>NC_051133.1:10776604-11125344 GCF_014839805.1 Manduca sexta
TAAGCAGTGGCAACACCGTACAGAACTTTGGATAACAATAATTTATACTTATAATATATTCTTCTTATTCTTAATTGTTCCCACATTACTGAGGATCGTGACTCCTTTGCGTCTCGAAATCTGTTTCCACGTCATATGATCGCTTCGCCTGATGAAGATTCGGTGCTGATGGGGATTTATCTCCAGCTCTTCAACAATAATTTATATAAATGTCTACATTGTACCTATTCTGTTACGTACTCTTGAAAACCCGTAAATGACCATTTGTTTCGTTTATTTTGTAATTGATTGAGATGTATGTTAGGTGTCGGTTTTCGAATAATAAAAAAAAGAGCAAAGTTTTGCTTTGTACTCCACTGCGCTTGACATCCTTAGCCATAAGGTTTTGAATCGTAAAATCCCAAATACTTATGCCGGATACTAATTCTTTAATTTCACATGAAAACTCGTCATATACTCATTTCTTAATTTTACCACCAAGTAAATATCTACATAAGGCAGATGTGTTGTATCAAACCCAAATCCCAAAAATCAAAGTTTTATCAACGGATTATTAATAAACAGGTAATTAATAAAGCTTCCTAAAATACAAAACTTTCAAAACAGCTTCCATCGAACATAAAAAGATTGTTTAATTAACTTGATCGCTGTTAGAAAATACATTTAAAAACAGGGATATAATTAAGTTATTAATTTAAAATGTAGACCGCTTTTTGTGCTTTCAATTAAAAATGTGAGTATAATTTGAAGTTTTAATTAATTTTAAAAACTACGTGCTTTTGTCTGGAATTAAATGTGGTTAGCTTTAGGATAGCTGTGCTTAAACTACACTCGCCACAGCTATTGTCTAAACTGTTTTCACTTGAGCCCAATGAAATGCTCACGGCTTACCAAATGTGAGTGAATAAACAGAACAATAACTAGTGAACCGAGCGCGTTTTACCGCGGCTACATTAAAATTTTAATTGTGTCACAAATAACGTGTAATTTTTCAAAGTTCTAACTTGTTCAATATTTGATACGATATACAAGACCAATTTTTAATAGACCAAACCTTTTGAAAAAGGAATATTAACAGAGCTATATTTAATAATTAAAACTGTCAAAAGAGTAATTTTATATAACTATTCGTATCATCGTAGTGTAGGATAACCTGAAATTTCCCTATAGCAAAATATAAGACACAGTGAAAAGTTTATAAGCTGTTATTTTACGTCGTAAACTGTGCACATAACATTTCTAAGGAACTGTAATAAAATAGTGATTCAGTCTCCGTAGAAAATAGGATAGTTTGTTCTTACTAGTAGTATCCTAATATTATAGGTTTGTAAAGTTGTTAAAACTAAACGCAGGAAACGCTAAACGGATTTCGATGAAATTTGGCAAACAGAGAGACCAAGCCATGGATTTACATATAGACTATCGTGGTAAAGAGCATAGTGGGACTTTAGACCATCTGGGATATAAGTTTTTAACCAGAGTAGTATGTACTATGACTACTATACCGATAAAGGATATACACGTGCGCAGAGCCGTGAGCAACACTAGTCTTTTAAATCTTTCCTTATCAGACGTAGACAAAATCTTCTATTTCCTTTTTTTATGTATAATTAAAGCGACCGCTGTAGTAGTATTTACAAACAATGAAGAAGCCTGCAAATTTTGCGTAAAATATGTACATATTTTTACAAAATAATTATAATAATATTGAAACATCGCTGTAGAAAAGTGAAGCTTAAAATATTCGTAAGTATGCATGGTAAGAAAATTGATAAGAGTATAGAGTAATAACGGACTAATTGAAGTTGTAGGTACACTACAGAATGTGATTATAAAATAATAATAAAGTCCATTAATGGGTCGAGAGTATTATAAATATTAAATTATAGACTGTGTATATAATTCAAAATATATATATTTTTTATTTATTCATTGCATTTCATATCATAGGCGATCTTAATGCAGTAGGCATTCTGTCCCAGTCAACATTAGGGTAGGTGCTTCTAAGAAAACTGTTGCGGTATACAAACACAACAATAAATATTAATAATACGATATATACAAATATTAATTCATCATAAATATATTACTAGTTAGGTTAATTAAAATATCAAGTAAAATCCTAGACATTGATCAGTTAAAAACAGTAATGTTTCCAAGTAACTAAAAACAAATTTATCTTAAAAAGACGAAGTAATCTCAATATTTCAAACTAAACTTTTAACTTAAATCGCGTTTGTGCGTGGGAATTACCTATAATGAGGCAACCATAGCTCTTAAACACAAACCATTTATTCTAGATAAAGTTCAGTAACAAATGGTTAAAGATAGTGAATCATTAAAAGTTTTAACACCAACCGTAAAAGCGCAAGTTTGTTGTAAAATACTGTATACATAAATACACGTAGCTATATAAACAATAGTATTTTGTTAGTTAAACATTTTCTTTGTGGTACATTTTACTCATCCTTCAATGCTTAAATGCAACTCTGTTTTACCGCTCTTTCATCACTTAAAAAGTATTTTTGAAGCGTTGGAGTTTCATTAATTCTTTTGGATAATTCGTATTCTCTTGCATTTCTCCGTGACAATAATGTACGATTTCTTATATAATACAATAAATACAATAATACAATGTTTATTTAGTTAAAAAGTGTAGGTTACATTTCACCTAAAGGTATGAAGTCTCCTTTTAAGCAAAATATTATTGCTTGCATTAGGAAGATTTCACTCTTCCGTCCAGGTTTTCTTAGACCATCTTTATATTTAGTGAGTATTGCTATATCAGTTATAAATTATAAGTAAAATGGACTAAAACGAAGGGTTACAAATTCTGTAAACAAAGCGCACACATGCAATATATGAATTTGTTACAGTAGTGTATATGCGTGCGAGCATGTGTGTGTATGTGTGTGTGTGAGTGAGTGTCTGTGGTTTGTACAGTGGATTCTATTGAATCATAGCTTTTAGTCTTCAACCAATCAATCAGAGCCAATTTACAGTTGTAGTACGTTAAGTTATTAGATATTCCTTGTTTATTAAATTAATACACACGAGAGGGCTGCCTTAAATACTGTCTTACAGCAAAAGCAGATTTGACCTGGACTCCTAAAAAAAGTAAAAGTGTTTATCTAAAGACAAAAACAAATAAATGAATAAACTAACACTGCTGTTGGAATGGTTTCATTACTTGATATAACGACACTAATGAACTAACTTTTCACTGTCCGCAGTTTCTCATAAAATAACTAAGACACTAGTGGACAAACTACAATAAACCTCAAAATTTTGAGCAGCCAACATTCACACAACAAAACATTTCTAAACAAATTAGCTGCACTTTGTAAGCCACATGCATGCATTAAAGCGCGAAATGCCTTTATAAACTAGAATAGGAAAATTTAACTCATTAGCTGGGGTGGCAGAGGCGGTACACACCGCTGCGACGCCTTAGGGACGCAGTTTTCTACTGTCACTCTCTACTTGTATTTATACGTCCTCGGCAGAGTGACCTCCTGCACCTGATCGTAAGTGGAGTGGGCTCCGATAGAATGTCGACTGACGACAGATAATATACCCCTCAGCTGTCTACACCAGTGGTTCTCAAACTTTTTAAATGACGGAACCCTTTTGGGAAGCAAAATATTTGATAGAACCCTACAATAAAACAATTGTTTTTATAAGTGTATTTTTTATTAATCAACATAATAAAAGTACAATGTAACAGTTACTAATTATTATTGAGAGAGGTGTTTTGATTTTTTTGCGGTTGCGGAACCCCGACAGAGGTATCACGGAACCCCAGGGTTCCGCGGAACACACTTAGAGTATCGCTGGTCTACACAATTAGGCCTAACCGGATAAACACAGACTGATCCCGGAACGCGACACACTTACGTGGGCCTCTATGGCAGGGTTCAACACTTTGTGTACGCTGGTCACTATCCGGGTAGATATATATATCCTACTACCAGCAAGATCACTTTATTGCCTCATGTGCAATTTGTATCGGCATCTTCATAGTAAAGTATTTTCTTAAAGCTTAGGCAGGGAGGCAACTGCAGCATTCAGTTTCGTCGAGAATTATCTCGTTTTAAATGTATATACGGTTCAAACAGGCCAGCTTTATTATCTAGACTGGCGAGGGGTGATCTTCTCTCGTCAGTCGACATTCTATCTTGACCCCACTCCGCTTACTAGCAGCTGCAGCAGTGGGGTCGCTTAGTGGTGGCCATATAAAAAAATATGTTTAAGGGTCCAAAATATCACTACAACCTTGTAGTTTTTACAGACACGCACACACATCTTGAATAATACCACTTTTTTCTTGTAACATTTTACGAAATAGTTGGTTTTCTATATAAATACGAAGTAAAATATTTTTTCATGTTTAAATTGTCCCACATGTCATAACCATTTTGTTCTCCGTAACAACAGAGGCTCACAGGTAAATTTCGTATTCAGACGAGTATTTTTTAGACTCAGTCCCATTTTTATTAGCAACAATACAATTATCCCAATGTCATTACAAAGGTAGTAACGCAGAGCATAATAAAGTTTTTAGAACCATCTCGGTTTAGTGTTCAGTAGAAGGAGCAGAAGTACTCCGCCCTATTTCGTTTGTAAATTGTAAACGTTTAAAACATTTCTAGTTGTAAATCATTGGAAAGAATTTAATTAATCGTCCTTATTTATTACTTTGATGTTACATGCAAACTGAAATAAAATCACTGTCTATTTACATAAGTACTAGTTATATAACTACAATAATTTTAATGAAATGATTTAGTCAATTACGAGACAGAATGCGATACAATATTTGATTTAATTTTGGTACCTACTATAAAAATGATACGTATATTACGTTTGCTTTAGACAGTCATTCTGCTATACGTCTAGCAGTATTGTCACAAACATAACATCCATTAACATTAATATAATTTTTTCCACCCATGCCTTTTGTTCGCGCACACCTTTCTTAAGCGTAACGCTTGGGCGAGCCGTTATTTAATACGCCCTTAAATGCTTCCATCACTTTTCTGTCAACTATTGAGTTACAAAGGGACATAAAAGGCGAATTAGAGTGACCGCTGTTACTATTTTTAACAAGGTTGCTTCGTCTCTTATTTCTACATCTAGAATCTTTTTCGTTAATCATGTTATGGCTATAATAGCAATTCTTAGTTATAACTAACTCTCTGCTGGTACTATTATAATAAATATATTGATTTCAATTCTTAGTAACAACATTAAAATCATACATTATACTATATAACTAAAAAATAAGAATGTATAGCAGTGTGTTTTATAATAACATTGGACTCATATAAAACTGTAAAACATGCACGCAATGAAGAAGCCATAAAACTATGAGCCAATTAATAGGTTAGCTAGGTGGATGTAGGATTGTGTAAGTAAAATCGTACCTACATTTTTAGGATCATATAAAAGGAAAGTATTGGAATTGAAGGACTGGTAGGCAGCCGACCTCAAGTTTCTGATCATTTTGATTTTACTCTCCTTATATTCTTAGATGTACATAAACAATCTTTCACGAAATCCTGTAAATCATCATACTAATAAGTAAATTATAAATTCTATACAACCGTCGTAATTAAATTGACGTATTTTCTTACCTTAGTATCTGTAATTAAAGTTTCAAGTTTGAGACCCCTTTATAATAAGAACTTAGGTCTTGATTTTCTTAATAAACAACATTCCTTAGTATCCAAAAACAACCTGCTTCCATTCCCTTGCATGCTCCATTATATGAAATTCCTTACTTTGAACCCGGTATACAAGATAAATTAATTTCACATACAAAGTTGCATTTAGATAACATGAGAATTTCTTTATTACTTAACCCTTTTTGTGAATATTTTAGCTGTAAATTAGGTTAATTACCCAAAGGGTTAAATGATAAATGTAGCCTTTTTCGAAATTACGTCGTGCAAAAGGAATTAAAGGCCGTTAGTGTCAGACATGAAGGAAAAAATGTCGCGCGCCTGCTCCACAGAGTACAAAACCAGAGAGATGGCAAAATGAAAATTAGGTATAATAATCGTTCTGATCCCAAAAAATTCTCTACCTGCCTTCTGAAATTTAGAATTAAGATTTCAATTAGGCTACTAATACGCAGAAGTAAAAGTCTAAAAAACTGATATCTATTATTGAAAAGACTAAGTATCTATTAGCATATTTTCAAGTAAAAAGAAATTCATTAGATAAAATATTCAATTTGACTTACTCAAAAATTACATGAAGCGGCATGTCTGAACAACTGTAAGCCTACAAAGATGGTTAAATTCAGGGTGAAATATTGAATGCGGGGTGTTGCCATCAAATATTTCATTAAAGCGTCTTATTTATCCTTAATGTTCCTAATATGCCCATCTTAATAGCACAGGCTATTATATTTACGACGTCGTCGAAAATCATACCTCATGGTACTTAGAATTTTCCTTTGTGACGTTATATGACATACCAGTAAGATTAATTCCTTTGGATAACCTTTAGGCATAACCTACTAGTTTATGAGTAAATGGTAGTATCGATCTTACTTCCTTACTTTGTTTCATCATCATCATAATCATTAGCCACATAATATCCACTGCTGAATCTTTACGGGAGCTCTATACCTCCCCTTAAGATTTCCAGACGGACCTGTGACTATACTTATCTATATATATAAAAATGAATCCCTATTTCCCTTGGTCACACCATCACGCGTGAACGGCTGGACCGATTTCACTATTGTTTTTTTTTGTTGTGTTTGTTATTGTCAGGAGAAGGTTTTAAAAAGAAAAAAATAAAAAAATGCGCGAAAAAAAATTAGAAAATTTAAGAAAACCTAACGAAAATATTAATTTTATATAACTGTCAATTGTTTGAAATAACTGTCAGCGATTGGCAGAATGCGCGCTGCAAATTCATAGTTAAGACGGAACAACGTCTGTCGGGTTAGCTAGTTAATAATATTAATGCGAAACTTTGTGGAAAAGTTTGGATGTTTGTTAGAAGTAAACGCAAAAGCAGCTAAACAAATTTGGATGAAACTTGGCATAGAGACACCCCATGTCGTGAACTAACACATACTTATTATCGCGGTAATTTATGCCCATGAATAATAATGGAATATTTTAATCTAATAAGGCGCTAAAGTCCTATCCGGGCTGCTATGAATCGCTACAGTAATTTATAGTACTGAAATATATGACTAACTACAAAAACAAAACTACGTAAATACTAAATTTAATATATTATATTAAAATTAACTTCATGATATATAAAATTGTATATTTATAAAAAATAAATAATATTGTGTATATACCTAAATTAATTACCGCAGTGAAGTAATTTATTCTAATGCAGTAATGATAATTCCGCAAATTTGTCCAAGAACATTTTCCGAACTCTCATTTTAAACACATTACGATTTGCACTCATTCGGATTTACAGACTCTTGTAACACGAAAGGCTTTTTACATGGCTGAAGCCAGGAGCATTGCTTAGCGGTAGTATGAAAAATGTAATTTATTCCTCAAGCCGTCAGAAATCACAAGATCATAAACTAAAAGGAAGAAAATGCGCCATCCTAGAATTATAAAGACTTGAATATGAAAAATAAACTGTAATGATTTAATTTCGTCGATATCGTTCCATTCGATTGGTTCACGGGGTTTAATCAGAATATGCTTTTACGTCACAGTTTGCTCTTTGCAAAGTAATTTGCTGTTAATGTGTCAAAGAGGGCTGATTGACAATTTCACGTCATAATTCAAGGCGTCATTAAATTCGTGCTCTTACGTATGCGTATTCGGTAGTTGATAACTTATTCAAAATTTTCGTGAGTATCAATACATTTCATATTGATATGAAGTTAATATTTTATCGTAATACTAATAATTTATCGTTTGTTCTATTTGAAGCATTATGTTTGAAAACACATTCCAAAATTTTAACCCAAATACTATTGCAAAAACCTAGAGGAACAAATTTTGAAACCAGAAAATGTTATACATACGTTCTACGGCATAGGCAATAAAATCTGCAGACAGAAACGAAACGTGAAATGAAGTGGAATTCTCGAGAAATGTTTTTTCATGCAATGGTTGCCTCAGGTAGGTAATGATACCGAAGCAAATATAACGAAATAATTTAAAATGTTAAACAACTTCCTGGAGGTTCAAATGCAAATGATAATGAAATGAGATATGAAACACTATTCGCTATGGAGGGTCATACGGATATTAATAACGGATATAAATTATAATAATAATTTTAGAAATCATGTTATTTACAAACGTATAATTCAACATAATAAAATTAAATCCTACAATACTACACAAACTGTATTAATTACTACACATAAACCACAGCAGAGAAATTAAAGAAATACATTACCCTGTCCAACGACATTTTTATTAAAAGGAAAATCCACCTATCCGATTGGCTACTGCACTTAGTTGAAATGAAAGCTCTCATTTGCCATCAAACTGAATCTTGGTAAAGAAAAGTGCGTGATGTGAATGTGAATGGCGACCTTTTAAGGTAAGTTTTACTGGTTCTTCGCGAGGTTACAGGAACTGACTAAAATAAACTTTTCTTGGGACTCCGGAATTAAAGTATCGGATTACATTTATAGTTTTTTTTTTATTATTATTTATTTATTTATTATATAATTGTATAAAAGGACTGAATGCCAGAAGTATTCTCCCCTAGTAAAAATTTAAAGTGGTACAGAGACTTGATATAAGCTAAGTATTTAAGTAAACTTAAATAGTTGCCGGTTTTACATAGAGAGCTACAATTTTTGCCGCTCGAGAGTTTTGATGTTACTATTTTAACATATTGTTCATTGTTTTGTTTTCAGAGCTCTTACCAAACTGGAAGTTGAAAAAAGAATACTTAAATAATTCACGAACTAAATCGAAAACCCTTAAGGTAAATAAAGATAGAAAAAGGTGTAGTAGAAAACAAATCTTTTGAAAAGGATATATTTAATGCATAATATAAGAAAATTTCTAGAAAACAAAAGAAAATATGCTTACAAATATTTTTGTTTCTTATTTAGCTTTTGCTCGCGTTTCCAACTTTTAGAACAAAACATGTTTAGCCGCCATTGTTTCGATTATTACCCCTGACTTCTTCGCATTATAAGCGGTCTGCTGAGCTGAACCCACTGAATATTAGAGCGAAAACAGCTGAAATTACTTTTTATTAGTTTCCCCTTAATTTGTTTTTATAGAAAGTGGAGTAAGGGCAATGGTAAATACTTATAAAGTCGCTTTTTATTACTGTCTTAAATTTTACGAGTATTCTTTGTGGCCAAGCAAACGTTAAGTAACATTTTATGTTGGACACTTTCGTGTGTATTGTTGGATCAGAAGTTAGTATATTAATGTTGTTCCGTTGATTTTATCACGGCTCTAAAATATTGGGAAAATATATTGTTGATGATGTGTGCCTAAAAGTACTTTGGATATAGGACTTCATAAAATTGTGATATTACATTTAAACTGAACGAACTTTGAACAGTAATTACAAAATATGATGTTATGATATCACATAACATGGTAGCGTTAGATAATAAATTTAGTTTATATTTTAACGTGGGCGATAGTTAATTAAACCAACCGTAACCCTTATGGCATATTTAGGAAAATATCAAATCCATAAAGATTGACTTCAACAACCAATTAAAACAGTTTTTATTTTGTCTTAATTCGGTTCTGTTTTTAAATTTATATTTTGTTGATTGTAATATTTGAACTTTTTATAATCTAACATGATAAAAGTCGGTTGTAGCGAAACTAAAGCAATTGAACTAAACCTATCAGTGACGATACTTCGACATAATATACCGTACAACACAAGTTTGCCAACCCACAAAGACTTAGAACAGGCCTTGAATGAAATAAAGCCTATAGGTATTGTCTGCGGACACACCCTTGACCCAGACTGGAGGCATGTCACAGATTAACTGATTAATCGTGTCTTTCCGACCTTTATAATGAAACATGGCGGATAAAGCTTTGGATGGAGATATATTCTTCAGTACAAATACACAGACAAATGAAAGATTTTCAAATAAAATTGCGCTGCTGTTATAGTACAGCAGTCTTCTTTTAGCATTTGAGACGAAATTCAAGATTTTTGTAGTAACAAAATATTTAAATAATTGACTTGGGCATGTTCCTATTCGATTTTTTAAATAGATTAGTCACCGTTCAAAAATTAAAAAAATATGTTCATGGCGTCTTTCACAACTTCCGAGTAAATGCTACTTGGCACACTATTGTATAACTCGGCCAAATTCAAAAGTCAGACTCCAATCTATGCTCTCAAATAAATTGTAATGAAATGAGTTAAAGTAGTACTATTTACAAAACTTGCGAAACTTGCAAAACAGGCCCTTATTGTACTATTCATAGTAGTATTATGCTATAAAATTTTATTACTGACAAATTCTAATGCTTTTAGTAATGTTAAAATAAATATTTATTCCTATGTATCCACTATGAACATAAACTTAAATAATGTGCTGACTTGTGGCTTGCTGAGGTTAGTACCTCGCCACATCACACGAAGCTAAATTGCTTTGAAGCCGTTATATACATCGGTTCATTAATTCTGCGTTCCACGTAAAATATTTAGATTAAGTTTATATGAAGAAATTTTGAGAAATAGTTATATTTATGGTTGCTTATAATCATTAAAAAAAATAGACATTTAACACATTAAATTAGAGGGAGGCATTTTATCCAATCTATCTGGATTATATCCACTATTAAAATTTTAATGTTGGGGTACTATTGGACATTTTTCTACAATGTATTTGTTTTTTAGTATTTTTAATATATATTACGTAAATATAGGGTCAGGCTAGGGTGACGTATTTTGTTAAAAAAAAACTGAAATTGATACGTATATGAAGCAGAGTTCTTTTACTGTTTTTTAAATTTTTCCTACCTTTGTTCTAATGTGCCCCTCTTGGACGTAGCTTAGGATATAACTGGTGCCATCCAGAATTGATCATAAATAGACTTTTTAGTAAGTTACAAACATTTATTAGCCATAAATCTCGTAATCTAAAAAGAAAACATTAACGAAAGATATAGTTTATGCAAGCTTGTGTTAGAAGATTCCGTTAAAATCTAGTATTTTCCGATCTTTATTCGTCTTGTATTACTTAGATTGTCGAAGCAATGGTTGTCGGTGTGTATGATATAATCGCAATTTATATCTTTAAATCAAATCGTTTAAACACTATTTTAGCAAAAGAAATACTTGTTGGTGAAGAAATTTAGAGTAAGCTTCCTAATCACGAACTGGAAATGAATCAATTTGTTCAACGGTCGTTTCGTTAGACGACATTTAAAAGTAGTGAATCAGAATGTTGCAATTTATGCTTAAAAATTACTAATCGTTTTGGAATTAAATCCTTTGTCCTCCTCCCTCAATGGGCATCCACAAATATCATCCTCAACCACATTGGATCTACTGATTCTCCTACTGGATTGACCCATATATTTGTAAATATTATATATTCGTGAAATCAAACTCTTTTTTAACTACTTAACATTTATGATGGACTTATTATTCCTTTAAAATCTAATCAAAGTAAGAGCGCCCTTGCGCATCACGTTTCATGTTTGCGTTTTCAACAACATAGTCGAAAGCGAAGCAAAGCTACTTTTTAACTTTAAAGATACCAACAAAACTAGTAAAAACGTTGTATTTCGAACGAACCAAATCAACGCAGATGTGTTTTTCCACTCGACGATTTCGAGACTGCTTACACGCTATAAAAAAGTACGGCAAAATTGATCTGAATTTATTTTTGACTACGGACGTGGATCTTTTGTAAACGTTATTGATATTTCGAACGTTGTTTGGAAGGCTTCGTTTATCATTCATGGTCTTAATTTCCAGTTCTATTTGGGTATCTTCATATCTACAGGTTTATTCATAACACGCGTATCGTTTCGCGTTTTTGTCAGTTTCTATTATTTTTTAATTCGATAATACTTTTATGAAACAAAAGCATAGGTGCATTTAAATACATCGTCGATATACCTAAAAACGTTACAAATAACTTGAATATCCTGACAACATGCTTTAACTACAAAAAAAACCCTAAAATATAGAGGAAATGTACAAAATACAGGCATACTGTGAAAATTAAAGAATGAAACGGAACACCGACGTGTTCACAAATGCCAATTCACTTTAAAACAAGAACCGTCCAGATTACGGGATCATTAAAGTGAAACAAAGGTGCACTGGAATTGCGTAAGTCTTACCCCACGAAATGTGATCATCATTTTTAATATCATAAATGGTAATGGTTGAGTGCTCGTAACCGTAGGCATATTTCCGTAATTGTATTTATTGTGCTTCGTACTTAGAGTAATATTCTTGAGTATTACAGAACGTGGATCGTAAACATATTATTTAACACGTCTACACCTACACTTGAAATCATTAATTCAAGGCTGTTGGGAAGAGATCGCTTTTAAGTGGTGCAAAGAGTTTTCTATTTCGCTAATTTTTTTTCCGTTACATTATCAGTCTTACTTATAAACTTGTTTTAGCGTTAAGAGGTGCTTAAGGATTGCTTAAATAGCTGTCAAAAACATCACCGGTTTTCTAGTTTAAGGTGGTAGCTCAAGGTCCATTTTCATACATTTTGTTTCGGCTTTAATCTGGGTAACTAAACAAGTATTGGCAAGTAAAGAATTTAAATTCACGTCTAGTTAGTGATTAGTTCTCGCAGTTGAAGAAAAATGTAAAAATAATTAATAATCATGGATATTTCGGCCTTTAAAATTTCGTCATATTAAATTTTAAAGGCCGAAATATCCATGATTATTAATTATTTTTACATTTTTCTTTCAACTGCGAGAACTAATCACTAACTAGACGTGAATTTAAATTCTTTACTTGCCAATACTTGTTTAGTTACCTAGATTAAAGCCGAAACAAAATGTATGAAAATGGACCTTGAGCTACCACCTTAAATCTTATTAAGAGGCAAGATGGCGGGTTTTAACTTACAGCTGATCGAGTTAATTTCTGTTTTAACTAAGCAATGCTTTGCGACTGTATATTACTTATAGTGATAAATGACATTTTGCAATAGGGATGATCCCTGTCATTTTCACTAAACTATTCAAAACAAACTTGAACAAACCAAATCCCCAGACATGTCAGGCATGATGATAATCTAAGTATACGTCATATTCGGGTCACGTGGCCCTAGATAGTATCATTTAAGAATCCCTCCCATTATTAGGGGCATGTAAACAAGTTACCTAATTATCCCATTAAAATCCCCGCGCGATATTTACAAAACATCCTTATCAAAGGACATAATTAATCCTCCAGCTTGTTTCATAAACGAGTCCGAATTAAACTCTGTTACTAATTAACTGGACTACTGGAATGTTTTCATTTGTCGAGGGATAACTAAAATTAAACAAATTTGTTGGACATGTCTATTTGCTTTCGTATGTTTGGTTTTGGAATTGTTTTAACTTTTTAATGAATCAGTAGTTTTATTTTAGGACGAGCAAGTAGCTTGATGGCAAACTACAACTGCTTATATTCATGGGGACTTATATACATACTTCAATGGGCACGTCTAATGATATTACTATAAAACACAGTTATGTTGTGCTTTTAATAATTTGACGTTGATCTTAGGAATTCCTTTAAATTATGATAGAGAAGAAACACACATTAATCCCTTGTATGTTCTTGCGAAGTGTAGACTCTTATGTCTTATAAACTTGTTCCACTTAGTTAAATTAAGAATTTCAAGTCATACCATCTAGTTAGAGCATTACACTATAATCTTACGCTGTCTTTAAGTTTCAGTGGTCGAGACTTTAACAAAACTCCACAGACTACTGCACACCTTTACGTTATTATCGAAGTCACTGCCCTTAAATGAATCTTGTTTGAAAAGTATTTCTAAAGGAATAAAATTTTACATTAAAAAATATTAAAAATGTGTATCTGTATATGCAAGTAATGATCATGCAGCGGACTTCCTGTCGTTGTTCATAACGATGATGATGATGCCATGTAAGTGAATTGGTGGTAATATATATAATATATATTTTATAACCGACAGGATAGCGATCACCGTACACAAGGAGTTAAAACCCGTAACAGTGAACTACGTAAGTGTGTCTCGTACCGCGATCAGCCTGTGTATATTCGGTTTCAACAGGCCGGATAATTGTGTTGACTGTCGAAGGATAATCATCTCTAATCAGTCGACATTCTCTTGGACCCCATCCCACTCTCCATCAGGGGCAGTGAGGTCACTTTTGCTGTGCACATACAAAAAATAAATACTTCAGTACTGATGGTTGTAATTGTCCCAAACTTAGGGAACTTAACATTTATCTTACAAAAGCATCTGTCCTCTATTAACTATCGGAAAACATAAAATATATTTTCAACAAACTTAAACCTGAAACCTCCGTAAGGACGGTGGTCTTTTTAGAATGCTCGCCTGTATAAAATTACTATGTTAAGTAGTTTTCTCAGTAAGTTAATTTATAATGTTATGAAAAATAAATGATTCTCAAACCGTAACATGGGTAATCTATCAAACGATTTTCGACCAATATGGACAAAAGTGCAAACCCTTCGAATTAGTGAAATAGACTCGTCTTTTCAGGATAGCGCGTAAAAAGAGAAGATACTGTTATTAAATCATCTATATTTCAAATAATAAAATATTTCAATTTAGATTTTAAATTGATTCCTTGAAATCCATCTTTCTGTTATCACGCATATTTTCATATTTTCAATTTGTTCATACCCAGTAGGTAATTGCATTGAATGTGATGCTCGATTGAATATTAAATGTTATTTGTGAAGCTATAACAATATAATAACATCATAGTTTTACATATGTACGATAATTTTAAAAACTAACAGGTAAACTTATAGTTATAAAAACGTTTAGAAACCATCACGGAAATACTGATTTAAATTTCATACTAAATTTTTAAATTATGCTTAGGACCTAATATAAAGTAGTGAGTAATGCTTCTTTTGTAATATTTTTGAACATCAAAAATATCTTATCTGTCTTTATAATCCTTGTAAAATTTATAAATTTATTCCTAACTAGGTTTTGCTCGCGGCTCCGCCTGAGTGAATCAATTTTTCCGGTATAAAATCTCGCTTTTGTATTTTCCTGGGATAAAATGGAGCCTATATTTTAAGTTAGATATTTAGCAATACATCGGTATAAAAACTCCATAATTCCATGCAGTGGGTTTTTTGCGTGGTGCGTATACAAACATTTAGACAGTCAAAAAATCGAATACATGGCTTCTGTTGCTTCGGTTGTTATATAATAAAGACGTCCATATTAGTTTTTCTTCATTATCTTTAATGTACGGACATTGGCCTGTTACCATTTTATTATATTATAAAACAATAAACTGAAGTTTTTAACCGCAATAACTGGAAGAGCTCAACCCATCGACTACATTATAAAAATTACATTGTTTAACACTTCACAAACCTAAAGTTATCATCGCTTTAGTTACTTTAAACCTGTACAATTTATTATGCCCCTTTAGTTATAGAATCTCTTGCTTAATCTAGATATAAATTCTGACTTACCAAAACAAAGTCATTTCGCGAGTCTCTATTTAAACAGTTTAAATAATAATATCTCTTAAAGTTAATTTAACATTCAAGGATCTTAATTCACTAAAGATTTTGTTGAGTCATTAAGCCGCTATTTAGAAGGGAATTCCATAGTTTTATGTCTTTATAAAGTTGTTTATCCTTACATTGCTTGGGTAGGCTAAATTAAAATAAACTAAAAGATATTGTTGCATTGTTTATAAGATTAGTAATATTATATTCTAAAACAATTTGTATGCTTTCGCTAGTTGCATTGTATATGAGCTGTGAAGCGGTTGGTTTTACGTTCGATTTCCAAATCCAGCATTTTCTTTTAATGATTTATTTAACACAGTTTTACTGGAAGTAAATACTCTGAAGGGAGTAAACATATAATTATATAATCATGATATGAATCAGAAATTATAATTTATATTTCTTTCTCAGGATTCTGACCCCAACAACGTGTATTGAGCGACCCCAACTAATAATGGCATATTAGTACAAATGGCCAGGTACCTCATATATATTGTACCAGGAGGGCCACAAAAATTTGTACACAACCTATTCAGAACAGCTAATCTCAACGAATGCAGCTTAGGTAGACCAAACAAATAAGTACTTAATACTCGTAGTAGCCGTACATTTTAACGTCGTCAATATTCAGCATTATTGGACTGCATTTTCTCTTTATATCATTAAGAAATACACACGTCTTTACCACCGGAAGGGTAGGCTGAGGCACAACTTGTGCACCCACTTTTCCCAATGTGTAAGTACTTCGTCCCATGATGTGATAGGGGGTGAGCCTATAAGCATATCAGGCATAAACATATAATGTGGCGATTCTTTCTAGATTAAACAGATACTGATCAGAAAAACTACATTTCCCCAACCGGTATTTGATTCAGAAACCTTAAAGCCGTAGTAATAACATGCACACAATACGAGTACAACTACGCCTATCTACTTAAAATTATTTATACAAAAACTGTAAGAAATATCCACAAACGTTAAAAATAATTTAAACTCGCAGAAAATCGACGAAGATTTCTCAAAGAAGGTTGACACTCGTAAACATTGCAAACCAAACTGTTTTGTTTGTAAAACCTCGGTGAGCGTAGAACTGTAATCTAGTTTTTTTACTCTTTTGTTATTTGTAGCGCTGAAGGGCTGTGGTACGGACTAGTTCTGTTCAATTGTTTACCCACGGCTACCAGATTCCGCCTTAATTAAGTTGATCTTTGCTGAAAGTTTGTGTGGCGAAATGAATTCTGGTTATAAAATTACTTTTAACGTTATTTTCAAGTTTCGTTCTTGTAATTAAAACATTTTTAGGAGCTGTAAAGATTAAAAGCTATGACTTCATGTAATGGGCATTAATTTTCGTCTAATGTTCTTTCTTTTATCAAGAATTGAATCTCTTTGACCGCGGCTCTAAGGGTTATAATTATTAACTTCCGTCAAATAATATCTTCTATTATTAAGCGGCATTTTTTGGCATTGCATATTTAAAACTAAATTTTTCGTAACTTTGAGGTGACGACAATGAAACAAAAGAAGTTTTAAAACTAGTAAAGATTTAGATCACCGTAGGCAGAGTCGCATTCTGCCTTTTCTAGTAAAAATGAAAAGAACTCTATATTGTATACCCTTAACGTTATTATAAAGAGTAAGAATTTGTTTAAACGTGCTTAATTCAGGGAATATTAACCAAGATGTTTTCAGCAATAAGAAGATACATTGCTCCCGGGAGCTATAGGCTATTTTTTATACCGGGAAAATATTTATCCCGGAAAAACTGTCTCAAACGGGCGGAGCCGCAGGCAAAAGCTATCTCCTATAATCTTTATAACACCCTGTTCCCTAAAATAATATACGTACCACAATATAACCAGTTACAAAAACCGGCCAAAATAAATAGAGATAAACCATTATTAACATTCTCACCGACGTCATAAACATTTCAGCGTGTTGTATACTACAGCTGAGCTAAAAAAGTGTTTGCATTTTTCACGCAGCGATAGATAAAGTTGGTGTGAACGTTCTCGTAAATGTGAAAGCCTCTTCATTTCGGTATTCACAGATTAATGAGGAGTGGATTGGGTGATGGTATGTATACGTCATTATCTTATTACGCTATATGAGTATTTAACCTGTTTATGGTTTAAAAATAACTTATTATTTTCAATTACCAATTTCGTTTACATTATAATGAAAGATTTTATTTGTATAATTTTAATTTAACTATAACTAATGAAAAATCCAGCTTTAATCTCTAATACATTATGCTTAAATAAACACATTTTTAGAATAGAATAGGATTTAAAAAAAACTTTTATTGATTACTAGATTTAAAACTTCAGATTAAAAATTTATAAATTTTATGATACCTGAATCATAATCATCATAACTAAATAAAGACTCTAATGTATCTTACTAAAACCACTTCTACAAAGGTAGTATAAAACAAAAGATTATAACCCCATTTCGTCCACAAAGCTAATCAAACACTCTTACCTCAACTAAGACTTTTTACTTGTCTTTAGATTTTCATTCGCCATGTCCAATAAGAAGGTCCCAACACTGCAGTCTTTGCGAATTAATCATTCCTTTTCCATTATTATCTGCGACACTCTTTGAATTTTTAACTAGCTGTCGATATTGTCTTAAGACATCTGCTATGAATAATTTCAATCAGCTTGAATTGGTGGGTAGGTATTTAAACTTATTGAACTGAGAAAAAACATGATGTAGGTATGTAAATACTATCCTTATAGAACTTACATAATGCCAGGAGCATTATGGGGCTGTAAGAAATATATTATTTGAATCTCCGTTAATGCTGGTCATATACAGAAAATTAAAATAAAAAAGTTTTTACGTGACATATTAGTTACTATCTACTGCCTGTACAAAATACTTCACCTGCCTTTAATAATCAGAAAGACACACAAAAAGTTATATTATTTTCATCTAACAACGACGAATAATCAAAGAAGCTGTAACAAATTTAAGTAAGTGTTCATGCTCTATTAATTCGGGAACTTATCTAGAACTCTGGCAACTGAAATTTCCATCAATAAAATATCTTTACAGAAAACTTCATCTTCAACTCTCATTACCTCGTATTACACATAAATATTCATCAGTTCGTGAGTGAAAGAAGTTCCAAATGTCGTTAAAGCTTAGACAATGGGTAGTTGCGAACATTAATCTTTGGAAGTTGGTAAATCCTTTAATTCTTCCGATTGGTTTCGATCCCGTGCCGCGTACGCCGATAAATCCGGATTAGAGTAGGTATTCCCCGCTCTCGTACAGAATAAAGAAGATGGCATTATAAGTTACTCTTACATTGCTTAACATTATGAAATGTCTTGTCCACTGTGTTTTGGTATTTATGTCGTCTTACGTAACTTTTACGGGTTCCAATGATGATAGTTCATTATTCTGTAAAAATCGACTTAAGAAATTACATTTTTTATCATTTTATTTTTATTTTAATTCTTTATTTTACACATGTGCAAAAGGAAAAGGACATAGTATATCCACTTATAATTAATAGAGTACTATAATTGACGGTCTCTTGAGAAAATATTCTATAGACAACCATATGGCATGGTCAATGAAAAAAGAAAAATAAAGATATCGTTTTTTTTAAACAACATTGTTTGGAACTCAACAGTAAAATTTATTATCCAATAGCGAAATTCAATCAATAATGTAAGCAGAGTATTACATCAAAATTAACTTTTGTAGCTAAAGTAAAAAAAACTAATGAATTTTTAACTATTATAAAACGGCGTAAAACAATTTTATGTTACACAGTTTTATGGCAACCGTGTTCAGTTTTTAGACGCCAGAATAATAAATGTCAATGGAGCAAACACACAAGTGGATGAACATCCAAACACACCGGCTTGTTTACAACTTGCCTCGCGTCCAAATGCAATAAACAAACGTGTCGGAAACGTAACATCCAGATTTTTGGAGATCTGTGAAACATGAAACCCATCACATGTTTCGCTGTTGGACTACACTACCGAAACACACAAACTCCACTTCCTACCCTCGCCAACTAAACTTATAAAACAATCACAAAATTGTCATACGTCTATGAGTATCTGTAATGATACATGCTCGATTGAACTTGTTCTTAGGTTAAACCAAAACATAGACAAAGCTTACAACGCTACTCTAGTGTAACATGAAACCGAAAGCAATGAAGCCGAAAGCGGTATTGTTAATGAGGATTAACAATACCGCTTTCGGCTTACTAGCACAATTACATATTGTCATAAAACAGTAAGTAGACTAAAATAATCAAAATAAAGAATGGCTGAAGGTACATTAACATTGTTTTCTTTTCATACTACCACAAGTCGATATAAATATAATATGATATTTTGAACCAAAACACTAATAAAATACGTGCCATTGTGAATCAAAGTCTAACTCCAACCACGTAGAACTAGAATGCTTACAGTTCCTATACATTTTATACGGAGCCCTCATCATGCATGGTATTATCGTGCGGTTCACGCTGATTCTTGGTGGGCCGGCATTCATCAGTGCGACTCGTATCGATCGTGCGAGGCGGATTGGCCGGGACAGGTCGACGGAATATTTTGTTTAGTTGTTGATCTGAATTATTGGTAGAGTTCAGTGGACTGCCTTCGGTACGTACGATGTGACCTCATTTTATAATCGCCTATTATTTATTAATGGTGTTATGACTTGTCTGTGTTGTTTATATTGATGTAGTGCTTTAAAGTTATATGTATTTTTTTACTTATTAGTATTTAAGATTTAAAATTTTTCTTAATAAGAATTAGGTGTTTATATAATAAATAAATTATGTTACCAGGACGGTGGTAGGCTTTATTGTACTCACCTGGTCTAGTGAAGTTTTGCCGACTCCATATACCTTCATTCTGTTAAAACCTGTGGCCAACGTAATTGTCCCGTTCCGGGATCAGCCTGGGTATTATACCCGGTTCCAACAGGCCGGCATGATTGTGTCGACTGTCGAGAGCATCATCTCTCGTCAGTCGACATTCTATTGGACCTCACTCCACTTACCATCACGTGCAGTGGTGCCACTTTCCCTTGCCTGTACGAAAAAAAACCTTCGAAACGTTTACTGCCAATTCTAAAGCTAGATATTTATACTTTAAAAAATTGTTCTTTTTAGTAAAGTAGGTACATTATACCATAACCAAGCACACATTTCTAATCTAAGCGTTTATTTTATTTGTAAACTGATGTTTATCTGTGAATTATTGTCA
The DNA here is from genome assembly GCF_014839805.1 of Manduca sexta. NCBI lineage: Eukaryota > Metazoa > Arthropoda > Insecta > Lepidoptera > Sphingidae > Manduca > Manduca sexta. The sequence goes on from NC_051133.1 coordinate 10,797,553, forward strand.
GTACCTTGAACGAACTGAATTTTTTAACAAAACAACTGTCTTTCATAAACAGTTACATCAGACACATAAAATTAAATTGTCAGACATTTTCAACCATATCTATATTTCACGTAATTTACAAACTGTTTATCTTTGAAATTCTTTTATTGTGAAAACATTTTATTGCGTTTATACACGTGAAACGCGACATGAAAAGCTATACAAATGTAAAACTCCACAAATATTTTAAGTATGCTGTCTATCTTTCACACTTTGACAGTGTTATGGCTTGAACATTATTATATAATATAATAATATGATAATAATAATATCAGCCCTGTATTATATACTGTCCCACTGCTGGGCTCGGGCCTAGCATAGTTAGGAACACATTCAAGTTACTGATATTAAGAGACGAAGCGTAGGTGTTACGACTTAATATAATAATTTAACAACGGCATCGTGGACATTAGGCAATATATTGCAAGTCTCATTTATTAAGATAATGGACTTTAGACCTTAATCAAAGGCAGCCGATTTAAAGTAGCCTATTGCCGTTGCAAAGAAGGCCCACTTTCTATACCAAGCTAACAATATTTTGTACTAACATTGTATGAAGTATAAAATGTCAATACATTTATGACGGTTGTTAGGTGCTGTACAATTATATTGTCATTCGTTTAACTCAAATTTGAATATTACATTACCGTATGTATTCTTTGGAATATGTTTATGAAATGCAGGACAAACTCACTTTCCCAGCTGTATATTTAAAATTTTCCAAGATAAAATCAGATATTTCAATAATACAATTTCAATTACATTTCTGTCAAATTCATTGATCCGCAACTCCTAGTCAAAACTTTTCGACAAATAAAATTGGAACGGAAACTTCAAAGCATTTTATTTGAAGCACGACGGGTGACAGATTTAATTTAGTGGGCTTTCGTAGTTTGTAACGTGACACCACGACAGTTAATTTAGAGAAATGGCCTTGCAGCGACATCAATCCCTCACGCGCGATGTCGCGATTACACACGAATCAACTTCAAATTGTTTATACAACTATTTCAGTTTAATGTGTTTATTAAAAAAACATCTCGAAATTGATGTATTCGACTTTGCAATGATGGAAATTAGGTCCTTTATCCATCTATAATTACTTAAAGAGTTGAGAATAATTTTAACGAATAGATCACTAGACCTACGTTTACTATGTTTAGAATACAGTTATAACAATTTGTGTCATTGTTCCAAGTTTTGAAGCAAACACATCTCTATAGTTAGGTGTCGCATCAAAACTAGGTATACAGATCACAAAAAACTAGCATTAACTCCGACTAACTAAACTTATCAAGGAATAGTTTTGAATATGAATAAAATGACGCTTCGATGAGATGTCTATCGATCTATACTATTATATAAAGCTAAAGAGTTTGGTTGTTTAAACGCGCTGATCTCAGGAACTACTCATTCGAATTGAAAAAATCTTTTAATGTTGGATTGCCCATTTATCGAGAAAAGCTATAGGCTATATAACATCATGCTATGACCAATACGAGCGGGACATCACTGTAAAATATTTTAAAAAATATTCCTTTTGAGAGCTTTCGTTGCGTGCGCTATGTAAACGGTTGAAGTTTACGTAATAATGAAGTATGAAGGAATCGTTTCTCTTAATAAGTTCTAAAAATATATTTAAAACATAGTCCCCAGCAGCACTTATCTCCCTCTCTGAATGCGATAAACTCAAAAACTACTAACCGATTTCGATGAAATTGGGTATGGAGATATATTGAAACCCTGGGAAACATATAGCTGGATTTTGTCCCGGATAACTATACTACTATAACACAAATTTATGTACATAAATATTTAATAACATAATTCTCATACACAAAATCCAACAATTCAAATCACCACAACGGCAACGTTTTAATAACAAAAACGATAATGCGAATCAAAAATGGCTCCATTAATGAAATGCCAATATAATAATCGTCTGCTAAAAGCTAACCGCAAAATGTGTGACAAATTATTGGGTGGGTATTGTAGGTGGCTGCGGTCGGATGCTGGTCAGCCGTACGTATCGCAATATGTGTGTGGCACCCGATGACAGTCCACCCGCACTGCTAATGAGTGTATTGTCAATTATGCGTTGCTGTTTGCACATCGTTAGGAAGTGGCTAGTACATAATCATTTCAAAGTGGTAAGATGTACCCAGTAATGATTGGTGGTTTTGATATCTATACGTATAAAACATTGCTAGGAACGTTATTCTTTGCTGAATTTAAGGTCGACCTGATTCATAGATGACTAAAATGCTACATGCGTGTTTAAATTGTAAAATATAATAAGTTTTAAGACAAAAATATATTGCAGCGAATGTATCACTAATTTTTATTCATAAATTACCACACCACTACTAGAAGAAATATTTATTTTCTCTTCTGTTATTATTCCTACAAAAAATATGAATAATACGAGCGAGACTAATAATATGCAAAGCGCTTTCCTAAAACCTATTTAAATTTTAGCGCCTAACAAACTTCTAGTAACAAATATGTTTCTGAGTTTCGCAGACATTTCTCATTTTAATTAACACGGAGAGAAATAATTTTCTACTTTGATATTCCATTTTTCTCCATCCGCGACGTAAAATCTTGTAGTTATTTTTTTTTTTTTGGTCTTAAGATATAAATTTAAATTGAACTCCAGTTCAACATCTTTATACGAAAGTGGTACATGCTACTTATTACCATAACATCATATATTATATATTTCTTGTTACCGTAGCATCTATGCATTATATAGCTAACGTAGTATGATGAAATACACTCACGCCTGTGTCACTACGGGATAGATTGAAATGCTGTGTGCAAATTCATCTTATCTATTATTTGCTGACAACTGAGACTTATCTGCATTTGCTAAAATTTTCCAATATACAATTTTTTGCTTAAGAGCCTGAATTTGGTGGCGGTGTTACATGATAGTACATGATACGCCTGGTATGCTGGTAGTACACGCACGCCTATACGCCTGGGTACAGATAGGATAATGCCACACAACAATGTTATAAATATAAAGGCACCTAATGCATTTACATCCTCTACGGCCCTCATCGTATAGCGTTAAAATAATTAGTATAATAAAATGAACTGTTGCGGAGGTGAATTACAAAGTGTTAACTTGCAAAAGTAACTACATAATAGGACACATTTCTATTGAATCGTGTGCCATGCCATTTCACTCTCCCACAATTTTCAATGCTCGTGCATTATCTACATTCTACAGTATTCACACGCTCTTATTGGATGAACGTGCATGTCGCGTCATCGGGAGCTGATGGCAGTTAATTCCCGAAGTAACCCGAAGTTTGAACCGAAAGTGCCTATCCGTTACAATATCAATTTTTATTCCTAAAAAGATAATTAAACTAATTGAAACAAATAATAGTCGCGTTAGCTTTTTTATTTAAATTTATTCTTTTTTCTAACAAAACAAAGACCTTAATGTATTTCGAATAATATAAGGGTGAAACATAAAAAGTGTGAATGACGTATCTAATTTATTTGACATGCAAATTACCAAAACTGTGCTGTAATTGCCTTACAGTGACGTGTCATTCTATTCGTAACATGCATAGCAATATTAGACTACAATAGAAGTGTTAACATGCCATCAGTATTAGAATTTGGAATATGAATAAAAAAGTAAATTAAATAATGGTACTTTATTTCTGTATTGTTATGATTTTTACATAATATTTGTTAATATTCCTGTCATACTGGCGCTGCGCAGGAACGTCTAATGAGAAGTGTAGCTACGAATTATTGCATTACGAATTACGCATTTTTAATGTAATATTTTGACCTTCGTATAGGTAATAATTAAGGGCTACATAATCGACCATAATACCAAACGAATAAGGTGCATTACAAAATCCAGTCGAATTACAAATCAAACGCGAGGATAGACGCTCGCAGTTTGAAGTTTCAAATTTAATATAGTCTATGTCAGAATACCTAAAATTTCAGATCTTTTAAAGTATATTGCAAAACTTTGAAAGCCTTTGAGTTTGTTACTTGACAGACAGGACTCAAGTCAATCGCTCTAATGACTAACAATTTAAAGTGGTAGAGCAACACTGTAGACATAATTGTCTACCGCATGGATAGGCCAATGTGGCCGTGATGGTACTACTAACTCACGGAAAACATGAAATGACAACTTGATGTTTGATTTGGTGCGATTCCCCGAGCCTGGGCATCTGCAAAATTACTTTCCTACTTTTGCTAATCTATAATATTATTTACCATTGTAGGCACATTTATGCTTGTTCTGTTTCACAAATTGATGGGAAGGTAATTGTTTGTATGTTGAGTTAAGCAATAAAATATAGATTTTAGGTGCAGCCGGCATAATTATGGCAACCACCAAATGATGTAACAAATCTCGCTAGACAACTATATATTTAAGCTACCAAACTTGTCATCGGACTACATTATCCTAGACTATGACAAATAAAAATCCCTATACTAAATTCTAATCAACCTAAAATGCGTAACCATCACCCACATTACGTCTAATACTATCATTATCATGCCATACACCTATTAATAAAACCTTTCCGCCAAAAATAACCCAGATAAATTCAACCCCAAATGAATACATTCGTAACCCGACGTTTGGGAGGGCGTGGCCCTAACAACCTTGGCGATTAAGTGATTAATTGTGCGGCTTGCTGGTTGAGGGTTAATAAATGATAAGTAATAACAGACCCGTTATCACGTCCCTTATAAAGTGGCGAAGATTTGACCCACATAGACAACTGGACTGGACGGGTCAAGAAATATAGGGTTTGGCTTCTGGTTGGGGCTTCTGTACCCTAAAGACCCTACGAAACTCCTAACGCAATTTGATGACGTAATGGACTGGTATTAAAGCCACACTTATTTAGCAGAGGACTGGAATTTTCACAGAATGTATTTTTGTGGGTTTTTTAATCTGTACTAATATTAAAAAGAGAAAAGTTTATAAGTTCATAGTTTTGTAGGGGACAATCTCTGGAACTACTGAACCGATTGTGATTAAATTTGGTGTAGTCATAGTTTGAGACTCTGGAAAAGACATAGGCCGGAAAAACTTTTTCACGCGGAAGAGTCGCGAGCAAAAGTTACTTATATATACAATAACTATCACACACAACACACAACATAACGCTTTTATTCCCGAAGGGGTATGCAGAGGCGCAACGAGGGCACCCACTTTTTGCTAAGAGTGTTCCGTCCCATGATGTGATAGGGAGCGAGCTTATCGCCATATCGGGCACAAATTCCAAACCCCGGGCAGTTACTGAGCAGAAAAACCCAAATATCATTTTGCCCGACCTGGAATTCGAGCCCAGAACCTCAGAGCGCTGTCGTACCGCGCATGCAGTACAACTACGCCACCAAGGCAGTCTACAATAAATATCGCCGTACGGAATTCTCATCCTGAATCTAACCTACCCAGTTTTTTCGGATATCTACATGGATCTGAGTTATAGACGCAAGGGCACACTGACCGGATAAAGGGGTGATTAATATTACTGACAGTTTCGGATAAATAACTGCCAGCAACTATTTGCGGGAATGCCAGTTCAAGCTTGGGACAGTCGACATGAATCATACTATTGGTGTATTTTAATGGTAAAATATAGGATGAGTTAGCCTTCTTGTTATGGGAGAGGGACAGTATATTTCAATTCTGTGAAATTGACGTTGTCCTGCAATGTTGTGTAATTAAAACTTTGAAATTATATCTACATTCATTCAAAAAACAAAAAGCCATAATATTACTTTGTAACATAATATTTTAAAATTCGCGGAACTGAATTTGCCCCGCAATATTGTGTAGCTAAAACTTTTAAATTATATCATCATTCGTTTTAGAAACAAAAAGCCATAATATTACTAGCAGTTTAAAGTTACCGGCTTACGATTAATCCAAAAACAAACAATTATATTCATGTTTTCTTTAAAAATAATAACTTTCTTCCAATATTGTTGGGTCAGCACAATATGCTTTTTTGTTGCACAAACATTTTGGCTCAAATATTACAACCGGTTATTCATTTTAAATAAACGCACTGGGAATCGAGTCGTTGCCTATGCTTAAAAAATAATATAATATCAGACAAACAGGATATAGTAGAATTCCGCTCCAAATCTAACATGATGCCCTTGAGATAGCTCAATTTACATACATACATACATAACATCATGCATTTATCCCCGAAGGGGTATGCAGAGGCGCAACTAGGGCACCCACTTTTCGCCAAGTATGTTCCGTCCCATGATGTGATAGGGGGCGAGCCTATCGCCATATCAGGCACAAATTCCAGACTCCGGGCTGATACTGAGCAGAAAAACCCAAATATCACTTTGCCCGACCCGGGATTCGAACCCAGGACCTCAGAGCGCTATTGTACCGGACATGCAATACAACTACGCCACCGAGGCAGTCAAGCACAATTTAGTTGCTTCTAACTTTATTCAAATGTCCCCTTAGTTGGGCGACGCGCCAATTACGCAAATGTAGTGGACCAGACACACGCCACTTGATTCTGTCATACACACTTGATATCATACACGTATCCTAAACAATTCGCCTAGTCATTAACGAGAAAATATATAACAGCGGAAGTGTATGACTTAACAAAACTGAAACGAAAGTCCGTCTCGTTTAATTATGATGATTGTGATTGGTTGAGAAAAGAACACATGAGTCACATGCTTGTCTGTTGACCAATCACAGTGAAACGACACGGGTTTCCGTGGCGTGTTTTTTGCCCATGGGTCTGACTGGCTGATGCTGGAGACATACCATTTATTTTAACGTTTAAAAAAACATTAATAAGTATTATTTAATATTTAAAAAAAATATATATTAAGACCAATAAAGTTTAAAGTAATAAACATAAATTAAATGGTCAATGGAGCAGACTATTACCACAAGCCTAGTTGCTTAGTTGCTAATTCACTAATGTAGATTTAAGATTAAAGCCGTAAGAGCAGTTTATAAATCTAAAAAAACACTATAATTTTAGTTAATCTATTATAGGATGCACAATATGTAGATAAGTATTAATCCTGAATCGCGCAGATGTAATAAACCCAAACACCAAATGCCATTTAAATAAAAAAGAAACATAATCAACAAGAAGATAAAAGGCAAGTTTTTTTATTCATACTATTCTAATTAGTTTAGCAATGTAGATAATTATTCTCTTCGTGAAGCGCCGCCGCATAAAACTATAAAGAAACCACAGATACTAGGAACCACTATCGTTTTAATCAAGGTTTTAATTAAGGTTGTATCACAGTAACGATTATGCAGTCTCTAGTCTTTATTTACTAACTAGCCTTTTTAAAACAAAAGAATATTTCTGAACGTATGTTCACTGAAACCCAAATTACACATAGAGTAACAAGTATGTACTATAACAGGAGATTTTTTAAGTCGCAATTTTATAGTCATTTATGGTTATTGTTACCAAAAAATATTGATGTGAAATCCCAATTTTCCCAATAAAAATCTGATGTACCAGTAGTTGCTTCAAGTCAAAATTATATCTTAGCACACGCTACATAATCACATATCAGAGAATTGTAATTTTATCTCCTGAAAGTGGTCATTAGCCTTTATTGTATCCAGCTCAATAAACCGCATACACGTTGATATTTAATTAAAGGAATCCTTTTAATTTCCAATGTCTACCCACCTTTAGATAACGGCAAGTGCAAATGCGGTTGCTTTCATCTCGCCCTTTGTGTCTGACCGCTGCTCGTCTGGATCCAAGATGCTGCATCTAACTGTTTGCACAAGATAACTTGACCTTTCATTAAACTCGACAAAGGCAGGGTAAAATTAAATGCTTCAATTAAACAATGATCTCTGGAAAGGTTGTATGCGAAATTCCGACTGTGTAGATATCGCAATATTTATTTCTGATGTTAAACATTGTTACATTGTTTAACCGACTTCAAAAAAAGGAGGAGGTTATCAAATCGACGTGAATGTTTTTTTTTTGTTTCTATTTGAATTGTAGCCAGAGAAAATACTTCACATTATAAAAATTACATCAGAGTGATGAGTGCAGTTGTGATCAGTCATCACACAAACATCTTGCTTATCCCGTAATTTTTTGTAGGAGCCTTAAATAAAAAAAGTCGGCTTGCGATTTTTTTTGACAGTTATGTAGATTTTGTTTTAAGTAGGCGATTGATTTTTATATAAAATTTTTGATCTTATGATCATATGGACGATCTAATAATGTATTCCTATTTTGTTTAAAGTATTTGTGCCAAGTAACACTCCAAGAATATATTCCGTTTTGGAAGATATTGAAACTATTTCTAGAAATGGGAATTGCGGCACATGACACGTGCTGTCTCAGTATGACATGCTCCGAAAAGGGCTATGCGATAGACAGGTACTTGAAATACAAAGTTTGGGATAGCTTTATATTTATGGAGAGGCATAAAAATAACTAGTAAGCTAAGAAAAACTATGAACAAAATTGAATTATACAAAAAGCTTTGAAGTAAACCTCGTTAGCTGCAACTGACGTGAAAAATAATTAACTGCTTAAATAAATCTATGTTTTCAACGGATTAAATGTTTGTTACAGTGCAAACTGTGGCAGCATATAATGATGAAGTTAAGGCGGTACCTCGAACCTTCCATTTTATTATTATCTACTACATATTTGTGGTGATTGTACAAAAATTTTCAAATTTAATATTTATACGACAAGCTTTTTCAGGGATTGTCAATTCCCGTGAAACGCTTGCATGCGAACGGAACATAATTTATAATGCATGTTTTGTCAGCAATATATTGCCATCGCTAAGAAATTGGTCGGAAATTTGTGATGGAATATTTGTGAATTTACGATAAATTACTTAATAATAATATCAGCCCTGTATTATATACTTGCCCACTGCTGAGCACGGGCCTCCTCTACTACTGAGAGGGATTAGGCCTTAGTCCACCACGCTGGCCTAGTGCGGATTGGTAGACTTCACACACCTTCGAAATTCCTATAGAGAATTTCTCAGATGTGCAGGTTTCCTCACGATGTTTTCCTTCACCGTTAAAGCGAACGATAAATTCACAAAGAATACACACATGATTTTTTAGAAAAGTCAGAGGTGTGTGCCTTTGGGATTTGAACCTGCGGACATTCGTCTCGGCAGTCCGTTCCACACCCAACTAGGCTATCGCCGCTCAATTACTTACTATGCATTAAAATCACATTTTAGAAAGTATTACTGTCTTAACTACTATTAAGATGTACAAATTTACTTTAATTCATGATTCGGGTTTTCTCGAATACGTCTAATACTTCTTTCGCAGAAACTAATGGTTTAAGTGCATCGTTTCTGCTGTCTGCGATAATAAGATGAGCTAATAACACCATATACTAAGAAATTATGAGGTTTCTAATAACTAATCTCATCATAAAAGCAAGTCCATCATATATAACACTACTATAGCTACATAAATGGAAACTTTTATACATCGTTCATTCTGAAAGAGAACAAACAAAAAACTTAACCGCAAAGGTCAAAGCGACCTAACGTACTTTAGCAAAAAGGTCATCGTTTTTCACCTTAGCGGCTAACGTACTTTAATCTCCAGCTATCAGCTGCAAGGCGTCGCATTGTTATCCGTCGACAGTGATAACTGCACCCATTGTGCTCGGTTCAAGCTCGCCGATCCATTGTCAGTGCACGCTGACCGCTCATGTATACAGTTTCTATTTTATACTTGCGTAATTATGCTTCGTTGATTATCACTGTTATAATAATGTGTTTGTTGTTTTGAATTTTAGTATTATAATAATAACAGATATGTATACTTTACAACTCCTTTACTACTGAGTTTTTTTTTTTTGATATTAGTGTTATTATTTTGGTTTCGAAACAGTTGTTAAAATGCGTGACCGTAAACACATTTTACTATACACTTATATCTAGTAATGCCCGGCATCATTAACTATTCCCCCTTCACCGTTTACAAAGATGGGTTGTATATTTCCTTCTAAATACATTTGAGATAGGCGCAGTCTGACATATTTAGACAGGTATATAAGACGCTTAAATCGCTTCGACGATTGAATAAATATAGCACCTGGCAATTCCTTGGCATACGTTGGCAAAGTTGCACAAAATAAATATGAACGGTATATAAAGGAATTTTAAAAGAGTTTCACAAAGGAAGCTGCGACGGTTTCCATTTTTAATGGATTGTAAGTTTTGGCAATAGTAACGGGTAGTGTTGCATAGTTTTCACAATGTTTTAGTATGTCAAAATATACTTACATACTAATACTTTGCTTTCTTAACAAGTAGGCACTGCGCTTGAATTAAGAAATCTAAACATGCGCAAAGATATGTTCAATTTTGTTTATTGGTGTAAGATGTGCTTTTTCTTTGTGATCATCATCTATACCAATATATAAAGCTGAAGAGTTTATTTGTTTGAACGCGCTAATCTTAGGAACTACCAAACCGATTTAGAATTTTTTTCTTTAACTAATAGGAAGCAATGATACTCATGAGTACTATATGCTACTTTTTATCTGGGGAAAATGTTTTTACCCGCGAAAAACTTGTTCACGCGTAAAGAGCTGCAAGCATAAGCTATAACTAATATAAAGTGCTAAAAAGTCTCGTAAAATGGTCAGTTCAATGATTTAGTTGTAATCACCAAACAGAAAACGATTAATCAAAGTACAATTCGAATAGATTGCACGATCGATATTCCCAATACCAATGCACAAACATTCGCTGTTAACTCAATACCGGGTTTTAAAGATATTCAAGTCTTTATACCAACTACCAGCTATTACGACAGTCAAGTCTTTATACTAAATTCGCCAGGAAAGGTTACAATACCATTAATGAACGTACAAAATAACGTGACATACATTTCAGCGCGCGGCCATAAATCGTTCTAGGAAATCGCCGCTCCCATTGTGTTAGCGTTCATTCGGTTACTGCGCAGTTTAACACGGGTAAATGCAGTGGCGAACAGGTTACTGCACTGTAGACCATTTATTATTCGCGTTTTTTTATTGAGCGCCTTTATGTCGCCTCAATTGCCGTGGCTCGTTCAAGAAACGGTTTGTATGCCGTATAGTACGTGAATGCGGCTTAAGTTCTAAAATTAATGACATTTTGCAACTGTTGAGGACTCTATTCAAGCCGCAATTTAAACCAACCTCCAATAGAAGCCGATAATAATATGAATAGGTTGAAAAGTCGACAGAATGTTAATATATAGATTCTAAGACGTATGTATAAAAACTATATCAGAATCAATAACTTAACGTAGATTTTACTGCATTATTAATAAGGTAACGACATAATTTTCAATGATTGTGTATGTTGCAAAGCTTCTTAGCGACCTTTGTCTTGCATTAAGAGTCGGAGTGACCGTCAAACCCTAGAGACGCGGTTCGGGTGCGAACAACGCATATTTTATTCATGAGCACCTGGAATTTTTGGACCCATAAGCACGGTCTTAGGCACTTCATTCCTTTCAAAGTTTTCCAAAATATGAAAGGGATTTTGCACGAGGTCGAGCCCTTGGCACTTATCAAGGAGTTTTAATGTTTTGTTTCGTAATGCTTTTAATAAAAGCTAGTAACGTTGTTCCTTTATTTTGTCAATTAGTTTTGTTGTAGATATTTTTCCTCAGTGGGTATTATCAGAATTAATACGAGGACTTGACCGTCGTTTTTACGAAAATTGTACAAAACAAATGCGTTCGCGACGATCTTACTATAATTTCATCACACCTAAAAAGTTTCGTCTCTGTATGTACATACTTAAACCCCATCCTAAAAAAAGTTAAATTAATAATCGATTTTCGAATGAAATACATAATAAATCCTACCGGTATATAAAGCATCCGAGTAAATGGATTACCGGACGATAGAAAACATCCAATAGAATCACAACGGTGAACAATAAGTCTGTCAAAATACACCAAATTTGCGAGAGAAAACAGGATTACGTGTTCAACATTTTGCTATTAAGCGTGGAAAAGTGCACGCTTTAAAATTGGAAAAGTATTGTTATTTGGCTTAGAGAACACCGAAGTTTACGATTCTGATATTGGTATTTTCTAGAATCTTATGACTTTAGTAGTGCGATCGAGATCTGAAATACGCACCGCTATTACCTCAGGCGGCAAGCCAAAAATCAGTAAATATCAAAAATAATTATCGCCTAAAAAGCAAAAAGTTTTATAGCTAAAGCAGAAATTATTCAAATCTTTTGACATACATCTCGGTTTATTAAGCTGTTCATAATTAAACAAATAATTAACATGTCTGAAATATTTCATAACCCAAATATTAACTACTGTCAACATGAGACTTCATTTGTAACTTAAATGTACGTATCATAATATTCAGAAGGGTAACCGGGGAAGATGAGCACTGCGCAAACATAATTTTCGAGAGTAAATTACGATATTTACCTGTGACCTGGTATGAAGGACACTAATTTGCTGGTGCACATTCGAGCGAAGTGGAAGATGTGACGTCAAATTTATGATTAAGCGAAGACCTAGAAACGTTGGACTAGTATGCAGGTTTTGGTTTAACACGAGCGCAATTTAGTATAGCAACTTAGTGGTCTTGAAGCTACGAACTCGAATCTTTATGTTTTCAAATTATGATCTTAAAAATTGTTTAAATGAGTTAACAAATTATTTCCCAGATATATTATATTAAGGTACTATGAAATTGTCAGTTACTGTTATATTAATTGTTATGCAGTGCCGAGATGGTTATGGTTATGGGCTCCTTTTTCCGCACTTAGCCCGTAAAAAAGTCGGGCCATTGTGCGTGACGTGCATGCCGGCTACAGAGCAAGCCAGCCTAACTCCTTCCAGAAGCATCGGATCCTCCTGGTGTCTCCACAGGCTTCTCGGAGTGACCCCGGCGAATCGAGGATTTTTGCCCGTTGCGCAGCTACTCCTTCACATTCCAGGATGACGTGGTAAGCTGTTTCGTCGGCCAACAGACATCCCCTACATAGGGGGCTGTCGGTCATACCTAGAACATATAAATGTTTGTTTAGTGGGCAGCAGTGCCGAGATATGCGTGTCCGTATGTCGGCGTAGGACTATGTTCGGCTGTCCAATAAAAAGTCCAGGGTTCGTGAAGTGGTGGGTTTACAGGTCCAGGTTCAGAGTCCGCCTGGGTAGATACCGCCGCAAGGACTATTTCTGCCGCTAAGCAATGTGTCGTCTGTATTGTCTTCCGGTTCGAAAAATATTATAGCCAGTGTAACTACTGGACATAATAAGACTTAACATCTCATGTCTCTGGATGGCTAAAAAAAAGTGGCTATTTATTGACGAACTTATGTTACAAGAAGGTTGCAGAGACTGGCTTAATTACTAGAGCGTTTGCTTCTACACAATATGTTACTGATATTTTTATTCACAATAATACGAAGTTCACTAATCTGACTTATATAGTTAAAAGATGACTGAATGTTTCTGACTAATGATTACTTGATGCAACTGTATGAATGAGTAATCGAGGTAGGTACGCAGTTTTTTTAGTTGCAATAACAATGAATAGTTTCCTATTTTTCGGCAAGAATTTGATATTTTGCGATACTTAACAGTGACTTTATCAACGGTAGGGGGATACTATATGTGCGTCGCAAAAACAGATTGTTATGACATTCTTATGAGCTATTAAAAGTCACGAAAACAATTTCGAAGCTGAAAATAGAATACTCTACGAATATATTTAATTAAATTTATTATTATATTTGCTAATTTCACTTATTCTAATTATAATCGACTCGTATATTACAATTCACGGTACTCAAATACCCGTCAGAATTATGAGCGTGCACGTGGTGCGAAATGTCAAATTGACTGACGTTTGCAAATGGTTATTAGAGATCCACCAGTGGCAGGTTTAATGCAATTGCTGCAGATCAGAATTTCTCTATTCGATTACGGTTTCAAAGTGACATCAAATTACAGTTTTATTATAATTGATATTAACTTCTATCCCGGGAAAATATATAGCCGGGCTTTTATGCCGGAAAACCTTGTTCACACAGGCGGAGTCGAGAGCGAAAGCTAGTCTAAAATCTCACCACACATAATCAATAAAAATGACAATCGAACAACAAAAATGATGTACACCTTTGATTCCTAAACTCTAATGAGTTTAGGAATCAAAGGTAATCCGCTTATGACAAAAAGTTATTCGTTAATGTAGCTACGAAATTGTGTTTTGTGTTGTCGCAAATAGCGCCTCGCAGCGAAACGGCGATAAACAAAACATTAATACTAATTACTGTACGTCATCGTACATTTGTCTTGCAAGAAGTAGGTCGCGGCTAAGTACTTTATGTAAGAGCCAGGAACAAACGACTAACATAATAAACAATCACGGTCTCTCACTGGCTTTATTGCATAATATGTTTTAGTAACTCGTTTTAAAAAGGCTGCGATAGCCTAGTTGGCTGTGGAACAGACTGCCAAGACGAATGTCCGCATGTTCAAATCCTCAAGGTACTCACTTCTGACATTTCTAAAATAAAATATGTGCGTAATCTTTGTGAATTATCGATTGCTTTAATAGTGAAGGAAAACATCGTGAGGATACCTGCATACCTGACAAATTCTCTATAGAAATTTTGAGGGTGTGTGAAGTTTATCAACCAGCACTAGGCCAGCGTGGTGGAATAAAGCCTAATCTCTCTTATAAGCAGAGGAGACCCTTGGTCAGCTGGTGGACAGTATATAATACAGGACTGACTATTTATTATTATTTAACTCGCCTTATAGTTTTAAATATATTTTTTCTTAGGGGTATTAAGCAGATAGTAAATCGTAAGCCACATCCATTCTGAAATTTGCTTAGTAAATACGTTACGCAGATTCCACATTTGAATGAAAATCAAGACTTCAAACTACATATTTAAACTAATCGCATCTTACATATCACTAGTATGAAGAACGGAAAAACACATCAGAAAAATATTTAACATTGAGTCTGATAAATGGCTGCCTTACTTGACGAATTATTAAAGATACTTGTTTAATAAAGACTTTAAACAATAGTTTAACAATAACAACTTATGTATACAGAACGTTTATAAATAATAAAGTGAGAATAGCAATATTCATAACTTTACGTTTCAACTGCCAACTTACAACCAAATTCCAATAATTTAACAAGACATACCTCACCCTGGCGTACCTGTTTACAAAGACTAGTCGGTTTTTAATGAGGAAGGTCTCAAGTGGAGCTACTTAGATACCTATTTCTCAACCGGTTGTAAGTCCCGGAACTTAGCCCGCGTGACAGTGACATGAACACACTTAATTTGTTTGAAGAAAACCGTCGTGAATAAGCGGCTTAAAACGCGACCTAAGGAGATTGCCATTAATATTATGTTGATGGATTTTGTTAAGGACGTTATCAAAATTTCCTTTAAAAACGTAAATCTAAACAAACTCAAATCGCTTTGATCGTCTTGTTTACTTTGGTGAGGAATACAAAATTAATCGTCGAAGAAAAATCTTTAGACGCTTTTCGAGTTTCCGAATACATTTTACGATTTATTTTCATGTTTACGTGTTTAAAAATTTTAAATTAAAGAGACTTTCCTTTCTGGATTTATTTTATTGAATCTTCCTTCTCTAATTAACACTTTTTTAAATTTATTATTCAAAACAAAATATAAGATAATAATACAATTTGAACGCTAAAAACGTGTTAAAAATGAATACAATAATATCCTTCAACCTTTTTTTTTTTTTTTGTTTTCGCGGAGAAAGTGCCTTATGACTACCGCCCAGCCTTCGGGGGGGGCGGGGGGGGCGACTGAACGGTTATGTTGGGGTCACCGTGCCTTACGGCCCGGCGTTGAGCCACCCGGATTTGATCTTGACCTTCGGGTGGCCGCCGGACCGAGTCCCTAACCTATATACACGCACGGCATACCAACTAAAACTCCCCGGTGGCCGTCTTCGGCGCATTAGGGACGACTGTGGGCTTCCTCTGACTGAAATGTTTAAGTTTTCGTCCGCAGTCGTCCCTGCGCGGTGCCGCCTGTTGCGGCCCGTCTCCTATGGGGGGGCTCAGAAGCCCCCGCGTAACCGAAGGACGCTCTCGGCGTCAACGGCAGCATGAGGCCTACCTTCCACGCTGCCGTCCATCTCGGGTATCATCACAATGTGCGAGATGTGCACAACGTACACTAAGGGCGGACGGCCCCCAGCCGCCCGCCGACGACCCCCCGATGGCCCCTATTAGTCGCCTTTTACGACAGGCAGGGGATACCGTGGTGGAATTCTCCAAACGCCCCCATTCCACAGGGCGGAATATCCTTCAACCTAAGAAAACAAGTAAGAATACACTGTCAAAAGTTTTTTATTTTTAATTTTTATTTCAAGTTAATACCAAACTTTATGCATATAAAGGTTCATAACAGTGGCGAAAGTTCCTTATAGCCTGATTCCTGACAGCTTTCCTTTTATAATTTGTGTACAATCTAATTATTATAAAAATAATTTGCAGATTTCATTCATGCATTAGTTACCTATATGTTGTCAGATTACCCATCGGAAAACTTTATCCTTTGCCACGGGTTCATATATTTATTTTTTATTTATTTATTTATACATATATTATAACACCATAACAGTTAATACTAATGCGATGTTATACAGCTTTAATCTTAACAATTGATTTTCACATACATTGAAATTAAACTAATTTTCCGGATTCTATCGCGGTTTTTTTATTTTATTTTTCTCCCGACGTTTCGAAGACTTTGCAGCCTTCATGGTCACGGGGGGGACTGAGGTGTTGTTCATCCGTAAAGTCAAAGTTACAATATCTACCTACATTTTACAATTATACAACTTTTTAAAATTGTTAGCTGTTGGTGGTCCGATCTACGCAGAATGAGCTCACAGTGTCTTGAAGTCTGGCAGCCGGTCTTTTGGGTTCCGATTTAATTAAATGTAGAACTGGATCCCAGGCTTGTGCAAGCTTCCAACCATCTTCCCTATTGAAATTAGGATGTTTTTTAATTTCAATAGCCTCGCGAATCATCCTGGGCAGGAATCGGTGTTCTTTGGCGAGGATTTGTGGCTTGTCTAGTTGCAGATAATGATTGGCGCCTCCTTCAGAGTGATCAGCGACTGCAGACTTCGTCGAGCGTCGGTGTTTCACGTCAGCTATATGTTCTTTTACGCGGGTCCCTATATTTCTTTTTGTTTGCCCGATATAAGAGAGGCCACAGTTGCAATCTATTTTGTATACTCCCGGTTCTTGTAGAGGTATATGACACTTGACAGGTGGTAAAAATTTACTAATCTTCTTAGGCGGCTTAAAATAAGTTTTTATGGAAGCACGCTTCAGGATGTAGCCAATCTTGTCGGTGACTCCTCTTACATATGGTAATACAACCGGAACACGTTCAACTGTGGCTGGTTTCACTCGGTTTCTGTGACGGCGGCGTGGAATTTGGAGCTTGTTGTCTCGCAGTACTTGCTTGACATGTTGCAGCTCAGCGGCCAGGTGTTTCTCGTCACAGATTCCTTGTGCTCTCTGAAACAAAGATTTGAAATATAGGGACCCGCGTAAAAGAACATATAGCTGACGTGAAACACCGACGCTCGACGAAGTCTGCAGTCGCTGAACACTCTGAAGGAGGCGCCAATCATTATCTGCGACTAGACAAGCCACAAATCCTCGTCAAAGAACACCGATTCCTGCCCAGGATGATTCGCGAGGCTATTGAAATTAAAAAACATCCTAATTTCAATAGGGAAGATGGTTGGGAGCTTGCACAAGCCTGGGATCCAGTTCTACATTTAATTAAATCGGAACCCAAAAGACCGGCTGCCAGACTTCAAGACACTGTGAGCTCATTCTGCGTAGATCGGACCACCAACAGCTAAAATTTTAAAAAGTTGTATAATTGTAAAATGTAGGTAGATATTGTAACTTTGACTTTACGGATGAACAACACCTCAGTCCCCCCCGTGACCATGAAGGCTGCAAAGTCTTCGAAACGTCGGGAGAAAAATAAAAAACAAAAAACCGCGATAGAATCCGGAAAATTAGTTTAATTTCAATGTCTAACATTCGCGTAAATATAAGAAATCATTAGGTTACATATAAATATATCCAAGTTCTGGGATATAGTATTAAGCAATCGTATGGCCCGTGACAAGGGCGCAAACCTTAGAAAATTTCTTCGCGGTGTTTGTTTGTTTGTTTATATGGCACAGGTCAAAGGTAAACGCATACCTACTATGACTTAGTTAATAATTAATTTTACCCCTATTTATATGATACAAGATAAAATATGATTACACCCAGACACACAACATCACGCATTTATCCCCGAAGGATTATGCAAAGGCGCAACCGGGCACCCACTTTTCGCCAAGTGTGTTCCGTCCCATGATGTGATAGGGGGCGAGCCTATCGCCATATCGGGCACAAATTCCAGACTCCGGGCTGATATTGAGCAGAAAAACCCAAATATCACTTTGCCCGACCCGGGATTCGAACCCAGGACCTCATAGCGCTGTCGTACCGCGCATGCAGTAAAACTACGCCACCGAGGCTGAAAAATGTAATTGATAAAAATTATGCTAGTAAATTTTATTTACATTTATTTATCTTTGTATTGCTCAAACGATCAATCGTTGCTTGTATAACTTTACTGAACTGTGCGTCACAGTAACAAATAGGATAGCTCGCAATCCAGGAAATTGAAAAATCTGCACAGATAATAAATAAACTTTACGCGAAGACTCGCACCCGACAGCTCCTAACCTACATTCGATTGCAATTTTAAAGTCTTCTTTGTTAAACTTATTGATGATCAGAAAAACTAAGCTATATAAAAATAGCTTGATTAAAATGTTAGTTAAACATTGTACGGGACTTTGAAAGTAAGTTATCAGTACAAATATATAAAGAAATCTATACTAATATATAAAGTTAAATAGTTTGATTGAACGCGCTAATCTCAGGAACTTCTAAAGCGTTTGAAAAAGAAATACTAATACGAAGTTACATTATTCCTGGGTGTTTTAAGGTACTTTTTATCCCGGAAATATTATCATGCAGGCAAAGCCGCGGGCAAAAGCTAGTTTATCTATACTTATAATAAATCTGTAGAGAGGTCAGTTCTGTACATGAAATATATTTCCAAAATAAAAATAATAATAATAACTATCAAGGGGTGATTAGGGATCGATACTGATGCCAAAAATGCAATTAGTAAAATTTTTGTCTGTCTGTCTGTCTGTCTATCTGTCTGTCTGTCTGTCTGTATAACCGTTATAGAAACAAAAACTACTCGACGGATTTTAACGAAACTTGGTACAATTATTTTTCATACTCCTGTGCTGGTTATAGTATACTTTTCATTACGCTACGATTAATAGGAGCAGAGCAGTGAAGGGAAATGTTGGGAAAACGGGCGAAGTTACTCCATTTTTTAAGCTTCCGTCGCGTGTGCAACCTTAATGGTTAAAGCTACGCAGAAATCATGTATGACGGAAATGTTCTCCTTAAAATTATATAAAATATATCCCAGGACAGCATGTGTCTATCTTTTATGGTTGACTCACAATAACACGTGTATGTAACTCCCGATAGCTTAGCAGTTCGAAGCTTATAACACTCTCAGACGCTGACGGAGTCGCGGGCACAGCTATTAACAATAATATTGTGCGGTTCCGTATTCCGATATTTTCAAAAGTATTGTAGATTGATATATTATATTTCCCTACTAAAATACGAAAGTTAATCTGTCTGTTACATCAAAACCACTGAACCGTGAGGAAGGACATAGGCTACTTTTTTTTACGTAAAACGACGGAAACACGGACGAAGTCGCGGACAACAGCTATGCTATATAAAATACCGAAATCGTCATAGGTTTGCCTATAATATTAGAGGAGTTCCTTCGATTTCACCAGGATCCCATCATCAGACCCTGACCGGACAATCGGACCACCTGCATACCACCATACATTAAAAAAACATCCCGACAAATTGAGCACCCCCTCCATTTTTGAAGTCCGAAATCCACGTGAGCGAAACTGCGGGTGAAAGCTAGTAATAAATAAAAGACCAAAAACATTACTCGACATTATCCAATAACAGATACCTGTCTATTGCTTACTTTAATAAATTTTACATATTTAAACATTATTCTACAGAGACCACGTAAAAATATTTACATAACATTATTACGTGAACTAATGTTCCATTTTCAAAATAATATCACATTTAATAACCCCTACTATTTGTTTGAAACTCGTATAAGTACAATCAATATCTAATTAGGAGACACGCGAACCGAAGAGAAAACCCGATCGTTATTTCTGTTCGAAAAGGTGGAACAAAAATACATGATCGCGATAATGAGTGTCGCACGCCGCTTTTTATTGAATCCGACATATTGAGAAGTTATTTGCGGTCCATTTATTGGAACCCTTATTCGAATGCAATGATTAGGGGCGTGCCCACGTGAATAGTTCGATAAATTTATTCCTTTTCATGCAATTTTATTTGAGTAATCCAGTTTCTTTTGTGATGTAGAAGGTAACATTATAGATAGTATTAAAAATAAAAAAAAAATCTATTGGCTATGAATTATCTGTATTTTTCAATTTGGATGCGACAGCTGCTTTTATATTATAAATTAAGAGGACCGCGCTCTGTTATAGGTATACTTTGTGTGCAAATATTTATCTGGTAAAGGTCTAAATGTTTTTAAACTTACTGCTAAATAACTTTTATGATACAATCGCAAACCGTAAGTGGCTTCTGGTACTTGTATAAGTATATACAATTTTACAAATATTTTCTAACTCAATTATTTCTCAAATTCACACCACGAAAGCAGGTTTTATTTCGTACTTAATAAAGTGCTGTAATTCAAAAAATGACGAGAGGCTGTTAATCAGCGCGCTCGTTGTGGGAGCAACCAACCGTGTAATACGTTTGAAACAACTCATGAATTTTAATTTACATTCATTTATACAAATTCTCACACAGACTATCTCATAATGCGTTGTAATTAACGCTTAAATAAACAACGAAAAAAACTTATTTTCTGTGTGATATTTCTTAAATATGCTATTTTATTTCTCAGAAATAAAATTGTTAATTTACACTGAAATAATAATATTGATTTATGTAAATATAAAATTAATTTGAATGGTGCCTTTACAGCGTCTGAGAATAGTACTTATCAAATAACGTAAGAAGACCAAACACAAGTCACATTTTCGACTAAATAGAAGACAATCAAAACAATATAACAACCATCAAACCTATCTACAAAAAACATTAAATTCCACATACAAAGTTACAGTCAAATAGACGTTAACGAATGCAACAAAGGCACAGTTTCATCACTCAAATTGGGTAAAAATAGTTAAATTTTATGAGTATCACGAGTCTCGACAAAGGACTCGGGCGGCATTCCGCACCGCTGATTGTCAAAGCTTGCGTGACAACGACACCATATGGCACTCATACGTCACATGTCCAATATAATTGCAAGCTATTTTTATGTTAGTGGAAAATATGCTCTACGAATGGCCTTGTTGCCCGGAGTTTGCACGTTACAAAATTTTGAATTTATTTTTTTTGAAACGTGCACGGCAGAGAAACCCCGCTGTACCTGATAATAAGTGGAGTGGGGTCCGATAGAATGCCGGTAGATGAAAGATGATTACCCCCGACAGTCGACACAATTATGCCGGCCTGTTGGAACCGGATATGTACATATCGTATAGTGACTCTTAGTTCGAGTTCGATGCTAAAAAGTTAATTATTAAAAATATTTTTTAAGAATGTGTACTTACTGACATAATTATACATTGTATATGGATGGAATTAATTATTGTAACAAAGTGATAATCAATCATGCCATTTAAGTTGTACGTATTTTGTACAAATGCTCTATTATTTTAAATCACTTTTCAGCTCTGCATAGCCAGTAACCAATAACATTAGATTACCTAATACATATCTAAGACAATTTACGAGCCATGTTACATTCAAATGATAAGCACAAGCTTAGTATAAAGCCGACAAACAGACTGCGGAACGCTTATACCTTCTCAGAGCCGAGAGAAGGTTTCACAGTGTTTAATAATTGTCATCTGGAGATTGCTTGCATTAGTCATGGTAATATAAATAATAAATATAGTATAATTGTTTGTAGTAGTGAAGGAAGACATCGTGAGGAAACCTACAAATTGTGAATTCCTCAATTTTTTTTGAAAGGATGTGAAGTCTGCCAAATACTTTGGCTCGGTGAACTAAGGCCTTAACTCCTCAGTAGCAAAGGAGGCTCGGGCCCAGCAGTGGGCAGTACATGGGGTCATTTTGACATTGAGTTAATAAATGAAACCATATACTTGACTTCTTGAAAACAATATTTCCATACCAGTCGTATGAAATAGCTACACATTTTCTGGCATAACCTAAATATAACTTGAAGCAAAACTGTTTATCACAATAAAGAACATAAACCAAGCTGCATTTACCCGGCCATCATTATAATTGTAAAGTCCCGCGTTAGTGGTTGGAAACACGTTTAAAGAGGAGAATAATTTAGCCTCTCAAAACACCTAGAACAAAAGAATAACGCTATAATATTTTGAACCAAAAAAAAAACACACAAAGTGTGGTCTCGTTTTCAGTTCCTGCAACGAAACAATGAATAATAGTACAAAGGAAACGTTTCAAGGCAGTTATCTCTAAAAGCTCGTCAAATACTCTTAAAATATATATTGTAGGACTCCCCGTGGCATATTGACCCTTAAGCAACTCGTCCTAAAGTATACAATAGAATGTGGATGACATAGTTGCATTCACTTTGTGAATGGGTTGCGTATTCGAAACGTCTGGATTTCAATGGGAATAGAATTAATACTTATCGGGGTTGACACTTAGGTACTACTTAATAATTAATAATAATAAAATTTTACTCCTTTAAATAATTTTAAACAATAAACGTAATAAAAATATATGATTCGTTGATTCAATATAAATAAAGTAATATGAGGTTTGACGTCATAATCTGATATTTTCTCGGGTTTGCTGTATCTAAATTGCACATAAAGTACGTACAAATATTAATGAATTGCAATATAGACACAATTTGTTGAGATTTACTTCTTTATTGGACAGTAATAAAGATCAAATAAATGAGATATAGTTTACCGATAATAAGGATTACTTCGACTTTGCTAAGAGTAAGCGGGGTAAGGTTACTAATTAAAGAGGTTTAAATAACAATTTTAGTCCAATATCTTTGTTGATTAATAAAAAAAATATATAAAAATACATATAAATTATTAGGTTAATTTATAATTCTAAACAAGTCGTACGGCTCAATAATTACAACAAACTTTATTAATAAAATGAAATTATTATCAAAAAATCTCGATAATGGTAGCAACCCTGCACAAGAACACAATAAGAATCGTAGTTGGAACCTTAATGCTATTACTTTCAATTTAAATATTCCTCCGCTCTGTATTTCCGGAAATAATTCATTTAATACCGCAAAGTTTACAATCCGTACCGCTTTGACACAGTTCCCCGATATTCACCAATCCAACGAAATTAAATACATCGCAAGTTAATTATTGGTGTTCAATTTCAGTTCTTCATGAAGTGCTGGTTAATTACGGCTTTCGGGTGCTGATATTGCTTTTTCGGTAGTCATTAAATTTTATTAATTAAATTACTTTATTGTGGGAATTTTGGTAAATGCGGGTGTGGCAAAATGACTGCGACAGTTACTTATACCGAATTCCAATAATATTTGCTGGTAGGTCTTTCGTATGCGAGAGCCACTTTAGGATCGATAGGTACTACCGCAATGTCTATTTCTGTCGTCAAGCAACATGATATAAGCACAGTATTCCGGATTGAAATTGTAGTCAGTGCATTCACAGGGCATTATGAAACTTAAGACCTTGTTAATAAACATTATATTTGTCGTCACAGTTATACCAGCGTTTATCCTGCTTCCTTTAACGATATATCATTCAACATAGCAAGACAAAACATTTTAAACTTTTGCACACTTATGCAACGTTTATTTGTAAGATTAATATGTAATGTCTCATAGTGCAGTGCAATCCCACGCAATACTTTGTAACTGAGAATTCGGGTTGTGTTGCTACTGTTAATGGACAGGTGTTTCATTTACCATCAGGCCAACGGAATACTCATTATTATATTTTAATAAAAAAATTAAAAACGTTTCACTTTATTTTGAGATACGAAAAATTATGGAGGAAATTTATTATTAAAGCAATTTCTTAACACATCCTGGAGGAAAACTTACCTGTTTTGAGAAAATCTTTCCTTTAATGGAAACGTTAGTCGGTGAAGTTACCTCGCTATAAAATCAACAAACTCTCTTAAGACATTTAAAATGATAACTTGCTCTGTTCAGTAGACGAAGATGATATTATAAAGTTTGTTTGAAGTTAAAACAAATCTGTACTCTATGTATAAAATAATAGATTTGAAGATTGAGTACATTTCGACTGCTATAATTTTCTATGTGCATACGAGAACATGAATAATTCTTGAGTATTGCCCGTTTACGAATCAGTATATTTGATACTTGTATTTATTTTCAGTAATATATTTTTAGTGTCATATTTTTTTTTTCAATACAACCTTCAAATTGATCCGCTTTCTTTTTTATACAATAAAGTTGGTTTACACAAGCTGCTTGAGCCGTAAATGTTTAATACTTACCAACACCTACAACAAACAATCAGAAAGAGTTGAGTGCTCGTATTTCAAACGCCGCACACTCAAGATCATCAAATAAATTATACGCTTATGAGGAAAAGTGGATAAAAATCCATGATTTTACCATAGAATATAATATCCACCATACATTTTACGCATGTGAGATACTGCTTACGTCACCTTAATTCTCTAATGCACTCACCAAGATGTACGCATTGGTAATAAAGGAGGAACTTTATTATACAACCCGACGTGCATTTAGCCTTTCTGAGCGGATTTTATTCACCTTAACGTATTATTAAAATGTTAAGAGGGTCATAAGGCTGACATTACCAAAATACTCAAGGATTTCTCTACGTACAATAAACAAAAAGCGCTCCAATATGCCCGATGCAAGATTCCTTAAAATTATTGTATTTCGAAAAGCCTTTGTCGTGTACGGCAGGCATGTCGTAATTAATAAAGCTAAAGAATAATGAATTTAATCGTACGAACGCCTCACGCCTCGAGGAGGAATGAATTAATGGGAGGAAATGTGGTATTTTATTGTGCGTTAATTAATTGGAGATCTTTTAGGGTCTATTTCGATACGTGAGAAAATGTTACCACATTTATTATTTGAATAACTAAGGGATTCTATGCAATTATGTACATTAAAATTAATTATTCTATGTTGTCGTGAAGATGTCCTAGACATTCTAGAGGTTCATAAACAATACTTAAAAAATATGGTTTTCGTTTCGTTAATAGATACTAGAAGTTAAATTAAGTTTATAAAAAAATGCAGTTTTTTTCTATATGTAATTTTTTTTCCTATATTTTCCCTTTCCCTAAAATGTCTTGATAACACAGTTATCAAATACAGGTTTGAATACATTTAACTCCCACAACTCATATTCGCAAAGTAAACACTTTACTTTCCAATGTCAACACTAAACTATTGAATTCTACAAATGCACTAATAATATTAAACGTTCAATGTTTCCACGTTGCGTCCGAAGAAAACTTGGAACCGAGTGTGTGGCGGCATTATCCGCACAAAACATCAGTTTTATAAACAAAATTATAAATTAATAAAATAAACTTAAAACTAATAATCAATCTGTTTAAACCTAAATACTATTGTAAAACTAAACTTAAATTAATAAACATAAAATATACTAAACTATTATCATTAAAATAAAAATTGTAAAATAACATTTCAATGTACAAATGGTACAACATTCGATATATATAGCGGTCAGCTAACAATGCCCTACGTCACATGAACCGGTCGGAGCGGGACGCGTACGCTCCGCCTGTCACGTAGCCCCCGGCCGACCGCAGTCAGTCAGCCGACGCATGCGGCGCGGATCGCTCACGCTCTCGCTGTCGCTTACGCTTGTTATTATCTAACCGTTCATAGTATTTTGTTCGTTTCGTTTCGCTATAGACTTTCTCTTTATTTTCTCTCCTTCTTTCTTGTAGTGTGTGTTTATTCTACTCTTGTGTGAATTGTACTCTTACTCTGTACAAATAAACTCTCTTTATGTGTGGACTTTACTTCTATTACTTCACAGAATACAGAGTGAATTTGAAAAATTACATTAAAAGGCCTTCGAGGATCGCTGAGTACCCATTTCTGTTTGCTTCATCGGTTTAAGAATTTGACAATTTTATATCTTGTATTGATCCGTGTCCGTTGTCTTCTGTATTTCGAAGTGATACGGTTCAAATTTGTGCAATTTAGAAACAAAGCTAAGGATTAAGATTTGCTGCAACTGCAGTTATTGGTTTGTCATTCTCTAAATATGTTTCGAGTGAATAATATCGAGTAAGTCTGGTATAGTTTGGTCATGTGTTTAATCCTCAAACTGGTTGAGATTTTCTTACCAGTGAATAAAGACTGGTCGATCGATTTTATTTTTTAATATTTCATAGATAAAGGATGTTTACGGAATTTTATTAACAAGCCTGACGGTCGGTCCGACGCGCGGTTACAGATAATAAATATTATTTGAACGATAATTGGTATGGATTTTTATATATTATATTGTTATCATTATATATTACTTAGAAAATAATAATAAAATAGTGTTCAATTACGAAACCGTCACGAGTGTCATTCAAACTCAAACTTGACCGATTTTTAATTCAAATTATTTATAATATGAATCTCTTCCTAGCCGGATCATGTTCACGGAGATCAGTCATATACGCAGAAGATATTATAGTGTACAATTAGCGTGTGAGTGCACACAGGTGCACTCTCAGTTCCTTCACTCTCATAATCAGGAGAGAGATCAAGCGCAAGACCAACGGCGTCATATCTTTACAGTGGCTATCACATTACCAACTTCCTGACTTGGAGGTGCGACTGAGTAATTATTAAGATGGAAAAACCTAGTCATAATTATTTTTGATCCGACCCGGAATTCGAACCCAGGACCACAACGCAGTACACGTACTCGTACCGCATACGCATTACCACTACGCCACCAAGACAGTGTATAATATACAATGTTTGTTGATCGCTGATTCATTTACTATGTTAAATTGACTATCGATCGGTAAACTAAAACTTATATTGCACGTGCGTCCTTTGTCCTACCACGATGGGGCCATCAACACTCAAGTTTGCTTAATTTGCAAGCAAAGTGGGTGATTATGTTTAATAACTCCTTCGGTTTCTAAACAAAAGTTATTGATGGTATTATTATTAGAATCGGCTGTAGTCTAGTTGGTTGTGGGATGGACTCCCGAGACGAATTTCCGCAGATTCAAAACCCAAGGGCACACACCTCTGACTTCCAAAATCATGTGTGTTATCATTGTGAATTATCGCTTGTTTTAACGGTGAAAGAAAACCTCGTAAGGAAACCTGCATACCTTAGAAGTTCTCTATAAGAATTTTGAGTTTATGTGAAGACTACAAATCCGCACTAGCCCAGCGTGGTGGACTAAGGCCTTATCCCTCTCAATAGTAGTAGGAGGCCCGTGCCCAGCAGTGGGACAGTATATAATACAGGGCTGATATTACTCCTTCGGTTGCTGAATTGTTTTATCCACTAATTATGTGTTGCAAGATGTTGCATATTAGATAGTAGGCATTATTCTCACAAAATTAAAAAAAATCGCAATGTTTGCCGCACGATGAGGTTGGTTTACTCAAAGTATTAAAATGTTTTCGAGTTTTATTTTTAAACACGTCATATCGATTTTATCAAAAAATATTTGGATAATAGACTACATGTGGATAATTGTTCCTTTGTTCTATAAAGAAACTGGCCAGTTTATAAAGAGATAAGATTATATCTAAAAAGGATTATCAAGCAGTGGAAACGTAAACTTAACTAGTATTATAGTTTTCTTGTATGTCACAGACATTGGTAAGCGTACAACGTATATACTATATAAATTTAATATTGTTGCTTAACTAAGTTGTATGTTTAGTTAGGTGCGCAGTTTGAATCCTTTGATACTATAGATTAGACCACCTAGATTGAAGTTTCTCTAGCTTAGAACGTGCATAATTATATCTCAAATGTATACGGATCACGTGTCTACTTAGCATATTCAGATTTTCATAATACATGTGATTATATAATCAGGGGACTCTATTCCGTATACGAGGGTGAATCCGTCTTTTTGCAATTACGGAAGTTCTAATCGAAGGATAGCTTTGATAGCCGTATAGGTAAGTAGGGGGTTTTCATTCTTTTACCTTTTTTTTATTGCTTTGAATGACGTGACGAGTTTGCCGTTCGCCTGATTGTAAGCGATACAACCGCCCATAAACAGTAGAAACACCATCCTTGAATTACAAAGTAATGTTTAGTATTCCACTGCGCTCGCCATCCTGAGATATTAAGTCCAGTAGTTACACTGGCTAAAATGTCGTTCAAACAGGAACACAACAGTGACTACACACTGCAGCTTGGCGACGGACATAGACCTAACCTACCACCAGTAAAACCTATCTGTACAACAAAAATGCCCTTCGATTAGAACGCCTGTAATTGCAAAAAGACTAATTCGACCCCACATACGAAATGCATCTCCTTACTATTCTATATAAATTGATGTAAGACGTATGTCTTACATCAATTTATATATCAAGATATCCTCCCAAGAAAGATAAACTAAAAACGCACCCATACATGTACCCGAAATGTCCGTCAAAAAACATAACTGTCTACTACCGCTACATTACATAATAAACACTTATTTATTTTCAAATCTCTTTTTAAACTAATATAAACTTTTATAAAGAACAATTTATTTATCTTATTAATATTTTTCCGGCGAACGTATTTACCTCTCTAAAAGTCACCAATTTAAGAAATAATACTAAAATGTATTATTTTCCTTGAAATTAATTTATTATAATATAATGTAACAATAATGTAAGAAATTTTCTCCAGTCGAAATCTATATTTTTATTTCTGCATTTAATTAAATCCCAGCTCGCGGAATGAGTTTGAAAATTCACCGGCGTCAAGCTAACAAGGCTGTCAACTTTACGCCACGTTTTACAGTCGCGAAGTTGTAAGACAGCTGCCTTCTCGACTTCGCGACTCACTTGCCACTGTTTCATTTGAATATTCACTCTGTATTTTGATAATTACCTCGAGATTTCGCTAGGCGCGTAATATTTCGTAACAAAGATTTGGTGTTAAAACTTGCGTGAAAACCATATTATTAAATAACTTTGCTTTATTTTTGCATCAGTGGTGATTATAATTAGAAACACGAGTCTAATAACTTGTATTTTTGCTCATTTATAGAGTAAGGGTTAAGAGAACTGCAAAGAATGAACTCATGAAACATCTAGATTAGGTTCGTCTCGTAAAGTAAAATGTGACAATATTGTCTAAATATCGGGCACATATTTTAGATAAAGGCAGCTAACGTCAGTGGAAACAAAAATACAAATATCTATATATATAAAAATGAATCCCAATTTCCCTTGGTCACGCCATCACGCTTGAACGGCTGGACCGATTTCACATTTTTTTTACTATGTTTGTTATTGTCAGGAGAAGGTTCTTATGAAAGAAAAAATTCAAAAAATTGCGCGGCAAATTAGAAAATTTAAGAAAACTTAACGAAAATATTAATTATATATAACTGTCAATTGTTTGAAATAACTGTCAGCGATTGACAGAATGTGCGCTGCAAAGGACATTGTTCTGTGCCCATACATAATTCGCCCTGGAACCAACAGCAATGGAAAAATGTTTATAATATTTAGAATCATTAATAAATTCTCATGACATATTATTTATAAAACGGACAAGCTGGGATATCGCATTAATCCAAAAAAACGATGAGATTTTGAGGTTATAATTGATAGTAAACATTGAAAACTTTTCAATGTTCAAAGTAGATTTATAGTCCTATCATTTACGCTTTAAATATGCTTTTTATTGATACAAGTACCTATCTAATATACATAAGCCCTAAAGATTCAACACTATGTAGGTATCTGATTATTTTTTACTTAAATCAGGCTATTTTAAGACTTGATTCATATAATTTTTTATAAGTAAAAAGGTACCTAATTATGTAGTTATAGTATTAACATCCTCTAAGAGTACCCTTCAGAATTTATGTATTTTCTATATATACGTACGTATTCCCCGAAGAGACAGACAGAGGTGCACTGTTGAGCATTCACGCTTCATCAGAAGCATGGCATATTTTACACTTTTAGTAGACTCTTAGGGCATGTAGGATTAAATTAAACAAACAAAAAATATTTTCAGTTCATATTATTTACTTCCTCATCACCTACATTGTTTTATAAAATATTATCTGAGTATTGTGCAGGAGGGTTGTTGTTATGGTATTATTTATCAATTCAGTTTTGCTAATCACCATATTAGTTAAATGAATATAAACTTTCATTATATGTACTTCTAATGGTGCAAGTCTTTCTAAAATGATATTTCTGCTATAAGCATGATGTGGAGTATTTGTCCTTAATGAAATTATTTGATGTGAGCGAGTCCGGAGTTCCAACATTCTAATACAGAGCACGCAGCTTCTACTAACATTGTTACAGCTGAAGTATGTTTAGGCTCTTGGGCCGTGGTCCAAAATGCTGTACATATAAGATCAAAGGCTACAACCTGAAAAAAAAAACAAACAAACACATTATGCTCAAATTAGAATGGCAATATATTAATATTGTGTCACACGGAAAGTAGATTTATGTATTCAAATCTTCCAGCTGAATTAAGTGTAAGAAACCTTCAAGCATATGACACACATTTTTTAATCAACAATATCCTTGCTAGTTTGCTCTTAAGTTGCCACAGCCGCATGCTAAAGTGTGTAGTAGGTAGTATACAGACTCTGGTCGCTGTCTTCACGCAGTTACCAAGAACAGGAACTGAGGAGCGAACTAGAAGTTTGGCGGCAGTTAAACTTGTACGATTAAAGAAAAATGTGCTTACCAAACGAGGCGCTGTCCATTGTTGTATACAATGGCGAATCTGCTCGTTCTCCAACACCATGGACCCGCCAGCAGAGCCAAATTAATGCAAAAAGCAATTTCCATTTCGTATCCGTTATCAATGCCATGTAAATTGTTATATCAGTTCACAAAGTCCAGAAATCACAGCTAGTGTATGTCGATATCGTAATCAATCGCACAGAGTCTTTATAATAGCCGAATCGTCAATGATATAGTGAGAATCAGATAATTATAATATATTATATGGAAAGTGAGAGTCTAGTTTATTTGTCTCTGATGAGTGAAGTATGAGTGACATTAAATTGAATTGAACAATGAAGTAAGAAATTAGGGATACTACTCGACTAGATTCTGGATCGATTATATCGATCATTTATACAAAAATTTATTTTATTCAACATAGGGTTATTTTTATTCGGAATAATATTTAGCGGGATCCTTATCCCGGAAAATCTTTCACGGGCGGATCCGATAGTAATTTAATACTTTTTATATGTATAATTCATAAATATTTTGTACGATAGAAAAATAAATGTTCGCATAATATATTATGCTCTGCTATCTGTACGAAGCTAGGGCGGGTCGCTAATATAGAATCTAAATAAACAAAGTAACTCAATATGAATTAAAAACTAAAAAAAAAACTTTTTTCATAGACGACTTGATCTATAATCAATTTAGTCCTAAAACTAACTACTTATTTATTTGAGACGCATCCACTGCTCGATTAAATATTATTATAATAATTAAAGAACATATCTCCTAACAAATCGAATATATTAAAATGATTCAATAATTAATTATCGGTAATTAGATTATTCGTTTTGTCGAACCGGTACATCTCTATACACAATTAGTTGTAAACATGTCGGCGACTTTGACTTTAAGTCGTTACCATACTTTTATATTATATTCATTTTGGATGTAGCAGCTTGTCCGTTTTATACACATATTTGCAAATAATATAAAAAAATACATAAATAATTATGGTGTTAGTCACACCTTTGTTGGTTCTGGGGCCATTTTCGACAATGTTAAGACGGGAACAAAGTTAAGACGGGACAACGTCTGTCGGGTCAACTAGTTATATATAAAATAAAATGCATACAATTTAATATCACACTAGGTGTAGTCCGCGGTAACCTGTGCACTTTGTACAGTACTTAGCACCAATTTCTCGCATATTCCAACTAGATATCAAGACCATACGTGCATCACAATTAGCACGTTAGATCGCTAAAGCTAATTCACCCTGTGTGCAAGTGAACCCATTTATTAAGGTCTAATTGGCTTCGCTGGCTGAAATTAGTGCTCCTTTGTTATTTAGTCGGTGTTTCGTATGTACAGACAAGTACTTAAGGATACCTTTGAATGTTCCGTT
Organism: Manduca sexta; assembly: GCF_014839805.1. Lineage (NCBI taxonomy): Eukaryota > Metazoa > Arthropoda > Insecta > Lepidoptera > Sphingidae > Manduca > Manduca sexta. Next base: position 10,830,245 of record NC_051133.1, read on the forward strand.
TGAGCCTAGCGGGAAAGATGAGGGCCATTTATTATAGTCCTCAGTACTGTATGAGTAGAATTAAATCTTTTTAAGAGAGTGTTCGTTATTTTCGTCTGAGTATATTTATATTTTTGTTCCTATTTATTGTACAGGTGATAAATTGAAATTGAAATTGTATATATTATTTTTAAAATATCCAGTATCAAGTCTTCATATGCTGGGAAAAATATTTTCATACATTCTCTGGAAACGTACAACACTGTGTACCTAAAACAAAATCCGAAAGTTAGTTTGTTAGTTTCTTTGCAACTCGGCGAGTAATCAATCCACGCCGGCTTTTGTGGAAAGCACCAGTAAATTCTTTATTTGTTCCCGGCCATTATTTAGAAAGACGCTAAGAGTTTCAAAACCGTGTGTATATCACAATTCCGCGTAAAACTAGTTTCGGCGAAGTTTCACAATGAAAATAAAACATGATTAACGAGGCTATTCATACAAACTATATTTCATTTTGATAGAAAAAGTATTTTCTTGTGAATTGCTGCACATGTGCTGAATATATCTTAACGTATGGCCCGAGCAAAGGATTGTCAGCCGGGGAAAGTATTATTTATGAGAGTACACAATGTTTATTTATCTACGAATGTGTTCCATACGCACTGAAATAAGAAACATACGTTCGGTATATGTTATCAATATGCCGTAATAGGCGTTAAGTTTGGGTTGTGTATAATGGATATTGTGCCTACATTTTCTATTGAAAATTATTAGGGGTCTTGTTTTTCACTACCTCGGTGGCGTAGTTACATTACCGTGCGTCTGCAGTGGTGAGGTCTGGGGTTCGGTCCCGGGTCGGACATAGTAATATTGGGCTTTTCTACTTAGTATCAGCCCGGAGTTTTTTCTCGATATGCCCCTATCACATCATGGGACGAAATACACATGATGGAAATTGGGTGCACATGTTGCGCCTCTGCCTACCTACCCTTTCGGAGATTAAAGACGTGAATAAATGTGTGTGCGAAATTATATTTAAATACTAGCTTCCGCTCGCAGCTTCGCCCGCGTGGATTTCGGACTTCAAAAATGGAGGAGGTGCTCAATTTGTCGGGATGTTTCTTTAAGTATGGTGGTATGCAGGTGGTCCGATTGTCCTGTCAGGGTCTGATGATGGGATCCTGGTGAAATCGAAGGAAGCTTATAGCATGATTCAGTATTCACGCGTGATGGCTTATTATTAGCGTATTTCATGTATAACTTTGGTGTTTCTATACCGATTTCTATGAATCTTTTTAAGGAATATTTAATAATGTTAACTTTTTTAATTAGGGATGACTGAGAGTGTTATAAACGTAAGAGTAGTCAAATATAATGAGAAAGCTTCGAACTGCTAAGCTATCGGGAGTTACACGTGTTATTGTGAGTCAACCATAAAAGATAGACATATGCTGTCGTAGGATATTTTTTACATAATTTTAAGGAGAACATTTCCGTCATACATGATTTCTGCGTAGCTTTAACCATTAAGGTTGCACACGCGACGGAAGCTTAAAAAATGGTGTAACTTCTCCCATTTTCCCAACATTTCCCTTCACTGCTCTGCTCCTATTAATTGTAGCGTGATGAAAAATATACTATAACCTGCACAGGAGTATGACAAATAATTGTACCAAGTTTCGTTAAAATCCGTCGAGTAGTTTTTGTTTCTATAACGGTTATACAGACAGACAGACAGACAGACAGACAGACAGACAGACAGACAGACAGAAAGACAGACAGACAGACAGACAAAAATTTTACTAATTGCATTTTTGGCATCAGTATCGATCCCTAATCACCCCCTGGTAGTTATTTTGGAAATATATTTCATGTACAGAATTGACCTCTCTACAGATTTATTATAAGTATAGATTATATTTATATCTTATGCGTTTAGTATATGAAAAAAGTGTTTGGAATTTTAGAGATAGCTGTAAGCTAACTAGCCTAGCACCATATTCTGCGCATCAGGATCTTCTTTCTTCTTTATCTCCGTCTAATAGATTACGAGGGCAAAATGCAATGATTAGGAACTTATAAAAGAGAGTTCAATTGGAAAAGATTTCAAATATTTGGATTATATAACGATATATGTATTAATATTGAAGCGGCGATAGCCTCGTTGGTTGTGGAACGGACTGCCGAGACGAATGTCCGCAGGTTCAAATCCCAAGGGCATACACCTCTGATTTTTCTAATAAATTATGTGTGTATTCTTTGTGAATTATCGCTTGCTTTAACGGTGAAGGAAAACATCGTGAGGAAACCTGCATACCTGAGAAGTTCTCTATAGGAATTTCGAGGGTGTGTGAAGTCTACCAATCCGCACTAGGCCAGCGTGGTGGACTAAGGCCTAATCCCTCTCAGTAGTAGAGGAGGCCCGTGCTCAGCAGTGGGCAAGTATATAATACAGGGCTGATATTATTATTTATTATTATATGTATCAATAGCGAAAGGTGAATTTTTTTTCGAAAGGGAACCAGTAAATGCGGTTTGCAAATCGTTCTAATAATAATAAGGTTTTACATAAAGGGAAGCTGACAAGAATCAGGTTATATCGACCCTGCGCCACTGATAGTATTTTTATTATTGTTTAAATCAACGACACAGGAAGTGACCTCACGGAACCTGACGGTAAAGAAAAAGAAGCCCAATAACATGTCAACTAAAAAGAGATGAACATCCCCGAACGGTTGACACAGTTATGCCGGCCTTTTTAATTGCTTCTTCGCGCTCGGATTGAAGAACCCAAAGTCGTAGGGAGGAGAGAACACATTTTGACAAACTGTTCAATAGCATTTCTTATATTGTAAACTAAAAGTAGCCTGTATTTATTGCTAATAATATTAAAATAAAACTTTTTAGTAAGGAACATATTACCAATATTCATCTGCGAATTTGCAACACAAAATACCTTAACACAAAAAACATTATGACTGTTTATTTATTACACTTTATATACAAAGAATATAAAGGCGGACTGAATGCCGAAGGCATTTTCTACCAATCAATCTTTAGGTGGTGCAGAGACTAAAGAGGTAGGTGTACAGTGTACACAACGAGAGAAGGTAGTGGAGAGAACATTAACAAAGTTTACATACATCCATTCCATATATTGTGATAAATTTATTATACACGAGAACGAGCTGAATAACATAAAATTTAAATATTCCAACTAAACAAACTGCACTCATCTTCACACAACTGAATTTACAACAGCATTCTAAAATCCGGTAAAAATCGTTCAAATAACCACTTAGTAATCAATCCTTTAACTACCACATTACCTCAAAGTACACACATTAAAGCTGGTAAAAATAACTTCACACGAGGTCGTGTTGACCTAATAGGGGAAAGAGCAAACACTACTGCATTTTCGGAGCGCCAACACCCTCCATTCAACAGTAACAAACCGAGTACCTTCGCTATATCTGATATAACTTTCACGTATGCGTGCATTTGACGTGGAATTTCAATCTCCACCGCTCGTCTTTATTGACCATGCATGTGTCATACATTATATAAACCAAGCTATGTATAATATGTGTAATAAAATTGTAAATCTTCCATGTATGTACAAAATAAATATTGATACAGGAGTAATAAGTAAAAAAAGTAAAAACAATTGTCTGTCGGTCAAGTCATCGATATGATGATTAACAATCAAATTACTGAAAAATATAAATCATTTTTAAGCATAGTGTTTTTTCAACAAAGTCAATTCACAGGATCAAAATATATTCGAATTTTAAGTTTAGTTAGAAATTTCATAACACCACGCTGCTATTTTTAACTAATATTAAGATGAGCAACTACCAATATCCTACTAATACCTACTATTAATGCGAAAGTTTGCGAGGATGGATGTATGTTTGTTCCTCTTTCACGAAAAAATTACTGAACGGATTTGGATGAAACTTTACAGGGATATTGCTTATACATCAGGGTAACACATAGGCTATTTATAATGATTTAGTTTAATTTGGTCATAATATAACGATACTTACCAAGTAAGTCAGAAAAAACTGTATTCCGGAAAACACCATCACGCGGGCGAAGCCGTGAGCAAAAGCTAGTCTGTAATATTCTGAAGTGAAAGCTACAGTCAAATTCATTGCCTAACTTCCGTAATCCGTATAGCATAACTGCGGTAATCGTATCGCACGACTTTAGACGCAAGTCGCGACTGTTCGTGACTCAATTTGGAATACTGTGACGTCACAGTAAATAAATGACGTCATTTACATACATCTCTCGACACTGCAGTTTGTAAGTGATTTGATTTAAAGGAGTTTGCGTCTAATATGTTTGCATGTCAGAATGTTGCGGAAACAATGTATTGGCATTTGTTTGCTCGTGAGAATAATATTTATCGAAGTAAAAGTGTCTCTGTGAACTTCAGTGATAAAAACTTGTCTATATTTGATTTCATATCTATGTTTGCGCAAAATTGTATGTAAATTCAATTCCCTTTTATTATTTCTATCTAAAAATTCATATCTCTAGCTCATAATTGACTCCGTTGCTTGGAAATTATGTTTCTAGAAACACCACTTACTTAGACGGCTAAAGTGAAAATTCCTCGCGGAGCAAGTTTCACAGAACTAAAACAATATTGTTTTTTGAACTTTAATATTAATAGTTCAGAGGAACATCGTACAAATTAGTATCCTTCAAAGTTTAATTACAGCTTTATTTGTATTTCATTGTAAGACTGAATAGTCTGAATGGTTGTTTGTAATATAATATCAAGGTTCAACTTCTGGTGCGTTCTTGTTGAAATAATATATGGCTAGATAAGTGTGGTAGTAGGCCATCAAAAATAGTACAATGTGGGAAAAGTCTGTGTCATCCAGACGATGAATACAGGCTTGCCAATGGACAAATCTCTTCTTCCACCTTATGCTAAATTGGGGTCGGCCCAACACACTGTATCAATCATATTGCTTACCTTCTATCAAATCATGCGAAGAAAGTAATAATATACACGTAGAAAAATGGATGCCCTGGTAGCACCTCTGCCTACCCCTTGAGGGATAAAAATGTGATATAAAATAAACTCTATACATATATTTTTTCATTCATTTCATTCATTATGTAATCCTCAAACAGGAGGAGACATAGCAATATTCGAGCCGATTTGCACTTTATTAGATGAAATATTTCAGAGCGATGTTAACCTACTGGAACAATAGTTTCGCCATTTAAGATAATCCGCCAAACAAAATCCGTGGTTTTCATTTTCTTTCATACTTCGCGGTTTCATTGTGTTGTGTTGCAAAAGAGCTGACGATCCCCGAAACTTATTGTGATGAAAGAAATGCTATAACCAACGGGGCGTTTAATGCTTTTATGTACATTATACAATATCTGAATTTTGACAGAATTAACTATGATCGATTTTAGCAATTATACGAACGCCAATGATACGAAAAAGAAGCTCTTTCGTAAAATCAGCAATAAAATTGAGTAAACAATGCGGTAGTCATCGATATTTGAAATATTGTGATGTGCAAGAATAGGCGCATAGTGGAGATAGCGCATTCTTTCTTTCGAACACATCGCAATTCCTGATGACGTCTCGATATAGTATTGCGTCTCCTTTTCGTGTTTTTAATAGTTATCCCATCCGTCGAACGTAAATGGCTTATATTTTGTTGATTTATTACTGGATTTTGTTCGTGGTTTCTTTATTCAATTTTAAATTAATTAATTACTACACTAACTGACTGCCTCAATATTATTCAGAAGTATGCCATCCCATTCTACTAGACGTATAATTTACACCGGTTAACCGCAGCACGGAGCCACTATATAAATATACTATGCAAGGTTTTTATACAAACCTACGCACAAGCCGATACTTTAGATAATGAACGAAATGGTTACATCAAACAATATTTTAATTTTTATATTTAATACACGTAGTATATGCAGTGATGTCGAAGTCAACAATCAAATAACTTGGTTAACCAAATTCTCATAAATATTCATGCATTCTACGAATAGTTACGCCAGATAACCTAGATTGGTAGGAAAGTCTGTGTCAATTTGGGATATAACTTTCCCTTCATAATAACTGTTTGTATCAATCACAATAGTGATATTTTAGTTCCTAACAACTTGTGTTACACGGAATCTGTAAAATATACTTTCATTACCATGCTACAATGACTGTGGTATAGCGACTCTATAAATCTGTTTGCGCTTAGACCTCATACCAAATTCACGCCCATACATGGAGGGACATTCGTTGCGGGCCGAGGCACACAGTTTAGTGTATATGCCTCTTGTTTGTATTAATACATTGGGCCTAAATAGGACCGGAATCATTTTCCACCCATTTCCCCTCCTCCCATTCTGGGATCCTTTTTCCTTTCCCCCACCGTTCCCTCCTTATTTCCCATCCTCATTCTATTGCCGGTTTGTTGCTGTTATTTAGCTTGAGTAAATAGTATAGCATTAACAAAGGGCCCTGATGGCAGATCCATTGCAAAAAAATCACCACTCTCTTACGCAATACCAATGGAGCCACGATTTCGTTCTGCACTTCTTAACATGAGGAGCGAGACATCTCTGTCATCCTTTATTTGCAAAATAAAATGCAACGTACTCATGTTTTTTTTTAGAATTAAACGTATTTTACAGGTCACTTAACAATCATAATTAGTGAAACCAAATTACTTCTTACCAGCCAATACAAAACCTGAGTTTTCAGATACTTTTATACAAAATTGTTACTCGCTAAATTGGAACGCTGTACGCTGTGTTGACACCGATGCTCCGTGGCATGCGTTTATTATACATTTTGGATAATGAGTGATGTGCAAAGTGGTATCATAATACCTAAAGTGTAGTCGTTAACTATGATGTTTATGGCGCAACAGTTTCAGAGAAAATGTGATTCCAAGATTTTAAAAAATTTTGCTCTTATATATATAGATTTTGAATATTCACCAAGTTCAATTTTACTTTCTGTAAGATAACTAGTAAGAAAAGTGGATGCCCTGGTTGCTCTTCTGAAAACCTCTTGATAGATACTTGATGTGCTTGTGTGTGTGGGCACATAGCTATCATAGTAATAAGCAAATAATTTATTCAATGGCCTCTTATTGTTTCAGGTCACATAAATCATCCAAATGAGCTACAGCTGTCTTGAATGTAAGTGACTAATACAAAAATACAGGGATTTTTAAAATTATTTATAAAAATAACTAAAACTAGGAAAATGAATACCAGACTTCCTCGAAGGGTTTTATTATTACGGCTGTAGTGCTGTGGTCTCTGGTTCGATCGCCGGATCGGGTGAAGTGATATTGGGTTTTTCTTCTCGTATCAGCTCGGGCTATGGAATTTGTGGGCGATATGGCGATAGGCTCGCCGTCTATCATATCATAGGTCGTCTATCACATCATGGGAAGGAATACAAACGGCGGAAAGTGGTTGAACCTGTTGCGAGTTTGCCTACCCCTTCGGGGATGGAAGGCGTGAGTGTGTCTGTATTTATAACAGTATGATCCCCAAACGTTAAATTACTTAAATGTCTATCCGAGTGTAGCACACCAGGACCAGTTTGTTATTCTTTATTTCACTTCCAATGAAATTGAATGAAATTCTACGTACTATTATATGTAAAAGTTGTTGAAGTATCTTCAGAATTTTTTTCCCTTTGTGAGTGAACGTTAACTTGATAATTAACTTCAGGCTTCGTTCACTTGTTAAAGTGTCCGATAATGGAAGTGAACTATAAAGTTTGTTTTTTAGAGCGAAAGAGTTTATAAAGCAAATTGGCCGGCAACTCCGACATACCCGCCATATTCAAGACGTAAACAAAGTTTCACTGCAAAAACAGATCTCTCAAATATAAGCAATGATTACTGTCTACGAACAACATCCATTCCAGCGTAGGATCTATTTTGTTTTCGCCTGAATAGTGACCACCGTACACAAGGTGTTAAAACCAGCTATAGTGGTCCACGTAAATGTGTCGCGTTCCGAGATCAGCCTGTGTATATCCGGTTTTAACAGGCCGGCATAATTGTGCTGACTGCCGGGTAATCGTTGCTCTCGTCAGTCGACATTCTATTGCTCCCCACTGCAGTTACCATCATGTGCATATAGTCATTTGTGCGTATAGTCATTTGTCGGGCGGTATAAAAAAATACTTCTCAAATTAAGGAGAGGCGCAAGGAGTTCGAAAAACAAAGTAATATGAAAATATGCAATGATATACAAAAAGTTGTGCATTGTTGCGCTGATATTTTCTATGCTGAAACTAAACGGGTTTCTGACGTTACAGTCTAGACTGTAGTAATTTACAGTTTTTATAATAGCAAAGTTAAATTAGCTGATATTAATCTTTCCACTAGTACTGTACTGTACAATGCAGCATTTAAATTACAACTCATACAAATTACTAATATTAAATGAAATTTGTAATCAGTTCTTTATATTCATAACGTTTCGCGTTAAAAGTTAAGAATCTAGTTTATGGTGTTTAGGTAGATGTCACTGACCTGCACAATAAATTGACTCAATACATATGCATGTAGCATCACAGCTTTCTCCCTGGTCAGAGTAGGCACAGATATAACATATTCACATTTAGCCAGCTGTGTTCAGTCACAAATAATGGGGCGAGCCTATTCTAATTTACCGGGTACAATTCAAGACTCCGAGCTGAGTGAGCAGAAAAACCTATAATCGCATTACTCCTCCCGGAATTTAAACCCGAGGCCTTAGTACGTTACTCATACCGCGCACACAATACAACGACGACACCCACGCAACTATTAATTATTTTCAAGTAGCCCGACAATAACACTGAAGAAATTTAATGTACACATATATATTTAGAATCAAAAAGTGACTGAGTAGTGAGATGTAGCCAATTTGTGTAATGAGGCTACAGTCATCTTTAACAACTTGACGTGGAGCATTATGCGTTACTTTCGATTTATTGTATTGCCCAAGAATTATTACAAAACTAATTAACGCTGTCACTACACAACCTTTCCCTCGTCCATTATTATTAATAATGACCGGCAATTCATCCAGATTCGATTACTTAGTACTCATGAAGCATAATATACAACAATAGATTCATATCTGTGACTCCACTTACTTAATATTAAGTACCAAGCCTTTACACTGGATCTTCCACAAAAAAACATAATAGCTTTATTTCACACTAATAAAGTAGTTTGCCATGTTTAAGTTTATACATCATTTTATATATAACAGAAAATAATACGAAAAGAATTTGTTCTTATTTAATAAGATAATTAGATTTATGAGTCATTTGTACAGTTGTTTTTTGTTCCAAACAAATAAAAAAAAAAAAATATTCTGTGGAATCAGTAACAAAATATGTTGAAAAATAAAGCAGTTAATCATATTTGAAATATTGTGAGTAAATACGGGGGCGTAATGGAAGTATCGGGCTATCTCTTCCTCTATTATATTCTAGTAAATGCTGGTAAACCACGTGTTGTCACAAAATAATGAAACATTCAGATGTGTAATAACAAAATTCTATGTATTACAAAAATTAAATAAAAAAAAAATAATCTTTATTCATCACGTAGGCGAACATAGTTGCACTTATACATAAAGGTATATAAATATATTTAATTATTACTTAGATAAAGTCGCTTATATAAACTAAAAATCAGAATGAACCTTGTAATACATATATTAACCCTCCATACACCTTAATGCTTGCGACGTATTAACTGTCTAACTAATAAAAGTGTGAGTTTATACTAATTGCTCTATATAATTTTCTTGAATTAAATTTAGCGTCAAAGAAAGCGAAACAAAATCTTGTGTAATCACAACAAGTGTTATAATACCCACAATATTTAACAATAAGGCAGAAGATGTAAATGTAATGAAATCATATAACTTTAGTTGAAACACTGAGTAATGACTTCTTATGTTTATACGAATGTGAAATAACGAAATTAAACTTCGTTTTGTATTTTATCGTATTTTTTTATATTTTAATTTATTCTCAACGTTGTTGAAGACCGCAGCCTTCATGGTCACTGGATGGACTAAGGTATAAGGTCATTCGAAAAGTAAACGATACAAAATCTACCTAAAAACAATTGTAATTCTAGATTGAAAACTGAATTCTTAGCAAAACCTTTATTTTTACATGGAAGGGCTACTTTCCATAATTTTCTTCAATTCACTATCTGCTGAGAATATTTATTGCGTTCTATTTTTTCTGGTTCTTATCTTTTGGAATGAATGTTCCTTGCGCGTACCCTTACGTTGATATCTTTTACTTATATACCTATGTGTCATCATTTTTCTCACAGACATTATATCTTATGTAAAGAAATTTTAAGTTAAGGTGATTTTATATATACTTGTCGTCGATTAAGAATTTTAGTGATGATAGGATATACATCTTGTTAATGTTATTTTCTGATCTATTTTCTATATTATAAATAAAATTATTTTCTTTTCTGTGTATTAATTAGTCTAATTGGTCAAGAAAATATTCGATGAATATTATTTTCCGTAAATTTTCCTGTGAAATGACATCACATAAAAAAATTATTTTAGTACATAAAATTAAGAAGCCCCTAACAAATCCGATTTAAAAAGTAGGTTTTTAAGCTAAATAATAGGCCAGAGGTATAACAATCCATTTTATAAACGAATACTTAATTAACTAATAAAGTAATTCCAAGGCAAACTATAGGTTCAAGTTTGAATTGCTTTTCTAAAAGAGAAGTAATAAAGTGGTATTTTTTGTCGCTAGATTTTTATCAAAGGGTTTTTTACCTTTGTCCAATTATCGTTCGTGCCTTGAAATTCCTAGGTGTTATATGAATAACCTTTTCTGTAAATTCTGGGCTATTTTACACTTTATCCTGTTACACAGTTCTTTGTTGTACAGTTTTGCCAATTAGCATTTAAAATTTAAAATATTATTTAGGTGTTATATATAATACCAGTTAGTGAAAATGTCTGATTTTTTTTTAAAGTTTTTAATATCTTTGTATAGTGCGATTTAATTATTATGTTAACCACGGTATTGTTAAAGCTATCTCGACAGAGAACTATAAAGAGATTGATTTTGCTCTTCGTATGAAATGGGTTATTTTTTTCTGATATCTCTGGCATAGTCCCGGGCAAGACTTATAGTTTACTAGCTTTTTCCTGCCGCTCACGCAAAAATGTTTTTTTTTGGCATATGAAGTAGCCTATAGCAATCAGGAATAATGTAGTTTCCTATTAGTAAAAAACCAACAAAACGGGTTAAGTCATTCTTGTGACTAGCGCATTCAAACAAACAATCAAACTCTGTAGCTTTATATATAAATATAGATATAAGTCTCTTTACTAATTTGTGATGGCGAAGGGTGTAATACTTCCGGTGAATGTAAATTGATCCGATTTACACAAGGGAACTATTCAGAAACCTGTCGGTGCCAACTACTTCCGTAACTGGCTGAAAAGTGATTTTACTATTCAGGAACTCTTAAGTTGAATTGCAGCGATTAACATATAAAACAGCTAAGTTTTCTCAATGTCGAGAGTTATTCTTATAATGTAATAGTCTCTGACGATGATATTTTTTGTTAGGTTGATTTTTTTAGAAATAATAAATTATTTATATGATGATAAACATCGCACAAAATCGCAAAAAAATATTGTCAAACCGGGCCTTTATTATTATCAAGTAAGCTTCCTACGTTTATGAACTATAAAAATTTCTTCTTACGAAATTGATCAAGCATGATTTAATTTATTTTATTTCATTGATCATAATATAATTGATAAATATTAAAAAGTTAATAACAAAATTAAGTCATTTAAGCCTAAAATATACTTTCATAAAGCTCCAATCACAATAAAATAGATTCTCAAATCAACAAAGATTTTCTCGGGTGTTCCCTATCACGTCGTCCTCCATTCTACGAAGTTACACGCATTGTTAGCCAGTGTTAAGGGCTGTGCGCGACAGAGTCTAGTGACGCCACTTGATCACACTCGACTTGAGTTGTCTGTTGCTTGTGACAACCCTGCTCAAGAGTTTCAGTTCACTGACACATGAAAGGCCCTAGTCATACTATTGTATCCGAACAATAGCAGCGAGTCTTTAAGAGTAACTAGTTAATCATTACTTGGAGAATATTGGATTCAATATTAATTTGTAAAAAAAAGGCTAGATGCGAGTGTCTAAATATAAGTGGATTTTGCAAAATATATATATAAAAAAAACACTATTTGAGACCTATTTAAATGCATATATTTATATCAAATTAGTGGCATGGCAACGAGATTGTGCATATTCCGATGATAACAATGTTTTTTTTTAAAACACACCTGATTATTAACTGAATTAAAACGATAAAATAATAATATATGGTTTTACACATACGGATCTCTAAAATATGAAGTAGGCTATCAATCGATGTGAATGTACATGACAGCGAGTCGTGTTTTTGTACGTAAAGTTATATTCGTCCATCATTGGTACGTTTTTCTATGATAGCTCAATGTTTCAATTTCTTATCTTTGATGTGACCTTCCATTTATTAGATTAGTTTCTTAGATGAGAAATAATGTCACAAATAGCTTGTGATCTTAACTGTGTAAACCTTTAGTGTAAATTATGTCCGATGTAATATTTTATGTTAGTGGAGGTTGTTTGTAACTGGGTAGTTGGATTTCAGTGTTTGCTTTCTTTTGTTCTTAAAGTAACCATTGGCGACACAAAAAAAAATTATTACATATATTATTCGTTTAATAGCACCGGACTTGCTATCTCAAGTATGAGGAGGTGATTAGTGACGTTTAGTTACAGATCACTTATTTGTGTGAATTATTTGATTCCAAAAGAATTAGTTGTGGTTCAGACTTCCACCTACTTTCGAATATGAAAGCATAAGTTATTAATAAATTAGAGTAAAATAAATAGGGATAAGATGTAGTACGGCATTCTGGTGGTGTGTGTATTGATTTGAATAATGGTAAATTGAGGGTAATTTGTTACAAGTTTGAGCGGACCGTATGATCACGCCAGTCTACGAATATAAGTCTGATTGTGAAGTTGCGTTTCGTTGTTCGCCCAGGTCCTCCGATTATTCCTCAAACACTTTACTTATCTGCAAACTATGTATTCGAATTTGGATCATCATCAACATCGTCACCACGAATTACATTTCCTCATTTTACGGGAGAAATAGAAAACTTTATTAACCATAAACTTTATATAACAGAACACTTCCATTACAAACTTTAAATCACAACGGACATAATAACTAAGATACAATTTCCCAGACAGGCCAATTACGCTTCCTCTATGCATAAATCAAGCAAGTTTAATTCCACTAATTTATATAAAACTTAGCAATTATTGCAGAAGCAGGGAAACTTCTGTATTCCGAGTGGTCATCAAACGTTCATTTCACAGGTTATTAAGAGGCATCCTCTCGCGTCTGTACCCGTTCCAGCTTGACAGTGACGCATGGTCTAATTTATAAACCTACAACTTTTGCTACACTTCCCGGAAAGCTCTTATTAAGTTGGAATAAGGTTGATATTTGTTTGCACTTTGGTAAGGATAAAAGTGTTTGTATGGCTCTCGGACGGGCCTATTGTCCCCATAGATATAAAACTGAGACTGGTCGGTAGTGGACTGAGTTCTTGACGCCGTGATTTATATTACACTCGTAGGCAATATCATATTTTCTAAAACTCGCTTTAACTTTATAGATTTTGCTTTATAGAGAGCCAGGAGTCTAGAAGCCATTTTATCTTAGTCGAAGAAATATTTGGTGTACGCCTTTGTTAGTTCTTGGGATAGGCATATTCCGCCTTGATCCAAGACGGCGTCTGAAACAAGGATGCTGAGAGGATGAAATCATAGTCCATGTCACATTTCTCATACGTTAAAAAGTTTCATAAAAAAAAAAAAACTCTCAAAGTCAACTATTGCCATATTTTGACAACTACAAAAATTGTTATGCTATCCATTTGAAATCACGATTAACTAATATACAAAGATTGGGCATAACCGACAAGTATCCTTAACTAGTATCTTGATATAATTTTAATTTAATTGTAATATTATAACTGTGATAATAATTATAATCAAGCCAGTCACAAGTCTACTACGACGCTACACAGCCCTCTACGCCGTAGGCTACACGTAGTAGACGTAGCACGGTGTAGCCACTTTGCATTTTCAACGCTCTTCCTATTACGTAAGATGTCTTGCGAAATTGCCCGCTTAATGAGAATAATAAATTAATTCTTATCTAAAAATATTTGTTCACTGCTATTTAATGAACTATTACATATCACGAACGATAAAAACCTACATGAACGATAAATATTAAAAAAAAAGTCGTTACTTCTGCCAAATATTATCACACTCAAATATAATTAAATTATTCACTTCTAACGTAACAGACATCGGTTAATTCCTAAATGAAGAAATTAGGTCGACAGCTTATTACTTAAATTAAAATTCTAATTGAGGTCAAAATACAAACAAATGTACAATGTTACGTCAATTAATTAATTCTGTACAGATGTCATATTACGCTTTTATAAGGCAATGGATAGTATATATTTTTTATAATATAGCTTATATTGATTCCCCTGCAATTGATGTAAAGTTTTATATCTAAAACTTTTTAACATTAAACCAGCTATATACAATCTCAACTAGTAGAGTCAAACCTACCATTAACCGGCCAAATTGAAAACTCCTGACACTCAAAAAAACCAATATCCAAGCGCCAATATGAAACATCTAAAAATAGTTCCAATATTCCGGGCTTGTAATGGTTACGATTTTACTAATAAAATCTGCCTCCATCACGGGACATCTACCGCGGTGAAAAAGCAATTAAACAACAATTACGTTCAGGGCGTACGTGGCGGAGTTTTCGCGTCGCATTTGCATGAACACCGCCCGGTGACGCGACGCCTCAATTCTAATGCAAATCAAATATAAATAGCGGCCATCTTTATTCAACAACTAGAACAGAATTTGAAAGTTTTTGAACAGTTTGTTGTAAGGAACTATTTTTGAATGTGATACGATACTTTCGGATTTTTTTATTTGGGTGATATTTAACTATCTAATCTTATCCTATCCTACTATTATAAATGCTATACCTTATGCTATAAATGCGAAAATTTATGAAAATATTTGTGAGAAATAAAGGCAGAAACAGCTGAACGATTTTGCATTAAATTAGCCGCACGGATATACGATGTCCTGAATTAGGGCTTTAGAGAAGATTAAAGATTAGGCTACTTTTAACCCGGTAAATTGCTCTCATAAGAAGTAATTGAATCTTTTAATCTAATTTTTAATTATATGGCCTACAGAGATTTAGGGACTTTTGTACCGGGAAAAGCTTCCCGCAAAAGCGAAGCCGCAAGCAACACATGGATATGGGGTTAGTGAAGTACAATAAATAAAAATCATAATTTATTTCTTCATATTTTGTGCTCTGCCACGACCTGAATGGTAGTTAATTCGATTAAGATAAAAGTGAACTTATCGCTTGCACTAGTGAAAAGGTAATAAAAATAGCACAATTCCGTTACAATAAGTGAACGACGCCCGCATGTCGTCTTTACAAATTGATATTTCCATTATTATTCTAGTTATTAATTATTTCTTCTAAGACAGCAACGTGCCAGAAATCATCACCCCTTAGCGATTAATTTAAGTTACGTAAGAATATATTCAAAAATAAAGAACAAATTGCATGAATAATAATTACTATACGTTTTTATGATTCATATTTTTCTTCCAAACAAACAGCGTAGAGATATATTATAATTTTGAATTATGCACGTCATAAACGTTGGACTTCTCGCTTTAAGACCGGGCCACGAAACTACCCGTAAAAATAAAACACCAAAACATTATACAAAAACATCTTTTTCAGATCACATCAATGTTTCAGAAAAATCTGTCATAATAAAGGTTGGCTATAAACTTTACTGTACTATCTATAGGTACAGTAAATTAAAAATTAATACAAATATTTTTCATTATAAATATGAAAAAGCGTTCACAAGCGCGCAACACTTTAAATTAAACGAGAAAAGGCAATAACGCAGTTTGCTGCTCAATATTGAACGACAAAACTAGTTAACGTTTTCCTAACAAAAACTAATTCGCCTTGTCACTCGCCACTAACAGGACTAACAATTGTTGTTTCTTTGTTCGCAGATTTCCGGCTTTCTCCGTTCCTAACGCTTATTGAAAAACTTAACAAGAGGAAAACTACACATAAAACAACAGCACGCTATGCACCGCTGCTTTGTGTGAAACCGAGTGGAATTTTCAATTAGTGGAAATTCGCTAAGATTGTGGAACAAACACCGCTGTGTCCCCTAAACACGTTTCACTACGTCACGATCCATTACGAATGCCCTTTGAATTATTAAATATTAATTCGGAAAGGCCGACACGGACGCGCTCAAAGCGTTAGTTTGTCATTTACGATAGCCTCGTGTCACTCTCGATGGCGCTCCGTCAGCACCTCTGAATAAACACTAGCGATGAAAAGTGAATAATCCGTCGACAGTCAATGGACGTTTGTGTATGTGATGTGGTGCATGTGTACGTACGTAACGTGTGGCATAATGGTGCGGATTCATTAGCGGCGCGGGCGCGTTTCGAGTAAAGCTGGGTGCAGAACGCCACGGCGTCGTCGGTGGAGGGTCGAGCGGGTGCGGGCGGGGCGGCAGAGCCCGCGCCCTCGCCCGTGCCCGACGCGGAGGCGCCCGCACGCCGCCGCCGCCACCGCCCACTCTACCGCCGACTCTTCCACTATGTACGCACCGCGTGGACCGGCGTCAAGTTCGCACTAGGTAATTTTGTTAAATCATCTTACGAATAGATATCACTTATTTTTATTATTTTCCCCACAATTCTCATAAAACTCTCACCAGGTTATCATACAGCACATTTTAGTAGCGCCAAAGAAATATCTTAACATGCACAGTTTTACGGTTCTACAATTCAAAAGTGCTAAACCTTTAAACCTAAAGTTTAACGTCAGCATAATGACAATAAAACGACAGCCTGGCGACATTTGCGAATACCATTTGGGCCCTTATAAAAGACGTTAAGACTCCCAACTGTCTTAACCTTACATTTAATGATTGTACTAATGACCTCAGTTGATTACGTCGCGAAAGATTTTATTATACACAGCGTCATGGAAGACCCGTCCAAGTTACGATTGTTCCCGGAACCATAGCAAAGCATTTAAGCTTGGAATTCATCGAATTAAATTTCTGTTGTAACTGAAACGACTGCTGTGTCGAAGCAAATGTTAGAGCGTTTGGAAGTAATATTTGCAAATATGGACAGTGTTGAGTATTCGGGACGCAACTTAATTCTATTTGCGGTTTGGACCGTTTGTAAAGAGAATGAAAGTATGTTGTAACCAGTGGCGGTATTAGGAAGACGTGAACCGGGCAACCGCCCGGGACCTCGCACTTACAGGGGCCTCGCGCGATACCTTGGGACCTTTTTGACAATACTACCGATGAACCTATTAAAACTGAGGAACTTTATTCTACACCGCCGAGACCACGCGTCGTTTTTTTTTTGCTTTCCGTATGTCCCCACTGTCGATTAAGGCCGCCACTGGGTCAATAAAGTATATTACTGGCTTGATGCCTTGACTAGTTTATCAAACTAAAGTAGGGCTAAAATATAATAATTGTACGTGTAACCAAGAATATGATCAAAGAGTGGTCTATACAGGAGACATCATAATATTTAATCATAAAAAAATATGCCAACATATTAACAAAAATGAAAAATAAATTACCTAATAATTCAGACAAATATTTTGGCAAAAGTCCACATTCAAACATTATCATGAGTGTAATAAAAACTAACTCAACATAAAAACCGGAATCAAATAGAGCAACACAAAGAGATAAAGAAATTATAATTTAGAAAATAAATGTCAAATAAATCGTTTACCTTCATAAAGGCGACGTACAAAAATTATTTTCCGACGGCCATCGTCATAATCATATTACTTTAGCCGTAAACATAAAAACCGTCCGTGTTGCCTGTAGACAAAGTCGGTAAGCCCCTTTCATATACGTGCTATAATTTTCAATATTACCGACCTGTTCATTAACAATAACGCTCCTCGTAATACCTTGTGATTCATTTATATTAATATACTAATATTCAATGGGTAAGATTTAGCAGTTAATATTATTAAACTGGAGAAGTTTATGGAATTGATATTAATATGACTAAAATTAAAAGGTTTGCTTGTTCAAAATTTATTACAATTTCCTAAGCAATCTTGAAATACAAAATTAATAAAATATATCTCCGTACTTAATATATTATGACAAGTATTAACTTCGCTTTATTATCAATATGGACTGATAGATTTCCAAAAAAATACACAAAGTAACAACGATATCAAATTAAAAAAAAACATATATTTTTGCACGTTCAAGATAATAGGGGAGGCCTGTGTTCAGCAGTGGACAGTTGTAGTCTGATGAGATGAAGATAATAACAAAACAACATTTAAAACAGTATCTCAAGAAGTCCAAGAGAGATACGCAGAAATCACCACTAAAAGCCTACCAAATGAACTCCAGACTCGGTTCAATACATTTAATTTAACCTTTCTCCTGTATTGAATTTGGTGAAATGCTCTTTACTATGGTAATACGCCCTTTATTTTATCCATAAAATTTGCATTGCTTCACATTTTGACCTTTGCGCGTAGTATTAAATAATGTTTGAGGTCTTTGGTTTCCAAATACGCATCACTTACGGCTTAATCCAAAAAAGTATGTTTGCTTCACATTTTATTCTAATATTTCTTTTTATTTTATGTGCAGGTGCCTTTGAATTTATAAATAAGATTTTATTAATGCTTCATTGTTCTCTCCAATTCTAGTATAAGCTGAGTATCAAAATCAGTACTTATAAATATTTTTGTTTCTTTATATACACTCACGTCTTTTATTGTTCGAAGAAGGCGGTGGTATTCCGTCCCGTGGTATGATGAGGGCGGGCCTTTCACCGTATCGGGCACAAATACTAGACTCCGGGCTAATACTGTATAGAAAAACTCAATATCATTTTTGCCCGACCCGAGGATCGAACCGGAGACCTCAGTATTGCAGTCGTACCGCAACAAAATTCGCAACCGAGGCTAACATATTAGGACTACCTTGCTTCGGTAGTTGAAATGTTCTGATTTTATTGCATCCGTGTATATGGATGATGCGCCATGAACCACAAAACAATCCTTTTAGATTCTACCTAACTTGAAACTATTAGAGTTAGACTCTACGCCCTTACTTATACCAATAACCTCAGTTCGAAGTCAAACTAATTGGCAAAAAGTGAGCCAAGTCAAGCAACTAACATCTTTTAAACGTTTTGAAAGTCACATATAAAACTCCGACGTTCAGTTGTAACGCAATATATCACTGTTCCCAACTTTGTACGGCCGCTTAATTTTATTACAGCCGACACATTGTTTCGTTCCAAACAGCTATTCAGGCATAAATTCAAAACTTCGTTGTAAATGAGCGAGAAACATCTCGGCAGAATTTTATAAGCTCACGTGAAACTTGAGTTCATTTAACTAACTTTATTATATCGAGAGGTTGGTGCTTATTTATTCTGTATTTTTTTTTCTTTGTTTTCCTCCGTGTTTAGTCACGAGAGACAAGTAATTTTGTATAATGAAAAAATTTACTCATTTTCCGCATGAAATTTTCTTAAAGGCGACAGTTGTTTTCCCTTGAAGATTGTATTTTTTGGTAATACTGTCGTGTATTAAAATATTTATTAAAAAATGTTTAATAAATACCTGTACTGATTCATGTATGTTTACAAATCCATCCATTCTTCGAATACATGACGAAATATAAGCATTTTAAACAACGTATTTGGCAGCTCTTAGCTCACACCGCTCAAAAATAAAAGGACCCTCTCAAAGCAATAATTTGGAGTTAATGGTGGAAAATGGCCGAACATTCCGCCCTTAGGTTAGTGGATCTTGAAAACCTCGGGCGACCGTTAGGATCCAGTTAATTTTCACTCCTCTTCAAGCGGCCTCTAAAGAATTCGATGATTTCTAAATTGTTCATTCACGAATTCCCAACCGATCCCTTTCAATTGAAGACGTTTTCGATTTGAAATTCTTTTATCATGAACGTTTTCCGTAAGTATTTGAAATTAGCATTTTAATAAATCGTACTAATGTTGATTTTGCAACAAAGGGTAACAAAATTTTACGTTCGTTTCCAATATCAGTTCCATAAACGATGATTTGCAAAGCTTCCCGTTCCAACAATATTTGTGTGTAATGCAAAACGTTCGCAAACAAACAGTTCCCTTTGAGTTGGTAATAAACGGCCCACTGCTACTATTGTCTGCTTATTTGATAAATATTCCGCGGACCTCATAGTATGTGATATCACGAACAATAACGTGTAATAAATAAAGGGAAACATTCCATTTCGGAATATGTATTGAATCGTTAAAAAAAAATTATAAACTAATTTCATTATTATCAAGTTGAAAAATAGAAAAAATTCTGTATACTAAATACGTAATTAATTTTTGCAATGATTTAGTTGTATTGCATGCGCAACAAAGACTTCCGCTCTGAAATATTTGGTTCAAATTCCGAATCGAGCAAATGTTTTTGATTTTTCTGCTCAGTATTACCCGAAGTCTAGAATTTGTGGCCGATATAGCGATAGGCTCGCCTCCGTCACATCACGGGAATGCATTCAGCAAACATACGGCGAAAAATGGATGCACTAGTTACGTCTCTGCCTGCCTGTGTAATTAAAATATATTTATTTATTACATTTATTTTCGCATTGAGGTAAGCTGTATATTATGAACTGATTTCAACTCCTGATTGTTCTGAACTCTTATTGGCGAATGATAGATCAGTAAGACTATTTAGGACTTGAGCATGTTTAAAAAAAATAATAATTAAAAGTTATCAGACTTTTGGAACGATCTTATTTTTTCTGTCTTATTTTCACCAATATATTCAAGCTTCATAAATGCAAAACATTTAATAAATAATGTTTCGGTATGTAATAGATCCCATGAGATCAAAAGATTCAAGGAAATTAAATACTAGTTAAATATTCACAAAGCTTTTACTAGTTAACGGGTCCTTTAATAAGAAGACCCGTAAGATTATTAATTTAGCATCAAGAATGAGAACAAGGCGTTTATACAAGCGTTTTGGTCGACGTAACTGGAAAATGTAGCATATAATAACATTTTATAATCGTAAACTTAAAATATTTATTACTTACATTGTCTAAACATCAAACTCGATTCATCACATTCCAAAACCAAAACTTCGTAAAAGATAATTGCAAGTGGAAAACTATTTACATGCTACACAACTTAAACACATAAAACAATGTAATTGCCAAAAGCAAGCTCGATTCCACTCGTCCGCCATATTTAGTATTAATTATAGAACATTGTTCTGGCGAGATGCCAATTCAAGTTAGCGTGATAAGTTCAGTTGAAGATCTTTGCTGAACATTGAGAACTGGCCGCATCGTTGTAAAACAAACTAAGGTGGAGTAAAATAATAGAATGAAAGCAAAGGGGCCATTAGATTTAGTTAACCTTCATCGCTAACTTGAAGGTAGCCACGAGCGTTGTAGTTGTTGTTTCAGACTCAAGGGAAATAAGAGATCTAAGATAGAGTCATATAAATATTCAGATACGCCTAGAATGATATAATTCTAAACATGTTCTTGTACCATCATTAAAAGATTTACTAACAATCTATAAATATTATAAAACAATCCCTTTTTCTGTCTGTCTGTAAG
Source organism: Manduca sexta (assembly GCF_014839805.1). Taxonomy (NCBI): domain Eukaryota; kingdom Metazoa; phylum Arthropoda; class Insecta; order Lepidoptera; family Sphingidae; genus Manduca; species Manduca sexta. Next base: position 10,852,142 of record NC_051133.1, read on the forward strand.
TTGTTGATTATCTCAAAATCGCCTTAACGGATTTTTATGAAATTTGATATGAGATAGTTTAAGACCCTGCGAAGGTTATACTTTTTATCCCGGGAAAAATATATAGCGGGACTTTTATCCCGAAAACTCCTTCACGCGGGCAAAGCCGCGAGCAAAAGCTAGTAATAAAATCAAAGTACATTTCTTACAAAGTCAATATAAACCAACTTTGTTTGACACGTTTAGAATTTCAAGAGACTAAAGTAAATAAACTATTAAATAAAACTAATTAAAGGCTATCCCAGGCATCCATTTACATTGTCCCGCTGACTACACTGTCAACTGTGGCCTAATTATGTAACATTGCAATGGACACACACACACAAGTTTACTGTGACGTCATTATTGCATAATAGATGGCTTGATGCGTTTTGTAATTAAAGCTTATGATGGCTGATAGATTTACATTAGCTCTGACCTAATTTGTATAATCAGTTATTTATATACTTTGTGTTTTCAAGTTTAATTCAAAATAATTTATTATCAGTATTTTCCTGGATAAATCTAGTTAAATATTTATGGGCGGGAAACACATCTTATCAAAATGTTAATGAAGTTTTCCTCAATGCAATTAAGATGTCATGTACTTCATTAATATTTAATTATAAAATATTTATTTTAACTTTCGTTGATATTAATTTAAGCGCCGAATTTATTTTTTTATTATTCTTTATATAGCATTGGCAGGAAAGAGGAAACGAGTCTCTTGGGAGTAAGTGAGCATCGTCGGCCCTAAAAACACCAATTGTGAAAATATCATCATTGTTTTAAGGGTATTTTGAGGCAAATAAAGGGTAATGCACATCTTTATCCCACTTACTTATGCAACAACAAAGCAACTTTGAAACCGTAATATATGAAACAGTGGAACGATTGAGTCCACCCAATCATCTTGACAAAAAAGGCTACACTGTAACTTTATCATACAAGGTCTCTAGTCGCATTATTTAAAAAGCCAGCATAACAATAGTGGTAATAAACACAGGACTAATTGTGTATTCCATCAAACAACGGACAGATCGCCTATAAATTATAATCCAAACATCATAAATCGAATGTTATAATTACGCACGACAGGGTTTATAAATGGATCAAGAATATATTATCTTTTGACAAAACCTGGCGTGCTACCAACAAACGATTATCTGACTTATACAAGCTATTATTACCGGCAGCTTAGCACCTTAATTATTCATCCTTAGGGAAGGTTTTATTTTGTCCCGATAAACTGCAAAGTGCAATTTTGTGAGGTTAGGTTTCTCGAGTATTAGATCAAAAGTTAAAAACGAAATTAACATTAATATTGTTTTGGGGTTTTTTCTATTCGATATCACCATATCGAATAGAAAAAACCCATATCGCAATGGTATCACCATACCGCAATCTTTCACGGGATACGAATTAATACAGAACTGGCCTTAGAAATAAGGCTCGTCACTTATTCTAGCAACAATCAAACGATCAACAGATTGCGTTGTTTTTTCTTTAGTTTTTCTCAGCTTACGCAACTGAAATATTTAAAGCGGAAAAAACAGTAAAAGGACATAAACACCTATTTTACTGCTAAAATAATGATTTTAACACATTTACTACACTTAATCTCTCGCAAATCCTTAGATACTTGACCTTACTACCATCACTCACCGCACCACAATTCAAATACTCAGCGCCTAACATCGCTATAATCGCAAATGCTCCCCCGCGTAAGCCGTCTCGTGCCTTACCGCAGCCATAAAGCGATATAACGTTTAGAACATACGTTTTACGATTGAATAATAACAATTTCAACGTATTTATTGCGTATTTAAACTGTTTCATATTGAAAAGTTGAAACAAAGCCAAATGTCGCGTGGACTCGTCGCGACGTCTCGAGCCGCAAATCAAACGCGTCATAACTGTAAATGCGATCTCAGTATCATATTGAGCGTCGAGTAAATAAAACGGACCGACGGAAATGTTTCAATACATCTCATGTAAACAAGTTAATAGTGCATAGTTATATCATCATAATAATTTAAAGTAAAGATGCTGACAACATAACGCATCTAATATGTGTCTCAGCTGAGAAATCACTTACTTCAAGTACGGCTTTAAATGATTTAAAAGAAAACCTCAACGTGAACGTAAGACCGCTTAATATTAATAAACAAATGAAAAACAATGTAGCGAAAAGCGCGAACGTCGCGTATAATGCGGCGCAAGAGCCTAATACGTGTGAAGTGAGAACGTACAAATCGAGTTTAGTTAAAAATAAAAGGCCCGGTAAAAGGAAAGCCAAGTGTAAGAAAAGGGTTAGATTTTTGGACGCAGAGGCGCCGAAGAGAGCGTCGTTGTGCGAACGTTTCGTAAGCTTTTTCCATTTCCTTTGGCAGTGTACTAGTTCCACGGTCAGGACTGCTTTACGTAAGTACAGATTTGTTGTTTTTATGTAGCTTTACGATTTATGTTTTTGGGAAAATGCGAGAACATTTTTCATGCGATTGAGGTCACTTTGTTGACTTTTTTTATTTACTTATTGATATTATATACACTTGGTGTAGTTTTTTATCATTTTATTTAAATACGTCAATTTCAATAAAAGTGATGAAACAATATATATTAATTTGAAAATTCGGTCCGTGTAATATTTATTTTATTTTATAATTAAGTCAATACTTTCTAAATTAACATGTTCTTAATTTACTTTTTGTTCACAATAGTACACATCTTTAGTATAATTATGGCTTATTACAATGTCTTCAATTCTAAATTCTGTAACATGCTGGAGCTGGAATCAACTAATTTTATTCATACTAAAATCCATGATATGACGTTATACATCATTTAAACTATATCCATATTATAACAGAAGTTTTAAATTTTAACCCTTAAAATAAATCGACGCTTTATGATCGGACTATATTTTAAAAACATGATTATTTTCTAAATGGTTTGAAATAAGGAATAGGAATCTCCACGCGTCATGTACATATCAACAAGTCCAGAACACTAGCAAGACCAATAAGGTCTCAAACCATCCTTTATTAACTATTGCTATAAAAACTTATTCGCTATTGACTTAAGCAGACCGCGTTAAGTCGACTTAATTATGCCCATTGAGCCTCTTTCCCTCCTTCTGAGTCGACTGGATTCCTTCTCTAATAAACGTATGACGTAATTACATTGCTAATGGAACCGTTTAGTGGGTAACGTTGAACTACAATTACTCATGATATTCCGCCCTCCTATGTTCTCTTTATGTCCTATAGTAATTATATGAGATTATATAAAGAGTAAAAATGTATCATAATATCAGTTTCGTAGGATTTGTACAATAGGATTTTTCTCGGCTTTTATTTGGACTACCATTAATCCCAGTCATTATAGGTAACGTAACAGTGGACTATCACTTAATGTTAATTTTTAGTGAGATATTGGCACATTACTGTCACGTGCATATGTGATGATTCCAATTGTAAACCTTTCTACTGTTCTTGATTTAATTCATTCGACATATTATATCAAGTGGTTTTCATCCTGTCCTTGCATAGAATATCTAGACACGGACAGGTATTAGGATATATCTAATGTATTCTTAAAGAATCTTATCTTACTTCGCCTAACATTATAAATGCAAATGTTTGTGTAATTGTTTCTATGTTTGTTAGAAGTAAATTCAGAAACAAGTGAATGGATTTAGATGAATTGGACACGGGTAGACCATGTCGTGGATTAACACTTAGGTTACTTTTATTCAAGTTATCTATTCCCGTGGGAGATAATTTAATTTTTCAATTTGATCTTCAAATATATGGCGCTGTCGTCATATAGTGTTGTAGGAAGTTTTGTAACGGAAAAGGTTTATGAACGCGGGCGAAGCCGCACGGCACACATAGTATAATATAAAATGTCAGTACCAATAATACACTCATAAATAATTTTGACTGCTAAAATACATCCACTAAGTGAACCTACTCAATTTTTCATAACACTATCGCAATTTTCTCTACGGATCGAATTATATCCTTATTGCCATATCTCACGTCAGTCTAATTGGGCTATTTCAATGCCCAAGGGTCCTAGCCGACGTAAATAACACCCGTTCACTTCATCTCAACGGTTCTGCTACCAGCACTTTATCCTTTACTTCAAGTAAATGATATGAAAGGGACATGACGGAATTTAGTGTATACGAATAATATATCTTTGTTATTTTACAAGTGACTTGAAGATCGCTTGGAGTGTGTGAGTTAATAGTAATTTCTATAATATACATTAAATTCTAGTATCGTAATATATTTAATTTGTTCATTTTTAGATAATGAAATACAATATATAAAATATAATAAATTTTGAACCGCTTTGCTTATTCAAACGTATCTAAATTCACATGATTGGTAGTTAGATGAAAAAAGTATAACCATCACGCTGGAACAATGCAACGATTGAATGAGTTTTTATGATCGATAGTGTTTTAAATTCCGAATCTAAATTCCAGATTCAAATGGGAACAGTCCGTATCTTTAACACGTTGGCTAAATACTTCAGAATGTACAAAACAGACATTGGTTCTAGACACAAGAGATAATTTCAGCCATTCCATGAATGGAATTATACATTGCTAGCATATGCGAGTATGCTAATCTATATAGATGCGAATCTATTGCATTCATGATGCACTCAGTTCCAATGAAATTAGCCTAATTATTTGTATTAGTCTGTAATTCATTGGCATTAATTAAGAATTATAAAAAGAAATTAGTAGGTATGAGTGAATAAGAAACTCGATGGGAACTGTTTGATCTCAATTTTTTTTGTTCTGCATTTCGACGATATTTGCCATAATCAAGCGTTGAATAGAAAGCCATATAAAGCAAGCCACGACCTTATAATGTCATGAGTTGGTAAAAAGTCCCAAAATACAATTTCCGTCACATTTTATACGAAAGCAATTCCATTTTGGCATCAATTTACCAAACGTGGATCATGCAAAAGTACTGGCCGTACGTTTACTGTGGACGAAATTGCCTGGAGGCAGAATTGTTGACTACCCTCTGAAGTAACGAGCCTTTACAAGCAAACTGGCCCACTGCGCCTATCTCTACCTAGCCGCATCTACGTAACTTTAGTTGAATTGGACTCACTATTGTGTTCATGAAGATGTTAACTTTAACGTTTATGCCATGTAAAATATGAATAACAATGTAAATGGTTAAAAAATATTTTTTATTTTTAACAAAAAAAATATCAATGTTATTTATGAATTACAACAAGTTATTATAAATTTATAAAAAATTCTTTGAAAGTAAAATTAGCAAATTGTGGTTGATTTTTTATTACTTTCTTAGTAAAATTCAGCTGTAGTGCTAAATGTCTAACCATCGTATTAGCATTGGCTATATTGTCGATATTAGCCACAGGAATCATAAATAACATTGGTACCAAAGCTTCTTAACCCGAACTATTCAACGACCGGACAATCATCCCTTTCCGAAAATCGAACCTGTGACCTCAATTCTCATAAATCGCGACCGATATCCACAATATAAACACACATTCGCAAACCAAAATCATTAAGTACATTTATCAAAGTTTATACCATCCAGTATGCAAACGTAGATACAAATCAAGTAATATAAACCTAGATTTATTAACAAAACACTCGTACCGGTTCAAAATAACACAATTTCAGACAAATCCTTGAACTCACGCATAAATTACACTTACGTTATAAATGTAGATCGGATAATGCGCATACATTTAAACCTTCGATACGAATCAGTCGGGATTTGAGTCCGTTTTAATGACCTATAAATTGGAAATATCGGATTCGGGCTAGCGTAAAACCTACGAATCAAAGATCACACTTCCGTTGTAATGTTTTGATTATTGTATTGTGTAATCTGACTGATTTGCATAGCACGCGTACTTCCTTTCAACGTCGCCAAAATATGTTTTGCTTGGAGCAGGTTTAGATATATTTCCATGCACAGTGCTATCTCACGGGTTATTGATTTTCAAGGGAAGATAATGTTGAAGGTGAATGTGTTTTTTAAACATATTTTAAACTTTAGATTTTTAGCGTAAACTAACTAGCAGGTTAATAACCCAATATTTATTTGTTTAACACTGCTATTAGCAGAAAAGGCGATCACATTTTTATTCAACATCCACAATATAAAAAGGGTAATGAACTGATACTGTTATTAAAAGAAATGATAAATTTATGATACTTTGCAGATCTGTCGCTACACGAAACGCGAACTGTCACTTCACATTCGTTATTTGTGGGAAAGCGATTCCATTCCCAGCGATTCAGCACATTCATAATGCGGACAAACCCTGTAGCATGGTACTACTTATTTTAATTGTAATCCTTACATATTATAAAACAAAGTGCCCCGCCGCGTCTGTCTGTCTCTGTCTGGACGCGATAAACTCAAAAACTACCGATTGGATTTCAATGAATTTTGGTATGGATATAGTTTGAGATCCAGGGAAGGACATAGGCTTCTTCTTATCCCGGCAAAAAATATAACGGGTCTTTATCCCAGATAAACTTTTATGCGACCGAAGCTGCGAGAAGAAAGTAGTTAAATAATAAATATGGGACCTTTTAATGTAATCTCAGTAGTACTCAAAGTTAAAAATATTAATTTAAAAATAAGGCGTTAATAAAAGGTATTCTTATAATTGTCATGGCATTTTTAAAACTTTGTAAACGACTTTCAACCCTTTAGCAATGTAACGTTGTTTATACAAAGGCGGTAATTTTTTGCGCAATATTTTAGAATTAGCGGACATTCATGTCTCCTTTAAATCACTTTAACAGTGCCTAGGTAAATTACATTTCTTTATTTATACAAACGTATTCTGCATCTCCTTATGAATAATAGTGAGAATGGTGTGACATTACCATAATTTAGACAAGTAGTTTTTACACACGAATGGTTTAATATTATAATAATTATAATAGTATTTTATTATTTCGGTTACCGGATATAAAGTATTCTTGAGAAATATAAATGGCGTCGTGTCTTTACAAGCACCAAAAAATACAATTTCTTTTAATAATAATATGCTATACATCTTACCTTCCTTCTTATATTTCTAGTAACATGAATTCGAAATTTTGTAAAAATCGAATGTTTGTATGTTTGTTAGAAGTAAATGCTAATGTAGATCATATCCTTGATTAACACATAGGCTACTTTTTATTTCGTCTAATTGCTCCCATGGCAAATGATAAATGTGTTAATTTGATTTTTGAAATAGATGGCGTCGGCGTCGTACGTGTTATAGGGACTTTTGTAGTAGGACAGACTATTAGCGTGGGCTAAACCGAATATATAATTAAAACTAAACCTATTCCGTATTTATCCAATTAACGGATACTGGTCATAACTTTCTAACTGAGCAAATGAATTTCACAAATAATTTAAACCTATTAGCGGTACAAAATTATGTGGAATTGAACTTGCGGTTCATATCAATAAAATGTACTGTTTTCAGCTTAATTACCTGATTAAAACATTCGTCGGACGGCGAAGTTATAATTAAATTATTCGAACACAAAAGGCGTGTTCATAATAATATGTACGTTTTATTTAATATGTGTCAATTATTTTCAGAATTAGCTTTGTTAGAAAATTTCCTTGTTAACCGAGTTTAAAAAGGCGAATTTCTCAATTCAAGGTGTAAGATACATTCCATATTCTGAGGGCAATTTTTTTGTCCTGCTGTCAAAATCCGCGTTGAATATTTATGTATTTTATTTTGTAGTTTAATGCTAAAACGGCATTTGTGTGAGTGTATTTCTGTCTGTAAGTGTGATGATGCCGGTGAGGCAAATTCTCTTAGAGTAGTAATAGTGGTATAAGGGCTTTTAAAATGAAATTACTTTATATTACATTAACGGTTGGAGTAACTTATTGTAAAGTGTTATTATCAAGAAGATAAGAATGTGGTTTCATTTAGTAATGCAATGTTATAATAACCCAGTACATATAAAAAGAAGTATATTATGTTATGTATATTACTCCTTTGGAGTCCAAAACGGATGGAACGATTTAATGACATTTTAAAGTAATTTTTCAATTAGCCCAACAGGTAAACCTGTGAATTTTAGTTGCAGTGAGAGAACCAGAAGACATCCACTATAAATAATAAGCCGCAGCTTGTCGCTAATACTTTTAGTAGTATTGATTTACACCTACGCTCATACTTTTTATCTCCAAATAAAGTAGGCGGAGGCGAAACAAGTGCACCCACTTTCCTCCGTGTGTATTCCGTGCCCTAATAGGATAGTGGGCGAGCCTAGCACCATATCGCCCTCAAATTTCAGACTCCGGGCTAAATATTGTGTAGAAAAACCCAATATCACTTTACCTGACCCATGGATCGAACCCCAGATCTCAGCATTGCAGTTCTAATCACACCACCAAGGCAGGCAGTTGTATTGGTGCATACTCGACAATGTAGAGCTGGTCACGGTAATCACAACACATCCGGAACAGAGCTCTGTGTTTCCGTGCCGGTATTTACGTTGGCCACTTAACCGCAAATGGGCACATTTAGGCTGTCAGTACATGTAGTGGTTTGAGTGTTCCACGTTAAGGGATCTCAGGAATTTACGCATTGGATTATAAATAAAATATAAAAAAAAAAAAAAAAAAGCCTTTATTTCCACTACTCAACTTTACATTTAAAATTTAATCTTATACCTAGAAAGTTTTGTGACTTAATTTAATTAATTAGTAGTAGTCGCCTCTGCGGCGTAGGCCTCCCCTTTTAGTGTTCTGATTCTTTTCCTTACATCTGCTATTTTTGTTTTATTTCTTATGATAGTGTTGCTTACTTTATCGGACAGTTGTAGTTGAAGCATACTCCTTTCCATTTTCCTTTGGCTGATTGCAAGTTTTTCCTCATCTATTTTCCTCAGTGACCATGTTTGGCAGCCATATGTCAGGCATGGTAAAATTGTCATATCATAAACTTTCTTTTTTATATGCATATTAATGGAATTGTTTTTCATAATTTCTTTCAGACCCCAATACTTTTCCAAGCTAAAGCTATTCTTCTATGTATCTCTTTTTTTGAGCTGTTCACAAACGAAACAAGTTGTCCCAAATAAATGTATTCTTCTACATATTCTAATCGGTTTAGACCTATTTGTTATGTTCTGGTGTTCACTATTGGTGAGAACTTTTGTTTTTGACATGTTCATTGATAGTCCAACTTTCAGACTCTCTGCTGCGAGTTCTGTAACCATATTTTCCAGTTCTGGTGCACTCTTGGCGAATATGACTACATCGTCTGCGAAACGAAGATGGCTTAAAAATTCCCCGTCAATTTTCACTCCCCTTTCTTTCCAGTCTAAGCTTCTAAAACAGATTCTAGTACTGCAGAGAAGAGCTTGGGGACAATGGGTCTCCTTGTCGCACCCCTTTTTGTATGGGGAATTCCGTTCCGGTGCGCTCTAGTCGCACTTTAGCCTGACATTTAGAATATATGCTGCGTATTAACTTGATATACGTTTGATCTACGCCTTGTGCTAGAGACGTCCATATAGCTTCGTAGTAGAGAGAATCAAAAGCTTTTGTGTAATCAATAAAACACATATACAAGTTTTCTCCATATTCATTCGCTTTCTCTATTATTTGTGTGACGACTTGAATGTGATCCACAGTAGAATATGTTTTGCGGAAACCCGCTTGTTCGCATGGTTGATTTTCATCTAAGCGGATTTTTATTCTATTGAGCATAATTTTCGATAATATCATATACAAGTTCGACATCAAACTAATTGGTCTATAATTTCCTAGTTCACTTCTGTCCCCCTTTTTGTGCAGTAGTATGATTGTGGATTTCGACCACTGTTTTGGTGTTGTTTCTTCTCTTAATATATTATTAAATAGTGTTTGGAGAGGCTTCAGTAAAGAAGGAGACAGAAATTTTAAGATTTCATTTGTAATATTATCACTTCCGGGGTCTTATCATTCTTCTGGGATTTTATTGCATACTCTATTTCTGATGTGAGGATATATGGTGTTTCTGTGTCCAAGTTTGGAGTATTGTATAGTTTGATGTTTATTGTGTGTTTGGGCGTATCAATTAAATTAATTTTACAAGTATAGAGGTCTTTATAAAACTGTGTTGCCTCCTCTATAATATCTATACGTCTAGATTTTTCAATCCCCTTTTTGTTTTTCACTTTTTCGGTCCATGTACTTTTATCGCTTAATTCTTTATAAGCTTTACGTAGGGCTCCTGTTTTATTTATAAATTTTTCAAAAATATTTTGTCTTTTAATTCTCTTTTGTTGTGTTATATTTCTATTTATTTCTTTGCTCACTCTGGTTATTTCAGACCTTATTTCTTTCGTTTGTTGTTTCTTATATAATTCCTTCCTTTGCTTAAAAAGATCTTTTATTTTAATATTAATATATTCACTCTCAATTATTTTTTTTTTCATTTGGTAACTGACACAAGAGTCCATTAAACACAGTCTCTAGGTTGTCGTATTGGTTTTGTACTCTTGTGATTTTGTTAATAGCTTGTAAGAATTTGTCTTCCCAGTGTTTAATATTTTCTTCATGTAGCAAAGGCAAAAGCATGTAAATAAAATATAGGAAAGATTAAATCTCTATCGCAAATCACGTAATTATAATATAAAATTTCAATTAATGTGATAAAATTGAATACCTGCACTTTATTATAATTAATAGTTTGATATTTTATAATCTCTTATAATATATAAAAATAGTATAGCATAAATTCTTAAGGATTTCATATGAAATAACGATATGTTATAAATGCGTAATATCCCCACATATCCATAGTAAGAATCCATATATTATAAAACATCATTTGATTTAATGACATTATTTTCTCACTAACCAACCTTCAGAATCAGACATGATGGATGTATGCCACATTTCCAATTAATGCCAACTCACAAACATTGTATCTAAATTAATACTTCGCTGTTAAATATACGGCCAAGAATGTCACATGCAGTTACTCTGAACATAATCCACAATCTACACTAATAGTATAGTATAGTAATAGTAGAGATGTAAAATTGAATTTTTTTTTTGTTGGGGGCTTTCTCTAAATTCACTGACCCGAAGCTAAAAAATATTTCAAGACTTAATTATTCCCAGCAATTTAAAACTACCAAATAACTCGAGTATATAAGCACATTACATGCAATAAGTGATAGAAATGCAAATAAATTTATTTGTGAGTATATTGAAAATAAAATCACCTTATGTGGATTTTAAAAACGGTATTGGCGCCTTAATCAAAATATTTTCACAAAGTGATAGCTAAATCTAAAGTTTAATAAATATGCTTTTCGTCTAAACAAAATAAAATCTATTTATTTATACAATTTGGAATTCGTGAGCGACCATTATAAGTTTGTCGCAGGCAAATGGAACCCTTCCAATTTCCGTCATCTAATATAAGCGGAAATCGAAATACCGACCCCATCGTTTTCCTTTCTTCGTGTTGTAACAGCTGAGCATTTGCTAAGTATCTTTTGTTAAGTAATTAATTATAAAATTGAGTAATTACAATTGATCAACAATTTCAAAAAGGCCACAAATTTGCTTTCTTGCAATAATAATGTTTTTTTTAGTAGCAATCAATATGCTTCCATTTAGGTGAAACCCCTACTTAAATATATTATAAGAATCTACGTAAAAGTCGGTTAGTAGCAAAACGAGTCAGTAATATTGTGACGTGTACGAATGCAGTTTAAAGTACTTGCGTAATTGACTGAAAGTGGCCGAACACAAGTCTGTGACAGCTGTCATTTGATTGGCAAGTGTGGATTGTAATTTCATCAACGCTATAGTAGTCCATTGAAATGTTACATTTTTTAGGCCTTACCTTGCGTTTTTTAGAGGACGCAATTTTATTTTTTAGAAGTGTAGGGGGGGTCAGTGTTAAGCTAAAACCAAGTTTGTGGGGTCGCCACCCTTGTCCCACGGCCGCCATCTTGGTTTGAAATGTTTTTACGATGTATCTCTTAAACTATTTATCTGACAAAAAAAAATTATAAACATTTTTTGTTGCAAATTAAATTCTCTACAACTTTTGTCTAGTAACTTTTGTCGTAGAACTATAAATAAAAAAGTTATAATATTGTGTTGAAGTTGTCCTAAGTAAGTTTTTCATTAGCATTTTGACTTTTAAAAGTCTTTTAAAATATTATCAGCTATTCTTACAATAAGAGAGGTTAGAAATAATAATAATAATAGTAGGCAGATGTTCTTTTGTTCCCTAATTGTCCCTTGGGTATTTGGGTATTAATGAGTACAAAAAAGAGTATTATGAACCTTATAAACACACGTTCTGATGACGTTGCAATGGACATTGCTTAACATTGAATTTCTTAACATTTTCGCTTATAACTTTTTATTTATAGTTCTACGACAAAAGTTACTAAACCAAAGTTGTAGAGAATTTAATTTGCAACAAAAAGTATTTATACATTTTTTTTGTCAGATAAATAGTTTAAGAGATACATCGTAAAACCATTTCAACCCCTATTTTCAAGATGGCGGCCGTGGGACAAGGGTGGCGACCCCACAAACTTGGTTTTAGCTTTAGACTGACCCCCCTTACACTTCAAAAAAATAAAATTGCGTCCTCTAAAAAACACAAGGTCAGGCCTAAAAAATGTAACATTTCAATGGACTACTATGCTGATATCGGACACTGATTCGGGAATATTGTGTGACAGAAAGTTACAAAGTGAGCGACGAGTTTTGGAATTACAGAATTATTATTGAAGTAAAAGTTTCACCCTCTCTTCTATGTTGCCGTGCTCTGCAGGGTCTACTATTATGTACTTTTCTTAATTTGTAAAATCTGTATTTTAAGAATTGGGGGTGCAATAAATTGAATTGAATAATTCGCAGGTTTATCACTTTTCCTTTTATGTTCGATAGTCTGGAGATTTCAACTATATGTATGGTAAAACTTATAATATAATTAATGTGAATGATTGTGCATATGTTAGAATCGTGAACCTTTTTTAAAGACAGTGATACTACCATTTTAAATAGTATATTATATGACCCAAAAACCATTTACATACCATCTTATTCCAATAATAAATGAAATAGTGTGGAATAATTTCTCATGAACTTGTTTCTATTCCAAAATTACATTAATTATAAAACGTAACTCCGCATTTCCTGGTGAAAATATTCCAGTAATACACTCGCTATAAATTACATAAAACGAACGATGTTTGAACAACATAATTACGAGTATCTTAATATAATGCACTATAAAATTCTTTATAATTGAAGATAGCAGTACGGTTCGTGTAAATCTCGCTAATATAATAAATCAGTGCGTGTGTTTAGACGTCTTGCATCGTGTTTGCTTGAACGTTATTTATGGCTCTATTGCAACAGCGATGGAGACGAAACTGGATGCATTAGTGGTATAATTTGTAACAAATTTTATTTTGGTGTAAGGTCAACGTGCTGGACTAGGGCCTTCTACCTTTCAGTACTTACTAGAGGTGATCTAATGCCCACACAGTATTCAAACAGCATATATATAGAAATAAAAGTGTTCCACAGGCACACAAACTTTTTTTAATTCTCAATAAAAGTTTTATTAAAGATTTCAAGTGCTTAAAAATTTACGAAATAAGAAATTGTTCTAATTATTAATAATTGTAACCACCAAGGTATTTTTCTTAAGATCTTCCTTCATACAAAAACATATCAATCGTTTATATTTCAAAAGGCAACACCAAACATTTTTTTTTTTAAAGTTTCAAGATGAATCGCTTGCGTTTACCTTCCGCATGTATTTTTTACATCAGCCGTTTGAAAATCAATGCCAGACACGTGAAACCCGGCATCAGATGTTTTAATAGTAAGTAAATTTAATTAATTTTACATGTACGCGAACGAACATCAAAATTGAACACAAATAGATTTAAAGCCCATTAACATACTCTTCGGCACGTACGTAACGCGGAACAATGCTATCAATCATAATATGACTATAGACATGATTTTGAACTCTAAAATAATGGAACAGAGTACATTTTTTTTTTAAATTGGTTACACAGGGAAATATTAGATAGCTCGTGTGTGTCATTTTCATTATGACAACACTATGTGTACCAAATTCTAAAATATTCTGTTTTTTAATTAAATATGTTAAGGTTTTAACTATTTTGGCAACAAATCCGTATGTTTTATGATAATACTGCTACACTATAACCATTGTGCGATGATTAAACTAAAAAAAATACTCCTACATTTATTCATACACTGTAATTGCATTTTGTGACATAAATAAAAGCAAAATGCATAATTCTTTAAAAAGTAATATACTAAACATATCGCGTACATAAATATACAGAAATAAATTAAAGTAACAACTTTTACGTAAGAAAAGTAAATTTCATTAAAGAAATCGTAACTTTATGAAAACAAACGTGTATTCACGTGTCATTTTATGGGGCAACCTCGATAAAACGTATATAAACGTTCGCAGTACATAGACTAAGTAAATTTTGACACGTCTAATCAAACTGCATTTGAATTGTTGTTTCAAAGACGATTCGAGGTCTCAGTTCTGTTGCATGGGAAGTAACGATGCCGACAAGACACACAATTTGTCTTTTGAAGTTGTAATAATACGTATGCCAAATACACCGATTTGTGTATTTTTTTAGCATATATGCCAACTAGTAATGCTTATATTAAAATGTCTAATTAAAATTTTGTGCAAATTGAAACAGGAAAAAACAAAACCACAGACTTAGTTCGCTACATTGAAATATCATATCACTTATAAATGGAAAGTTGATATGCACCGATAGAATCAACTTCCACGCTAACGACATTATAGATTAGGTTTGAGTAATTACTAGCAACGTAGAATTATATGATAACATAGGATAGGTTTGCTTACATTATGTGGAGTAACTACAAAAACAATTGCATTGTAGTTAAAACAACGTTCACTTCTCCACGTCGAGAGGTTGCAGTTCCACCTGTAGATTATTACATGACATAACTGCTGTGTTATAATAACACTACTTGCAGACACTGACGAGGAAAATTAATGGAAGATATTAATAAAAAAAAAACTATACGACTCTAAATGTAGGGTCGAGTCCTTATAATCTACAATAATATTATTATAATGCTGAAGAATTTGTTTGTTTCAACACGCTTATCTCAGGAAGTACTAAACCAATTTTGATTTTTTTCACTAATAGGAAGTTACATTACTCTTGCCTGTAGGCTACTTTTTATCCCGGGAAAATATTTATAAATAGTCAACGATAAAATAAAAAGGTATTTAATAATTTCCTCGTCGTGTCTGAACGAACCTCCGAGCATCTTTTGTTAATGAACCTGATCTCCCGTGGGTATAAGAATAGAAGTGTTGTTTACCGCACCTCTGATTTTATAAACATTCTCCATCTCTGGCGTCGGTGAGATGTGTCTAGAATCAGACAATGATGTACTGATGTATGACCCTTATAATTAATACATCAAAGAGTTCATTGTGTTCTAATGGAGTATTCAAATTTGAGCTCTAGTTACTTAACAAAGTGTATCGAAATATTCAAAATTATTCTGACGTCATAAGGAAAAAAGACGTACCTAACATATTTTTTATTTCGAAATTACACATACATACGCTTCACACCTTTATTCGAAGGGTTAGATAAAGGTGCAACCAGGGCGTCCACTCTTCGCCTGTATATTCCATCTCGTGATGTGATAGGGGCGAGCCTATCGCCATATCAGGTACCCAATATTGGGCAGAAAACCCCATATAACTTTATCCAACCCTAGATTGAAGCCCGGGACTTCGGTGCTGTGTCGTACCGGGCACGCAAAACAACTACACAAATTGAGTTATATATTCGTAATTAGTAAAAAAAGACGAATCTAGTATGTATTTTTCTTAGTATAAAAAATGTGTACAAAAATCCTTTTTCCTTATAGCAGCAGTATTGTAATGTAGGTACTTTGTCAGGGAAAAACTTTTATTGATAACTAGCTTCCGCTCGCAGCTTCGCCCGCGTGGATTTCGGACTTCAAAAATGGAGGAGGTGCTCAATTTGTCGGGATGTTTTTTTAATGTATGGTGGTATGCAGGTGGTCCGATTGTCCGGTCAAGGTCTGATGATGGAATTCAGTATTCACGCGTGATGGCTTATTATTAGCATATCATGTATAACTTTGGTGTTTCTATACCGATTTCTATGATTCTATTTATGGAATATTTAATAATGTTAACTTTTTTAATTAGGGATGACTGAGAGTGTTATAAACGTAAGAGTAGACAAATATAATAAGAAAGCTTCGAACTGCTAAGCTATCGGGAGTTACACGTGTTATTGTGAGTCAACCATAAAAGATAGACATATGCGGTCGTGGGATATTTTTCACATAATTTTAAGGAGAACATTTCCGTCATACATGATTTCTGTGTAGCTTTAACCATTAAGGTAGCACACGCGACGGAAGCTTAAAAATGGAGTAACTTCTCCCGTTTTCCCAACATTTCCCTTCACTGCTCTGCTCCTATTAATTGTAGCGTGATGAAAAGTATACTATAACCAGCACAGGAGTATGACAAATAATTGTACCAAGTTTCGTTAAAATCCGTCGAGTAGTTTTTGTTTCTATAACGGTTATACAGACAGACAGACAGACAGACAGACAGACGGACAGACGGACAGACAGACAGACAGACAAAAATTTTACAAATTGCATTTTTGGCATCAGTATCGATCCCTAATCACCCTCTGATAGTTATTTTGGAAATATATTTCATG
This sequence comes from Manduca sexta, assembly GCF_014839805.1. Taxonomy (NCBI): domain Eukaryota; kingdom Metazoa; phylum Arthropoda; class Insecta; order Lepidoptera; family Sphingidae; genus Manduca; species Manduca sexta. Next base: position 10,869,003 of record NC_051133.1, read on the forward strand.
TACAGAATTGACCTCTCTACAGATTTATTATAAGTATAGATGTTTCATGTAGTTCGATATTTGAAATGTCGAAACGGCGGATGAGCACGTAAAGATATCTTCACATTTATTATACTTCAAACGAAAATTGAACTTTATAAAAGCGAATAAAATATTACCGGCATAAATGTGTTCCAAATAAATAACGAGATAAGTGTAGGCGCGAAAAATGATATGGTTTACGGAGAAAACGAGTGGCATTGCGCGGAACCGAGAGCTATACTTTAAATATTTCTCAATCATTTATCATCGAACGAGATTTCCATCTGCACTCAAAACTTTCAAAACAACGTAAACAATACGTACAGTTGGCATGAAACCGTGGACAATGTACCCACGTTTATTATTGGAACATTTAGTGTTACAACTCCACGCATTTCGTTGTCCGATATAAAGTCTTTACAATTTCGTGAACTGACTCCTACTGATATGCATTTACGCGCAGTATATTCTGAGCTTCCGAAACAAAAGGTATTCCCGCGGTGATTATGTTCTAGTGAGTGTGATGGAAAACAAACTCGCCAACACAATGTCGGTGAATATAGACATGGAAACGTTCTCGCGGAAGAACAATCTTCGACGGCGGACATTGAACACGCTCAAATCGGCAGTGACTGCTTTAAAACAAATCACAAGTAAGTGCTTTTCTGTTCTTTTCCCAGTGGAGTACAAGCACTCAACGTAATTTATTCTTTCGCAACAATGCGAGTTTTACACGCGAGTTTAGTTTCAGATCGTGTGACGCTCGATTGGCTGGATGAATATCTGGTTAACTGTTTCGTAGATATTTTTGTGGGCCATTTATCGTATACAAGTACAATTCTTCCTTTTTCTTTTTTTTCGCCAGATAAATTATTAATGTGTTTAAAAATTGTATGGAAAGAGGTTTTTATATTGAGCTTATTTATTTAATTTTGCTTTACGTATTTATATAAACAGGTTTTATGGTAATTTAACGTACGCAATTTATTCGTCCATCATACAAACTTTATTCAGTTTTCTGTTATTAATACAAATGCAACGAAGCCATGTTTACATTTAATTTCTGTGATGGAATTAATTGATAAGTAGGTTGATATAAACCTGTGTTCAGTACTATTGTAAACAATTCGATCACTGGGTTTTGTTACCGAGCGCTGGATTACTCTGGTCTGTTATAGTTTGTAGGTTAAAATTCAATATTATGTATTAAAGAAGATTATTTTTTATAAATAGGAGGGGATAGTTACGTATTCTATATGTATGTATGTATATCTATGTATATAATATTAACTACGAACCTATGCGTGCGGCCATCTTGGGAAAATTTTCCGCATAAAAGACCCACGGGAACGGCGGAACCGTGCATTCCTTAGGGATATCGTTGCTTATGTCTCCCGCCGACTCATAAACTAACATTACGCAAAAAAATATTACTGCGTAAAAGGAGGTTAAAATACAAACGCACTTTTGTACTTATTAGTAACAATTTTAAGTATGGTAATAAGATTGTCTAGTTTTCTTAATTTAAAATTATAATTTGGACAGTATTTACATTAAAACGTTCCATTAAAGTCTATGTACGCCACAATCACTGAGGCGTGTTACTTCGCTCACATCCGTCAAAGCAAAGATAATAAAATCTGAATAATGCATAACGAATTTTCAGGACCCGCCCCAACAACGTTTTTGCTCGCATTAATTTTTCCTTGCTAAAATTTTATTCAAATTCAGACAACTGAAGTAATATTTACACGTATCTATATTATTTTATGTTTCCGTGCCTTTCAACAAACTTTGCCATTAGAGTGATGGGTTTACTCTTTGTTAAACAACTCAGTGCCGTATTTTGGTTTTGGGATCTGTATCATACCTAAAACAAAATTACTTATTTAATAGAAGTTTATTAAGTTTCTATAAGGTATATTAACATATATTGAAAAGGAAAATTTTATGAAGGACAGTCACAAACCCAATAGACAATTAAGTACTATTTTAGCGTCACGATCCGTTAACGCTACGATATAATTCAACCCATCAGTAATGAAACATAGTCCAAATTAATAAATTACGACCTAAAGCGGGTATTATTACAGCTCAATTTCAAAAACAGGACAAATGCTCCGCCGAAATTCTAAGAGAAGGCAACGTTCAAATGCCACCCTAGCGCCATAAACTCTGATTCCGGCGCTGTGCAAGACGCGTTACATTTCTCCGAGTATTTGCAAAACGTCACTGCCTATAATGAAGGTGTCATTCAGGGGCTTACTAAAGCCATTGTATTTGTCGCGTCGACTTCAAAGGCCGCGTCACTCTCGAGCATCTCAGCGAGTGTTGTGTTTGCGGAAAATACCAATCATTTGTACAAGACATATTTAAGAAGCAACTGAAATGTTTATATAATAAGGCTGCATTTAGCAAATAATTAACTGAAAATTCTTTTAAGTATAGTTTACTGGTAACATAAATAAATTATTTTTTTAAATAACAATAGCCCAGAAAGATACGGCAGTGTTTTTTTGGTGTTAAGTAGACTTTTGATGTATTAATTGTTAGTTAAATTAAAAACGAAAGAATATGTCATGGAAAAATATATATTTGAAGGTATCGCATCAGAATTTCGAAATTATGTAAAGTGTATAAAGAAATTAAAAACTACACAGTGGCTATATCACAAACTTACTATTTACACTTGTTTATCAATCGACAACTCTCCAACGAATAATCCTAAATGTGTACACAAAAACAATATAAAATCGACTACCTATCACCGGAAACGGAGCAATTTTAATTAGGCACCGACTCCAAAATTGGTATCCAATATATACTTGTTATGTGAAATAATTTTTTGGTTTTGAGTGGTTTTTGAAGGCGGTTTAATTTTTTGTTAAAATTATTTTTATATATTCTAAAATTAATTAATTTGTTACATGTGCAAATATAATGTAAAAACATAATATTATTAAATATCATCCAAATAAATAAATCGGACGACACTAGTCAAATTCATAACCAAAATATTTTAAAAAATCAGCGTTGTTAAATAGCATCAAAATCATTACAAGTATATTAAGAAATCAACATGGTGAACGGAAAACACAACTCCTATCAATCGTAAAAGACGTCTATGTTCAACAGTTAATTTGAATATAAAAGTGACTTCATTATTTTAACTTAGAAACTAAATACAAATTCAGCTCAACCGTGAAATATAATATACCTCCAACTTCATTATTATCAACTTGGAAATTAATTACAAAAATATATATTTAGAAACATGCGCTGAACATTCGACCTTATTATAAATTTAATGGAGCATAATGTCCAACGTTCAACGAGATGTGAACGCCTCAATATATTTAGGGCTAAGTGCTTTGACTCTTTGACCGTCTGTCTCGTGTCGTATTGACCGATTCTAACAGATACCTCATCGGTTATACATTAAGGGCGTAGTATAACTAATATATTAGAATAGTGATAATTTGAATACAAGTTCTAAGTAAATAATAATGTTTGTAGAGATTAATAAATAAGATAAAGGTGGTATTTCCTAAAGTTCCATAGAGGCTGCTGAACTGTCTATAGACCTCCGTGTGATATACATATTATATTTACCTATTTAAAACCTAAAGTCTATTATTAACCGAAACATTTTATTTACAAAATCATTCACTCTTGCGAAAATCAAAGCTCTTAATTCAATTTATTTTTGGGGCTCTACACATAAAATAATCAATATTAAAAATAAGTGCAAATCTTACACTCGATGAAATAACATAGAAAATGCAGTTATAAACAAACGTACCGATGAAAGGAAACAAATACAAACACACGTATTAATTATAAAAAGGTGTTTACCGAAAGCTTTTAACAAACTTGGTTTATTTATGCAAATCCATTCCGTAATAACGATTCATTTGAAAGCGTTTCTAGCGAATCAGCCGAAAAAGACAAGCGTTGCCTTCACTCATTAATAAACGTCGAAATTTTACTAAAAGATTTCGATATCGTTGAATATCTGTAATCAGGGGGTGGGGCGTGGTCTTATTATCATGGCACTGTCTACGGAAGTTCACGGCATACTGTTTATAATTAGTCAAATTTGGTAAATTGCTCGGAATTGTTATTTTAGAACGAATTATTATTGAGGAAAACGTGAGGTTTTGTTGTACGTTTTTTAATTCAATATTAAGCGTATACGTACCTCAACTTGTACTCATTAAGCATTTGGAAAAGTCTATTCCTGACACCATAAAGTAATATGCGACATCATCAAAAGAACAAACTTAAACAATCCATAAAACAAATAAGACAATCATAAACGCACCCTCAAAGTTTCAAAATCAATTATTTCACTAAATTATGCTTTTATGAAAATAAATATTTTGCTTTCGTGTCGTGCAAAGGAGTTCAAACAACCAAGAACTACAAATACGGCGGGTTGTGATTTAGCAACCGGCTGAGTTTACTCGACAAATACTGGCGCCCACCGCGGTACTGCAAGCAATTCAATTATAAACACACTTACAGCTAAAATTACATAAATATTCATGTGCTTTGTCAAATTTCCAAGTAAACAGTCCGTACGTAAGACATTACATTATAATTGAAATGCAAAACTCATGGGAATAAAATATAATTTTCATTGCATCAGAATAAGTTCTGACCAAAATAACGTCAGCAATACATGATGTAAGTTGATAAAAGCAACTGATTCTGTTACCAATACCGGCTTGGATATTGTTAACATAACTAACCATGCTACATTGCCCTAAGAATGTTTTCTAACGCACAAGCTCGCTGAAACGGAAAACTTCTGACCCGAAAATAATTTGCAACACAACACGAAAACACAAAACTTTAAGGTCCCACTCAAGGTTCGGCATTCCTTCAAACTCAACGTAATCGTTTCGATCGTAAATACGCCGGACTTTTCCCCATTTCCCGGCAATACGATACGTAGAGCCTCCTTTATGCCCGTTCGGGGAAGCGTTTCCTGACCGCGATCTTTTCACTCTTAAGAGCAAACTTATCAAGAGGCTGATATATCGTACTGGGTATTGCCGAAACATACAAATGAATAAATATAAGGCAATAGACTTATGTTCTTGTAAATTATTGTTACTGCTTCGCTGTGGAAAGAGCAAAAAGAATATCAAATTGTCTAAGAGAAATACTACACTGTAAATATATTGGTAAAACTCGAAACATCTTTTGATGTTATGCAGTTTAAATTAGGATGTTGATGGTAGTCGAAATCTCCAAAATCAATCCAGCACTTTACGTGTCCGACGTGATATCTTTTAAGACTCTTTCCAGTTTCAAAGCGTCTAAATGGTAAACTACTTTTCCGATTCTGAAAACTTGCAGAATTAGAGCTGTATAAATAGGCAGGTATCTTTTTCTCCCGAAAAAGATACCTGCCTATTTAGCCTTGAGCTGCGAGAAAAAACCTAGTTAAAAAAAAAACAATCTATCACTTAACTCCACTATGAATATAATATTCATAAACCATTTACATTCAATTTACATTCTAAAACAAACACTATGAATTTCAATTTGTACACGTAATCAAGTTTTAATTGTCATGACAAAAAGTAATGTATGTTTGGTAAGTGAATTACTCTTATACAATTATTAATCATAGTACTGTCTAAACGCTCAGCTGTTAGACATTTATAATATATGTTTGACTTAGGATTGATATTATCGAAAAATAAATTAAAATCAATAATAACAAAACACGGTGATACCAAAGAAATGTATGAAAGCTAAATATATTTAACAAACATTATGTTTTATTGTGCTAGTTAAATTGCAGATTAGTATAATAAAACGCAAATAAAAGAGAGTTGAATAAGGAATGGCGGCTTAAATCAGTTGAGGTCGCCCTTGTAATTGCCTGTCTTTATGGGCGGGTAGGCACCGCATCAGAGCTGATTCCATACCACAAACCATTTACCAAATTGACCTCCACCACACCCGCCTACGTTCTATTTTTATATGAACTAACCTTTATCTTATAACAATAGCATCAAAACCGTCATTATTTTTTAAAATAATAACATAAAGCGTTTATGAAAGTCGGCCGCGCGAAACTCATTCATAAAAAACGTTATGCTAGCGGACGTACTAAAATCAGAGCATACACCCACTGCGCTGGCATCGTAACTGGTTTTTTTCTTAACAGTATTTATTATGAAACCGTCGTAAATTTCGCAACGTTGCAAAATTAAAATTCGCGAAATGCTTCAACTAGACTTCTTGCGGATTTAATCTGACGAGCGTTTTAAAAGCCGTTTCACCAAACAAACGCCTTGTTAGAGCAATTAAAACCACGCCTGTGCATAACGTGCTATGTTAGAGGACACTGGAGGCCAATTTTCGGACACCTAGCCCTTATTTTTCGCTTTGCGGCACCGGTCGACCGTCCATTTCAATTACGGATGAGTGAAACTTGACGTCAGGAATTTTAAGCTATTTTCGGCTTGACCGCTTTAGAAACCTTTAACGAGCCATTGATGCGACATAACATTGTTATACGGTGACTTCAAAAGTGCTTTGAACGTTGCAGCGCTAGGTACAACTTTTAGTAAATGGTGGATAATAGGTCGTGACGTGGGACTTGATATTATTGAATAGAAAATCTTTGAAACTGAAAAGAATCACTTCGGGTGATCGTAGAGAGTGGATTATATAATGAACCTTATGTTAAACATGGTTTCCTTTATCTTCCCCTAATAACCAAAGTCTCCAACGCAGTAATTCATCTAAAAATCTGCAGTTTGCAATAACATGACATTAAGGGAATAACCTCTAAAAAGCGGCGATAGCCCAGTTGGGTGTGGAACGGACTGCCAAGACGAATGTCCGCAGGTTCAAATCCCAAGGGCACACATCTCTGACTTTTCTAAAAATTCATGTGTGTATTCTTTGTGAATTTATCGTTCGCTTTAACGGTGAAGGAAAACATCGTGAGGAAACCTGCACATCTGAGAAGTTCTCTATAGGAATTTCGAAGGTGTGTGTGAAGTCTACCGATCCGCACTAGGCCAGCGTGGTGGACTAAGGCCTAATCCCTCTCAGCAGTAGAGGAGGCCCGTGCTCAGCAGTGGGCAAGTATATAATACAGGGCTGATATTATTATATTATTATAAGGGAATAGCTTCATAAGCAAGCTCGACAACAGTAATCAAACAAGATTAATATAGATCCCCTTTTTATTTCAAGCAACAAAATTTACTCAAAGTATAGAGTTTTTTCTCGTCTATTATCGTAAGATCTTTATAATTGTGTCGACTCATAAAAAGCGTCGGCGCTTCTCCGAGTTTGCTCGGAAATAATTGTCTGGCCTTACGCGCTGAAGGATTAACCTTTAGCGTGTATAGAAATAACAAATCAACGCGCCTCTGAGCCATCTCACGGACAGGGGAAAGCGCCTCCATTAATTTTCATCCGCTTTGTCTAAATCACTCCGAATTAGGGATTATTTACGGCATTATTGTTTGGAATGGATAACTCACGGGAATTCATCGGACTTATTCGTGCCTACAGTTATTTCTGTTGATATTTACGATATATGCACGATCTATCTAGCTTTGTTTTACGTAATATGAGTTTAAGTTTTATTAACGTCTTCGCCCGTATATTTTATTCGGGATGTATATTCCTCAGTTTTTATTTTTAAAAGGTCCCCTCTACACTTTACCAAGATAAAAGCAGAAACACTTAATTCGGAATAGCTTTCTGTGTGTCACCCGAATCTATTCAATGCAATGGCATAAAAGTCATGCGCTAAGGCGCATCCAAACGAACCTCTTCACAGTCATCCACTTTTAATATAAAGTATAATACCTAGGTAAGATATTGTATCAGAGGCTGGATTATTTTAATATTGCTTAATTATCTAAACGTATTAATACCAAATTTCTTAATGTTATTTCTTATTAAAGATTTTATTTTTATTAAATTTTAAACAAAAGAGAAACCGGGATTTATTTATGCAAAAGGTCTGTCATAAAATATTCCTCCTCATAGAAAAGCTTTGGCTTATTAAATAAGTATTTAGTTGAAATGACTAATTCTCAATCTATTAGTTATGTAACAAATGATTCAAATGTGTTTATTAATGTACGCGTATTAAATTGTTTTGGACTGGCTAGCTCGTTTCGAAATTTACATTCGTTTTTATTATTTCGTAATATTATTACTTTTTAAACAATATTGCTAACAGTGATTTGCATATTATGTAGTCTAACTACGTTTCTTATTAAGCATTCAAATTTCCAATAAGACCAATATCATACTAATTTGACCTTTATTCCATTACAATAGCTTCCACATGGCACGTTCAGCCGACGCTTGAATTCAAATATTCTCGTAACACAATCTAATCTTGTTCTCGATACTAAGCTATTTCTAAATTGAAATTAGTACAAGCCGAACGTCTTCGCTTCGGGGCATCGGGCATGTACGATCCAGATTATCTGATCGCTATTACTTCTGGTCTTATATTAAGTGAGAATAGAATAATATACTCACTCACATACGTTAAACACACATGTGAGTTATATTGTATTACATTAGTTGTGTATAATATTATCAAATTATGATGGTTATATAGTCCGACACAATAGTCGTGTAGTTTTCAACAATTAATTAGTGATCTCAAATTGACCAAACTCTATTTTAAGACAATTACACAGCCGATACATGGGAATGAAACTATTGTTCGGATTTTGTCGCGGTTTTAATATATGTTTTTTCTGACGTTTCATGGTCACAGGGGTGACTGAGGCGTTGGTCGTCTGAAAAGTCAAAGTTACAATATCTACCTAAGTTTCATTATAAAAAAATCCGAAAAATGTATTATTTCAATGTCTAACATTCGCGTAAACATAACAAATCATTACAACCGATACATATTGAACGTTACATTATTTATATCCGCCATCTTTTATTCAACTTCAGGTCTTATATACAAGATAACTAAAGTTCACCATTACGTAGTTCAAAACGTCTGTCAATAATAGAAAAGAATTTTCATATTAAACTCGGCGTTGAAGCACAATTCCGAGTTGAAGCATAGTTATTGCGTTTGAGCGGTGTCCTAGCTATATCTTGCTATATTCTGAAGTGCATACACAAGATGTTTGCTCCACGGCGCTGCGGACGTGATGATATTGACAGTAGACCATTTCTGACCCGCCATGCATACAAATGCGGTGCCGGCCCAGCTGCAGAAGCTGCGTCACGGAATGTCCATCAAATTCATTCATTAGGATTACGTGCAGTGTCAACAGTTCGACTATTGAAATACCGAAGCTTTGTAATGGTTCACAATCATTGTCATCTAGGGGCTGAGGTCGGTGCTCGTTTTATACTAGAAAGTTTCAATTTATGATTTCGCGGTCGGCTGACATTATCTCTTGGGGAATCTAGTCGTAACATGTTTTTCGGGCGGAGAACCTCGCAATTTAGAATCTAAAATTATTTATACTTGGTCTCTCGGTGTTACAAAAGTATGTAACATAATTAATGGTGTTTGTAACGATCGAATAAAATTATTTGGACGTATTTATATCAATGGATAGTGATTAGAAATGGCCTCCATGGCACATTAGTGTGAGCCTAGAAGTTGCAGTATCCATGCCCTAGCTGGAATTTCTATGCATGTGATGCACAAAGTTGGCTTCAGGCATAGGTATTTTATAAAAAATCTCTTCGTAGATTCAACTACCACCATACACAATTTATATATACGGAATAAGTACTACTTGACTTTCAGATATGATTACTTAATAATTATTTTTCGCCAACCCTATAAAGACGTAAAGTTCAACACATACACACAAAAATCACGTCTTTATTCCCAAAGGGGTAGGCAGAGGTGCAACCAGAATAACCATTTTTCGTCAAAAGTGTTCCATCCCATAATGAGATAACGGGCAAGCTTATCACCATATCGGGCTGAAATTCCGGAGTAACAGCGAGCAGAAAAACCCAAATATCATTTTGGCTGACCCAGGATTCTAACCTTCAGAGCAGTGATCGTGCCGTTCACGCAATACTACGCCACCATGACAGTCTAAAGTAATAAAGTTCATCGTTATATCAAATATATCACTCACCATCCGCGCGCAACGTGTCGCTCGGCGAATTCTCTTAAACTGCATTATAGGGGCGTCTCATGCGAAATTCAATAACCACACTCAACCGAAACTATGTCATCGAGCGATCTTCGAGTCTCCACTCGGAGACGCCGATCGACTGTATGAGATTGGTGAATAATTTAACGAGAGAATAGGTACAGCTCACGACATTCGCAGGCGTACTGTGGAGGATGTGCGTGATAAATGAATGGCACAAAACTTAATAATAAAAATTAAAAGGAATATAAATTATGTACGTTATTTTAGGCTTGTGTGTATTGTACGGCAGAAAGTATACCATCACGTGGTGGATCTCTCGTATGCAAGAGTTCGTCTGATTAAGTACGTCCACGGTGTTGTTTATTACTGTCGCGGAACAGCGTTGTGGGATCAATGTTCCGATTTAAAGGACATGTACCCAGTTTGATTACTGGGAATTATGAGCCTTAAAATCTTATGTTTTAGGGTGATAAAATTTCGTGTGATGTCATGTTTTTAAGCGCGCCTTACTTGCTTTATCATTTAATTGTATAAAAATATATTTTAATTTCTCTATGGACATATCAGATATAATTTATAGCTTTTATTGCGAAACCTTCTTACTTCAATTCACTAACCATAACAATAAAACAGAATGTCGCAATATACTTAGATGCATCGCAACTACAGGTTCTGTTACAGCAAAGCCGACAGAAAGCATCGGCTTTGAATGTCGCGTTCGAGGCATGTTTCGCGATCGGCTTTGACAAGCTTACCGTAATGTTTAATAGCACTATCGTTTTACTTCACATTATTTAGTTTGACGATGTCATAAAAATCTCGTAGATCTTCGTCTGTCCTATCCCATTTTATCAGATTAAATTTTTACTCTTTGATAATGATTCGTATTTTTCAAAAATAGGTAACATCATCGAATAACTATTTTAATTTTCTTAGAACAGTGTTTAATCTGGGAGGGTTTATTTTTACTAATATACACTTTTAACTAGATATAAATATTTAAATCGGAAATACTAAAAAATTATTTTGATTTAAAGCAATTTAAATTCTTTCAGTGGCAAAAATAATTTTATTAATTCACTCGATTGGCGTTTAAAAATATTCACCATAACACCTTCTTCACGTTACATAAATTTATACCTCTAGTATAGTTTAGTTTATGAACGTTACTAATTTTGGCCAGAGGACCACATTCTCGCTATACGAATAACTTCTCTGGCATTCGCGATTGTTTCCACAACTCGCAACTTTAATTTCAAGTTTATCCAATTAACAATGCAAGTACCAAACAAAATTGCCATTCAGACGCCGTCGCACAAACACTTTATTGTTTCTCTAAACAAGTGGAAACTGTGACACCGGTATTGCGAGTGTTTTGGGAATGTTCCCGTGACATTTGTTGTCCCCGTACAATTGGCGAGAAGTCAAAGTTTACAAATGGAATGGAAGCGATATCGGATACCTTAGCTTAGTATGTATGGAGAAATAATATGGTGAAGATTTGGTTTGGTTATTATTTGAATTTCCATTTGAATTTGGAATTCGTTTGCCCAATTCATTTTTTAAATTCCTTGGTATAGAAAATGATAACTGGCCAGTGTCATTTTACGAAAGTATTTACGATTTATAGCGTAATCAGGACAAAATAATCGCCATTTAATGGTAAAGTTGAAGCTAATTTCTAGTACTGGACTTAAAAAAAAACAAAAGTGGCACATCCAAGCAGGTGTTTCATTATCCTGGTCGGGCTCTACATAAATATAGATGAATTATATAACGATGTTTAACGAATTATCCCGATAAGCAGCCATTGTAGGTCAGAAGTCAGAACTAACCACTGTATTTTTAATGATGAAAACAAAAGTAAAACTATTTCTTTCTCATGTAGAATACTATCGTGTATGAGAGATTCCATAAACGCTTCAGTAAATTATAATTCAAAAATACCTTGAGGAATACCGTTATAAGCATTCATTTTAAATAACAAAATGTCAGAGTTGGAAGGGAATTTCTAATATCGTAACTGGAGGCAGGTGGGGCGACAATCTCGCGGTTCCCTGGCACGACTCCACTTCTTTATCGCTTTCACACCGTATTCGAATGTTCGTTTTTTAAAATTCACTTCGATAAATACCGTTAAGTATTGAAGTTTTTACTGGCCAGTATTATTTTACGAAGACTTAAGTATCTATTAGTTTTCAACCACATCGATTTAAATACTTCGTCTACTTTATAAAGTTGCTTCAGAATTTTGACTTTATAACGTTGAAAAGATATTATTTTCTTAATAGGTTATACTCGAACATATCGATCATAGAACATCGACATTATTATTTCTACAAAAAAAAAGAAAAAAAAAACATATTTAATTAATCAATGAATTTGTTTGTTTTGATTTTTAACAGAAAAAACAGGTTTATTCTTATAACTGTGTAATTCACAGATACATAACCGGAATTCAAATCCATTAATTAATTTCCGCATAAACTATTCTAAATGGAAAATTTCCTTTTCAATAATGAAAGGTTGCTTTGTTAAAGTTCCGCGCACATTTTATTCGCGTAAGCAACCAATTAATTCCAATCAACTAAGTCGACACGCAGACTCCGTCGACTTGATGCCGGTAAAAGCAACACCACTATATAATAAAGTACCAACAATATTCTGTTTCTAATCGACTATGGAGAAGGAAGGAAAGGTATTCTCGTACTTATTACTTATACGTATTTTTAGATACTTAATATTAATAATTATTTGATCATTGGGTCCCTCGCGCCTGTGTTTCAATTGTATGCTTTATAGATTATAACCGGGTCTCTTGCGCCCATATTTTTGTGAGATATAGAACTGAACGCCATAAAACTGAATGATACTAGTGTTTTAAAATTGTGTTCTAAAAATATTCGCTTCGTACAAATTAATCACTTGTTGACACAATCACAAGACAATCCATCAACCAATCCAGATTAAATACACAAGGAGTCAGTGCGAGCAAGCATAGTGAAAAAACAATAACACCGCACACACAACCGAAATAAATTGGAAGCGTTGTTTCGGCCGGCAGAGCGTTTTTCTAAACACGAACAAACTGCGGTTACAACATTATGCGGGACTTAAGAGATTCTCGTTTCATTGGCGACATTTAAATGAGCCCACGATGGCTCTATCAGCTTTTTACACGTCATCAGTTTTGGAGCAGAGCACCCTTCATTATCCCTTGAATGGAAATTTTCAGCGCGCATTGGTCCCCTCTCTATCCTCCTATATTTGTCGACAAAGCGTTTCGTTTCACTAAAAATATGCTGTCGTTGGTCCAACGCGTTAAGATTTATGTACTGCGATGGAGGTTTTATGTGTAAATCAGCTTAAAAATTGGGAGATGTTTTATCGGCCAGCACTTTCCTGATATGCGAAATTTAAATGACTTCAAGAATTCTATTATTCTACCTTCGTGATTTAATAACGACTGAATTAAGGAATGCTCACAGCACAATTTGCGCGGTGTCTTTTCAAGAGAATCCTTCGAAGTTAAATAATAAAATCTTCGTGGCCTATATTTACACTTTTTAAAACGTAATTTATTAGGCAATACAAAATATCGATTCAGGTATTTATGAAAATTTTATCAAAAGACAAAATAATTGAAAACGAATATGGGCTACCAAGTTGTAAAAGAAAACAATGAGAACAAAGCATATGTTATTTTAATTACCCCTTGTGTAATTAAAACTAACGTGTCCAAATAAAGAACGATATACTAATTAACGACTAAGTTAACAAGAAAGTGTTTGAAATTAATGATATCAGTTTTATTTCAATTTTAATTCAAAAGTGTAGAGTAGATGAATGTAATATTTATAGATGTGGATGAATTATAAAGTATTGTGTAACTAAAAGGTTATATACCTCATTGCCAATATTTTATCTTATAACTTTAATTGTTATCAGTGTTTTGTTGTTTTCCCCCATACGTCAAATAGATGCACAAATAAACATTTTCTTAAATTGCTTACTGAATGAATGAATGAACGAATGAAACACTTTATTTTATATATCAAATACAGAAAAAATTAATACAATTATTTCATCATATAAAAAAGTGCACCAATAGGCGGTCTTATCGCTAAAAAGCGATCTCTTCCAGACAACCTGATGAACACTAACTAAAAACGTTTTATATTTATTGGAATAATCTTAATAAAAAATTACATACTTTATGTTTAATTATATTCACGATTTAAAAAACGTTCTATCGCTAGTTTGTAGTCATTTCACAAAAAACGTTAAATTGCCATGTACAACTAGAACGTACAGACAACGGAGCCCAGTTGTTGCCAGCCTCTAATTGAGCAAAGACCAGATAATACTACAGCTGAACATTTGTTCCTTAATTCCTTCTGTTTTTACTTTTTTTACAATCGTCTTGAGTGCACTGAGAAGGGTTATTTTTATTGGGATCCAGGATTAGGGTCACTGCTCTTTCTGTATTTCTGTGCTATTTTCTTATTTAATACTTTTAGTTCAACTTTACGTTCGTTAACTAAAAGGTTTCTTAAATATACACAGTAAACTGACAACGAGACAATTTCATTCCAAGATGTCATTTTGACGTTAAAATAAGTTTTTTTATTGCTTTAATAACGAGAAGAGCTTGCCGTTCGCCTGTAAGCGATACAACCGCCCATAAACAGTAGAAACACCATTCAACACCTAGAATTACAAATATTGTTTGATATTTCACGGCGCTCGCCATCGTGAGACATAAATAATGACAAAATGCTTTTATACAAAGATGGTGTTGATGGCAAGCCGTATTTGTATGGTTAATTAATTACCATCACATTCGCTGTAAAATCTATTAAGCGAACACAAAGTGACCGCTACTTTTGTTCTCGACATTCCGACCTTATAAAGGTTAATGAGCGGCTACGAGCTCAGAAACTCTATCTACTTGTTAATAAATTACAAGGAAAAATAAATATACATCTAAAACAGGACTGACGCTTGATATATTAGGTTACGACCTAGAACTAAGCAGGTCACTTCACTAAGTAAATGGTAGTTGGAAATCTTGTAGTAATTCATAGTGTAAATAATTAAAAAGCAAATTAATTATTGTATTCTTTTATATTCTTTACACAAACGAAACTTACCGACTTATAACCTAAATATACGTGAGCAGAAAATCGGATACCGGGAAAAGAATATTGTAATAAATCTAAGACTAGAGTGGCAAGATTAAGTAGTCTAAGTTCTCAGACATGAAAAGGTGGGTATCAGTAATAATTCACGTCGGTAGCAGATCAATTATGCGAACGGTTATTGCCTTAAACTTTTTCTGGATATGAAAACCACACTCACATCACGCATTTATCCCCGAAGGGGTATGCAGAGTCGCAACCAGGGCACTCGCTAAGTGTGTTCCATCCCATGATGTGATAGGAGGCGAGCCTATTGCCAATCGGGCACGAATCCCAGATTCCGGGCTGATACTAAGCAGAAAAACCCAAATATCACTTTGCCCGACCCGGGATTCGAACCCAGGACCTCAAAGCGCTGCCGTAACGTGTATGCAATACAACTACGCCACCAAGGCATTCAGACATATGCAAACCAGCGTATAAGAATCCACACCTGTGTCTTAGAACAAATGCACTATAAAACAGAATACAAGTGCTCTCATAATTTTTCAAGGTTATTAAGATACCTTAATTTTATACGAAATCTTTATGTGACGATTAACAAATTCCAATCCAAGACATCCCGATTATGTTTTCGTATCAGATTCATCAAAAAATTTTATACCTCATGGGACAATACAAGCCTGGACCACTCAATCTTATTCCTTCTTTGTCATTGTCAGATCAATAACAGAACTTCACGAACATAAATTATTTGGCTGTAATATAAATAGAATAAAAAAGCTTTATTTTTCCTTATCCTTAATTTGCAATTCAAATATTGTTAGTAGGCGATTGATTCATTTTCTAGATAGTACAGGTTAGTTCGTTTGGATATAGACCACTCCTCGGGAAAAGGCCTCCAATAGGTTTTTCCTTTCTGACTTTGTCAATAGTTAACCAATTACTCTTTTTGTTGCTTCTATTACATACAAATATATTTTTGTCCCCCGTAAATGATAGCAACCCTACAATGTAGACAGATAGTTTATGTGAACCATTCACTTTCATACGGGTGTTATCTTCCAATGTGAAATATTATGTGATGATGCGTTTATACAACAGTTTAGTGAAATTGCGAGATAAGCTGCTTTTTGTACGAATACACCTTTCTATTCCTGTGCAGAACAGAGATTTTGTGGAGCTGTAATAAATTTTATTTTTTGCAGCTATTAAGAGTACACCTCTATGTAGATATTATTGTGATGAAAGGTGAACCCGCGCGACTTGCAACGATAGCCTAGTTGGATGTGGAACGGACTGCCGAGACGAATGTCTGCAGGTTCAAATCCCAAGGGCACACAACTCTGACCTTTCTAAAAAAAATATGTGTGTATTCTTTGTGAATTATCGCTTGTTTTAACGGTGAAGGAAAACATCGTGAGGAAACCTGCGTACCTAGGAAGTTCTCTATAGGAATTTCGAGGATGTGTGCAGTCTACCTATCTGCACTATGCCAGCTTGGTGGACTAAAGCCTAATCCCCTCTGTAGTTAAGGAGGCCCGTGCCCAACAGTGGGCCAGTATATAATACAGGGCTGATATTATTATTATTATAAGGTGAACACAATAAGAAAAAAGGGTGTTACAATGTCGAAGTCGATTGACGTTGTGTCCCTTGACGACCACCGAATTATGATACATTGTACACTCCAGCGCATCAACCGCCTCTAACTACACATTGTAGCGACACACCAGCCGACCCAAAAGGCGAGTCGTAATGGTTTACTATGAGCAATCGGATTTTTTATCATTTTGCGTGTTCGCTATGCAGTCTGATATGAAATATTTTCATAATACCCGGTGTCATTATTCAGGATTTTATAAAATAAAATACGAAATAATGTCTGAACCGAGTACGCCAACAGCGTGTAGTGTAAGCAAGCACTAATAAAATTCTATTATCTGGCGCAAACAAGCCGTACGTTGGCCGAGCTTTGTTGTCCCTTATAAAACTCTAACATTAGCGGCTATTTTCTAATTTCAACGTACTAGCATGACTTCGGTGCAATAAAGCCCGATACTAAACTACGACGGAATTTACAATGTTGCAGCTAACGTTGTCTTTAGTTGCAAACTTATATCTTACGTACATAATGTTTTAGATCTAATTTTCTTTGAAAATATTATTTGTCATTTGCAGTCTCGCTTACAATGTTTGTCAAGATATAAGATAGCTTCCGTGATATTGTCTACGCTTCTTTATAAAAATTGTATAATCGAATAAATAAAATATGTTAATTAGTTAAAGCAAACTCATTGATGTTTATTCTGAGTACAAATATACTTAAATAAACTAAAATAATAAATACCTTACGTTTTGATATTGGTAAATTATTTACCTCAAAATAATGCAATACATTTTGTCTCTTATTTGAATTAACACAGTTAAGTATCCAAGTTTACAAATGAACAAATCGTATCAAACAATTATCTATTCCATCGACCCTTAGTTCTCATTTGTCATAAAAACAAGGTTTAATACCACTTCCGCAGTCCGATATCAGCCCATCTAACCCGAAACTTTGTCTTAGCAACCCATTGTATTAACTCCAATACACGAATACACACTTTATTGTTCCCAAATTGAGATTATTAAATGCACGTTTTCGTAGGTTTTGCATGGGTCTATTTGGGACGATTTCATCATTGCTTTAAACGTTGTATTTGAAACTTTATTTCAATGATGAAATACTGAGGAATCTTTCTATGTTTACTAAACGCGTATTTGGCGAAGTATATCCATAATGAGGTTTATGTATAAAGAAAACAGCAGGTTAATGAGTAAGGTCGACCAACAGGATGGCCTATATAAAGTAATGTATAAATATTAAAATGAAATGGCAGACCTCGATATACCTGCAAAAAAACTAAAGAGGAGTAATTTTTTTATTATTTTCTGCCTGTCAATTCTTGTTTGTTAGCGCGTCACATCTTCAAAACTACGACATCCATATACTAATGTCGGAGAAAGCATATCGTAATGTTCAGATTTAATTTGAAAATCTAGTAAAAATTCCTCTACGCAGACTGAGCTGTAGAGCAAAAGCTAGAACTAAATAAGTCTCTAGGAAGCTATTATCCCCATTCCTGTCAGTCGACTTTTCCTTGTCGCAAAGGTGGACAACGCACGCGCGGTTCCTGTAGTATGGGTACGCATGAATGTAATCACTTCCCATCAGGAGACCCACTTTCCCATCTGTACCCTTTGTGCAAAAAAAGCGTTTTACAAAATATTCCAATACAAAAATTTGTCACTGTTGAAATTCTTTTGAACACTGGTGTACTACAGTGGCGAAGCGTCAATAACCGATTCCTACCGGCTTCCCTTTTAGGTTTATTTACGTTTCTCTTAGTTTTTGTTTCCTGTTAAATTGGCCGCGATATGTTAACTAAGGCAATTTCATTATGACTCGACTTACCTTTTGATTTTCATCCCACGCTACTGGTGTACTGTAAGTGATATTTTAGATTTAAAAAACTTATGTATAAATAGTTATAAGTTACGTATATCTAAACTAATCTTACTACATTAGAGGTATAATAATAGCACTAAAGTAACATAATAACAGTAACTATGATATAATAGTCCCCGAGCCTACGATATGATATCGCAGAATCAGCAGCATAACTCTTTGCCCGTGCACACTCATCAATCTTTTAGTTTAAGATCGGCTCGCTCCTAACTTCTTTTGATTTTACCCTCCGATATAACTTTTCAACGTCTCTTGAACTTAGTGTCTACTCAACAATTTTTAAGTAACCTAATTTTTGTTTAAGTTCTTTTTGAGTTTTTTAATTTGATTTTGAGTTATAAGTTGCATTAAATCTTTAAATATAGGATGAGGGGTGTGACAGCTGTCTAGGTTGGGAGCATGTTAAAATAGATGATTACTATCAATTATTGTCACAATTTTTATTCGTTTCAATTCGTTTTTTAGGCTGTACACAACAATTTAAAATAATAATTTCTACAATTTTTTTTTTTTTGCTAAATCGATAACTTATTATTGGTAGTAAGGAGCATTACTATTACATACAGCTGCATCAATAAAGCAGGATATTCTTTCATATACAATGTACTATACTGAGCAATGAACCGTCCAAAATACAAAGCGGTAAAGACGTAATTTCAATGGCCGCTCACAGGGCTCGATAAAAGTTTTACATAGTGAATGATTATTTCCATTTCAAGGTATAGTTGTTTATTATAATGGCCTATTATAATTGGCAGATCAAAATCTGTCAAAAGTTTAGGCATCGCGCACACTCTCAACTTCTACCAAAACGTACTACCATGAAACTGAATATTACTAAAGTTGCTAAATCCGCAGTCAGATATATAATATTATCAACATAATATTATAACGGTGCAGTATATCGGAAACAACTCATCAACATCTGCGTTATGCCTTATAACATAAAAAGAAAGCTGCTTTATTGCATTCCACATTAATATCGCATTAAACAGAATCCCACTTCGGTTGTAAAAGAAGAAAGATGAGCTTAGAGTGAAACGAAAATGTGATAAGTCACTGGGGCCACAAAGGATCTCACAAACGAAAGAACTTTATAACGTTTCGCTTTAATCCGTTTTGAGTAACAGCGCAGTTGCTCCCTATTTATAGACTTGAGCATTGCAATATAAAAGTAAACATGGAGATATCATTTTTCATAAGAGCTTAATAAATATTTTACGAGGATTGTGTGGATTATTTGTTTTTTGAGCTTGCAACCGTGAGGTTTAGACCTGAGTTGTTTTCAGTAAAGAAATATGTAAATGAAGTCGTTTTTACCTAACCAATATAGGCTTACATTTACAAGCTGATGTTATACTTAATTACAACCGTAAACGGACCATATTAAGAAAGTTTTTCGTTTCTTAATAATTTTGGAAATGTGGCCCATATAATAATTGTATTTATTTATTTATTTATTTATTTATTTAACACAAAACAGGTTACAACTAAAAATACACCAATTATTGATTACAAAATATGCTTACTTCTATGTATTGCTAGAACATAATTACTCTAGCTTGTAAATAAAATTTCATTAAAATTTTATTAAAATTCTTAGCAAAAAAAATATATAATATTTCAAAATAATTTTTAACAAACCCAACTTCTTAAAAAAATGACACAATCATAAGTTTTAAAGACTTATGACGTTTATCAGTGGTTTACTCGTTTTATGAATCTTATATTGTATTAAATAGTATTTATTTCCAAAACACGCAAAGCTTCGTCCAAATTTATATATTTTGTACGAATAATTCAGTACAACGGTGGCGCACCACTGTCAACCGTGATGACCCGGATTCGATATTCAGGTCGGATAAACCTTTGTCTGGATTATTCGATTCAAAAAACATAATCCTTGGGATTTGCAGATGAAATTTTTTTTTAATGCACGCGTTGCCAAACTATAAGTTATTATGAATGATTTTTGGACTTTGTTTATTATGATCTATAGATAATTTTGATATCCTTGCCCGACGCGAGATCGCCCTTAGGGTAAGTCAAGAGCAAAACATTTCTATTATAGAGAGCTCGAAGCAGGCCGGCATAATTGTGGCAACTGGCGAGAAGTCAACAATCTCTATCTGGACACTATTCTTTTTACCATTGGGTACAGTGGCGTCATTTTGTTATGCCCATATAAAAAATGTCAGGGTATGAAGTATCATTCGCCATTCGATAATATTGCAATATTCAGACCCTGTATGCAATTCCTAAATTTTCTATAGGCGATTTATTTCACATAATAATACGAGGTGTGTTCAAAAAGTATCGCGAATTTTGAATGCTTGTCATTGTTCTAAGTAGATATGTCTCTCACTTATGCTGACAAGTTCAGCCATTTTGAATGTTCAATTAATTGTTGCTTTGCTTGCACGTGTTTTGGTTCGTCTTCGATTTTAACCTATTTAAAATGGAACAAAGAACCTGTATCAAATTTTGTGTGAAAAACGAAATTAAGTGCGTGGATGCATTCCGAATGTTGACTGTGGCATACGGAGAAGCTTTTGGACAAAAGCAACGTTTATCCGTGGTTTTCAGAAGGCCGAGAAGATGTGAACGACGAAGAGCGTGCCGGACGCCCGAGCACTTCAACAACAGACGAAAAAATTGATGAAGTGAAGAAAATGGTATTGGCCAATCGTCAAATCACCATTAGAGAAATTGCCGAGGACCTAGGCATATCGATTGGCTCGTGCCATTCGATTTTAATCGCTAATTTGGGCATGAGATGGGTCGCCGCAAAATTCGTACCAAAATTGCTCAATTTCGATAACGCCCCTGCTCAGACATCGCTGCTTGTACGCCACTTCTTGGCCAAAAACAACACACTAATGATACCGCAGCCAACCTGTGACTTTTCTTGTTCCCGAAACTGAAGAGGCCCATGAAAGGACGACGCTATGCCACGATTGACGAGATAAAGACGGCATCGAAGGAGGAGCTGAACAAGATACAAAAAAATGATTTTTTGAAGTGCTTCGAAGATTGGAAAAAACGTTGGCACAAGTGTATAATTTTCCCAGGAGGATTACTTTGAAGGGGACAAAATAGATATTCACGAATAAATAAATAAATTTTGAAAATACACAAAATTCGCGATACTTTTGAACACACTACGTACATGGTTAGCTGATCAGGTATTTTTTCGCTATTGATATTAACAAACTACTCTTTTATTATACGAATAGGTATACTAAGCTCTAATTAAAATTATAGTAAGTATAGTAATTTTATAAACAAAGTTTGAATTCCGTGAAGTTTTGCGAGCACCTTTAACCTTTAGAATTATTCCATACACCGCACACCTGTCGGAATGACTGCCGGCGTAGTCTCTTCGCGCTCTACAAAATAAAGAGCCTGAAAATCGGGCTAAAAGGGTGCACTGCGCCTCTCTGCACTTTCATTGGCTTGCGTGTTGAAGTTTTTTAAGATATTGACCTTGTTTTGAATTATCCTAGTGTGATTTAACCCATTTATCATCGGAAAGTTAGCCGGCTAACATGACAGCTTAATCCATTATTTACTTAATCCATTTACATAAATGGATTAAGTATATTAAACATTACCCTAACTAACTTTATCTGGATTAAACTAAGTCTCCGCGCAAACGCTGTTATTTGGTATCAAAACCCTGCATTATGGTGAAACTGACAGTCATCCAAGTTGCTATAAACCTACTATCAGCATTTGCGCGACACCTAAAATATGTCTACATTATTTTCATCTATATACACGACCGTGTAATGTGTATGATATAAACGTGATATCAAAATCCAAACGAATTTAAATGGGATAAACCAAATACAAATTAACTGCCATTGTTCAGAGCGGCAGCAGATGTTTTTAATTACCCTGGAAAAATTGTAAAGGGCCATCGATACGCACTTCAAAAGTATAATGCGGTTATACGCACCTACCAGAGATTAATGAACCGAGTGGTGTGTATGTGATTTTAGAGATGACCGCACGTCGATAAATTGCTTACACTAAATTTATTTCGCTAAATAAATTGAGCCTTATTTCTGCTAGGTTTTGTTCGTGGGTGCCTTGGCGTTCTTTTATATGATATGGTAATGGCATTTATATTTTACAGTCACTATAACTGAAATATAACGTCGCCTAAAGAACGCGAGATCGCGGATTCTTTGACGCGTGAAAAATACCTAACAAATTTTATTCTAATGCCTGCCAGTCGTCAGACATTTCTACCAAAATCACATTGTCTGATAGGGCTGGTATTTTGGACCGATTTCATTACGAAATAGCAAATTAATACTTTTTCAATATCTTCTGTTCTAACATCCACGTCACCGATGATTTCCGAATCGATCATCTCTTCTGATCTATTGATTCGCAACCCAACACCGACGTTACGTCGCCATGATTGATTGCACGAGTCATCATTTCTTATTTCATTGTTATATCGTAATATTTCACTGTTGGCCTGAAACGCAGACTGTATGTGTGGTTGAGAAGTCGTACATAATTACGTGCTTACTTACTATATATACATTAGTCATTTTCAATGTTTTGCCTTGCTTTTCTCTTGTGTTAATGCTCAACATAACAGCCCAAAATACTTTATCATAAACGTATATGATGTTTATTAATAAGGATTACTTTAGGCTTTTAATTATCTCGTGGATGTTTATGAAATTAAGTATATTTTTATATTTGTTAAGGAATGAGATCTTAATATTAAACGCTAAGTCTTTGTAAGTTGTGTTTCGAAATTCTTTTTCATTTTTCTTTATGGGTAACTATAATTTCGATACTCGTTCTAAATGTACGCGCAATAAACTTATAATTAATTTATTCTTGTACCTTTTTGCAGTGTATACATTCCTTAGCAAAATTACCCTGGTCAGACATGTATCTCTAATTTATTACAATAATTTGACATATTTGGTCATTTTTCATGAAACTTTTGATAAAGTTTATACATTTGTACTATATTATTATCGCTTCTATTGTGTACTCCATTTTGATACCTCCACAAGTAATATTTTTTTTCAATTTACCTTGTCCGCAAGACTTTATCAGTAAATTAGTTATCAAGACAGGTCGACATGGCAATCAAAAAACATTCGCCTAATGGAACTTTATCATCCATATTAATAATGACACTAACGAACCCTAAAAATGCCAAACGCCATTAACAAACTTATATATTAGACACTCAAAAAATGCATTAAAAAAATATTAAACATTAAATTTGAAACGCAGACTGTATTTGTGCTAAAATGAATATTAGGAGCAATATATTCAAATAATAAAATAGTTATGCCATCTATAATCATAAAACATTTTATGCGGCAAATTTTTTACGTCGTGAAAGGTAAGCTTCGACACTTAAAGGCACTATTTATATTCATATTTTATGGAGTTTATATGACGCTCCGTATCGTAGCATAGTACGTTTGACTTATTCGTATGTAAAGTAAGCTCAGTGAGCCAACATTTTAACCCAACTGCATTTTCTCCACGTAATATAATCCCCACATTACTAACTAATTACTATATTCCCCAGGTCTCACAGCGCAGTCCGAAAGTAAGCTCCAGTTTGGAATAAGCATGTTCTTAGATTTTCAATTGCCATATTTATCACCTAGTTGCATTGGTCACGGTGAATTCTGATTCCATTTAGCGGTCAACTTTCACACTTACTCTTAGTAGTTTTTATTTCTTCAAATACATAACAAACATTTTGTTGAACCTACTTTGATGAAGATTCCTACAATCTTACTTATCAATTTGTAAGCTTAAAAGGTTGGCAATAAATATTTACTTCCTCATTTATACTAACAGCACGATCCTTTGTGTTTCATTCCATCGATAAATGATAAACCACAAAATTCAATGGTAAAATTGTAAATTTCAATTATTGTAAGCCTGTTCTAACAGCAATTACGGTTTGATTCGAAAAAAATATTTACCAACTAAGCTCAACCTGAAACATAATTACATTAGAAAACTCTCCCAACCCTTTTATTCAAATTCCTGTAATATCGGGGATAATTTTTATTGCCAATCGATAAGTTTATTTCACTAGGAACATATTACCAAGTTTTCAAAACTATCAACATAAACATTTACTTGCAAATCGATACAAGCCTGGTTCTTTACTTCAATCCACAGGTTACAACGATTGTATCGACAAGCAACTAAGTGTAATTTAGTTTATCGATTTTTTTTCTCAAATAAAACTAAACAAATCTAGAGCATGACGTAGTTCGATCTGTTAACAACCCACAATATTGTAAAGATGTAAACAGTAATTAATCTGTGTGGAAATAATCCACGCGCACTCGTACTAATGGCATTCTGTTGGAATGTTATATAAATTTAGAGAAAATAAGAATGTTTATTCCGTAACATTACTTCTTCTAATTCGCACATCGCAAATTTTTCTTTCACCGTACCCTGCCACTTCACTTTTAAGACTTTAATGTTTTATTACTCTAATTAATTTTATTTTCTTCGATTTGCGCAGTAATTTCATATTTTTTCGGATAATTTTAAATTGTATTCTACGTAAATAATTTATTTTATTAAAGTAACTAATATTATATATTCCCTCTCAGTAGTAGAGGAGGCCCGTGCTCAGCAGTGGGCAAGTATATAATACAGGGCTGATATTATTATTATTATTAACTAATATTAATTTATTTTTCTATACTATCGATTATAATTCATATATGTATGTTAAATTTATTCATATTAATTAGATTTTTTAATACATTTAAGTATTTAATTTCTGTCATGACACCAGACTTTCCAACATCAATAACAATTTCTGCACAGACGACTTACTGCACATGGAAATATATCTTTGCAATGTACACAGTTTGTTAATGATTAGCCAAAATTATCCATTAGTACAATTGGTAGTGGTTAGGTAGTGGTAGTGATTAATATGTTTATAAAATTCATATGATTTACACAAACTAGTTGTGGTAAGTAAAATTTAATTGCGTTAATATTTATTTAAAAATTTATATAGTTTTAAAAAATACTTGAACTATGTAAATATTGTATAAACGGTTTTAAATCTTCTTCCGTAAGATTTCAACGGGTAAAATCTAAAAATCAGGTGCATTTGTCTCCAGAGAAAAACTAGTATTTTGAAAAAAAATGTAGTTTACTCACATTGATGTCACTTGCACAGATGGAAATTCGCAGTAAAACCCGAATCGGGATTCAAAAATCCACAATTCATTTCTGAGAATTGTGCCATTTAGTGAAAAGGATGGTGCGGCTTCTAGGCACTTCTGTACTGTCTATCATATTAGATGATGCAATTTTGTGGAGAATTTACTTTAGTAACTAAAGCTATTTCAACGTCTAAGTAATATTAATAAACGTTTACCCTCAAAATATCGTAGACCACCACCACAGGGTCACAATTAATGTCATGGAAAGCTATTATATTCTATAGGTAGACCAAGTGCTATACAGAGTAATTTTGAAATTCCGTTACTAAATTAAACCACATACTAATCTTTATCTCTTGCTAACATTATAACAAAAATCATCCATGAATAACTATTGTTCACCAAAAAATCCTGGTTTTAGTTTTCTGATATTTTTAATTATTTTATAGATGTGGTTTCATTTAGTAATGCAATGTCAAAATAATATGTATAAAATTGCTCATTCTTGTCAACATTCGCCTAATAGGCAAAAATCTAATTGTGTGTATGGCGCAAGCTATAAAATACCAATATCGTAAATTTTACGATCTTTTAGTACATTCTTTTACGCGTTTATATAGCTTTTACATAAAGATATGTGTAAGTATTAAATATTATTTTATGAGCACTTAAAAACTCCAAAAAAACACGGCCGTCTTGTTTTTATTTAGCGTAAAATTCAAAAAGTTAGCTCATAAGCATGGCGTAACATCGAACGTCGTTTCCTAAACTCAGGGAAATTGTAAAGAGCAGTTACAAGTAATGGATTCAAATTTCGTCGTAGACAAATTAAACTTGGCAAGTTTTATTGAATTACATTGTGTTGGAATGGACCATACCTCGCTTTGATCACGATTCGCTCCGGTTTTATTACTTAAACGGATGATCGGAGTTAAGTTACTTCGACTAAGGGCGTGGAACCTGTTTCTGGATGTAATATAGCTTCTAATGGCTGTAATGGAACAATTTGTACAGTCTGACTGTCGTGAACTAAGATTCCTTTGTCTTTTGTTAAACTCTTTCACAGTGACGTCATTTAGTTGTAACAAATTGAGTGCTGTTGAATGTTTTTGATTTCGCTAAATAACATAAAAAGCAGATGTGTTCAAACATTTCAAAGCAATATACATTTCCATTATGTCAACCAAATAAAACATGAAAATATATTTTCATTCGTAACTGTGATCATAAAAAAGTTGGACATCCAAAACCAAATACATTTTATTAAGTCATCTCATGATTGTTCGCGAAACTTCCAAAGCTCGCGACATACTGTTGGCGGAATAGGAATAATTTAGACTCAAATAACTTATTTGAAAGTAAATGACAGGCTTGTGTCTCAGAAGCAATTCTTCATTCCTACTGGGCTTTGTTATTTGTTGAAATGCGAATTGTACCGAGCGTTTCGCATTTTTACTGCGGAAAAAAACTTTCATTGAGTGCCTTTATCTTTTCAGGAACGTTGAAGCGACGAGGCTTATAAGTCTTACAGTGAAATGTTCGCGACGACAGATTATTAAACAAATCCCGTTTGCATGTCGTACTTGGTTGCAAATTTTGCTGCAAAATATTAGCGTTTTCAAGTCTCGATTTACATGAAAGAATAAACTTATAGCTAACTGTAAGTTATAACATCAATATAAACGGCATTGACAATTTTTTATAAGATATTTGTAGGCCTGCCTCGGTGGCGTAGTTGTATTGCATGTCCGGTACAATAGCGCTCTGAGGTCCTGGGTTCGAATCCCGGGTCGGGCAAAGTGATATTTGGGTTTTTCTGCTCAGTATCAGCCCAGAGTCTGGAATTTGTGCCCGATATGGCGATAGGCTCGCCCCCTATCACATCATGGGACGGAAAATACTTGGCGAAAAGTGGGTGCCCTAGTTGCGCCTCTGCATACCCCTTCGGGGATAAAATGCGTGATGTTATGTATGTATGTTATGTATTTGTAGGCCAAAGGACAAAAAAACAACAAAACCATCAAGTTTCTTCACGATTCAAGACAATATTTTTCATAGATAATAAAAAAATCGTTAGGTGATAGACTCATTTATAAACACTACACTCATAAAGATCAAAATTTAAACATTGATGATACTAGTTCTCATGAATGAAAATCACCCGTTGATCGGCTCTCTTGTTACAGAACTCTTAAATCGAAAAACATTAAAATTCATACCGGGGAACGTGCCGCGACCGTAATAAAACATGCATTGAACAATTCACTGGGACACTGCATTTAAATATACTACAATCATTTTCAATCATTCACACATGTACACGGAAGAGGTATGCAAAGATAAACACAATGTGCAATTCTTCGTAGAGCATATTATCCTTCACATGATGTGACAGGAGGCAAGCCAATCGTAGCAAGCATAAATTAAAATCTTTGGCACGTCCCGAATATAAATTCCACACATTTTTGTCGCCCAACCTAGATATCGAGCTCAGAGTCTAATGGTCCTAATCACGTTCTCACTAAATCACTAGGAGTGAGGCAGGCAATTGAATTTATATAATGAACACAAAGGCTTCGATGCCTAAAGGTGAAGTCAGCCGAAGTACCTCACAACAAATTGATTGTCCACAGCAATTAATACAATTACATGAGAACTATTGACGGCAGATACAAGACCTATGCAAGACGCAAGACCTATTCAGACGTGACTTACCACAAAACAGTTGCAATTTGCAATAGAATAATATGAAATCTGTAAATTAATTCTATTGTATCTCCCGTGTAGTCTTGCAATTCCTGCCCTGGTAAAACTGTACAATTTAAAACATAAGCAATAATATTTAATACTGAAGAAAGAATACTACAGTAAATCCGATGGCAATAAAGCGAACATTCATTGCGATAAAATATTGAAAAAGTTGGGAATAAAATAGTGAAATGTGAAATACTGCAGACTGCTGTGTCACTGGCGCTCGTTAAGCTAATCTGGAATGGGATTCGTTGATTGTCAGTATTGTTAATGCATGTAGGATTTAAAAAGCATATTAATTAAGCAGTTTAAGTACTATGCAGTTTACATGTGATAATGATTAAATTTGTGTTTTTTATAATTTCATATGAGTAATAGAGTAAAATTTACTTATTAAGTGTCCTATGTATAATCCTCTTCACATCGTTCAACAATAGCTAGAAAGTGAAGGTTATAATTAATAAGTTATCACTAAACTAATTCAAAATGTTCATATAATTGTAAATATATATACAATGTATACAAAGCATGCAATATTGCAAAATAACTTTAATAAACCATATATGTACCCAATGCACACCTTTATGTCTTTTAAATGTAAAATTGCGAATATTCCTCGGCAAACAGCAAAATGAACTCAAACGAAATAAAAACACGTGTTATGGTTATGCACTTGACTAAACGAGACAAGCTGTATTCAATATGAAGTAGTGCTTCCACAATCCACAGACCAGGTGTAGTCTGGGACATTTATTCCTTTCTCTGCATCTTTCTAACAACACACAAAGGTAAAGTGCACTTGTTTAGATTTCAAATGTTTGCTTTTTAAAATGTTGTTTGCAATTTTATTAAAAATTATACGTATTATCCATTTAAAGTCTAAAACGAAATTTTATTATAATATAAAATGCAGATATCACGCCTATTTAAATATTATAGAAATTTTGATAGAAGAAATTTCCAAAAATAAACCGCCAAAAATAAAGCACCAAAATTTTTTTATTTAGGTTTCACCTTTATTGAAAAGGGATAATCTTCTGCAGTATGTCTGTCCCAAGTCGGTCTTTAAGAACAAAAATTAAAAAACGACACATTTCGACGACAAAATGGAACATTGCCGAAATCACCGATAAATTAACGGTAGAAGATATAATATAAAAACAGAACAATAAAAATTAATTAATTAAAATCAAAATTTCAAATATAATACAACATTATTGATAAGTAAAATATTTACAGTGACAATCGCTACCCAAGAAAATATCACTCATTACATGAAACGCTCCAACAAACTGCCACTTCATGTTTTTTGAATCACTAGTACTATTCCGGTCTACTAGATTAAAGGCAAACTGAAAGATGGGTAAATGGCCTATCAAAAGTATGAAGAAGATTACCCAGTGACAGAGATGAGTGGAAGAATCTAGGAGAGGCCTATATAGAAGAACAACCTGAGCAACTGGTTGCTGAAAAATATATAGGCACATTTTGAATTGATTGTTTCTTGTCAAATTAGATTAAAATAGAAAAATAAGTTAAAACTGTAGTAAGTATATTTGGTCAGTGAAAAAAACACTATTATTATTCTTATTATACTATTCCGGTCTATCCGGAATTTTGATGCTGTAAACAAAATGTACATAGTGATTCAACCACTTCCTTAACTAGCAACTTCATAAAACACACAATCTGACAAATAAGCTAGTGTTACCTACGGCCATTTGTTTCGCCGTGCCGAGTAGCAATAAGCCACTGAGTGAGTTTAATTTCACCGTGGCAAATCCCGATGCTTGCACTCGCTATGAATTATTGCCAAGTTCGTGAACTTTGCCCGGTTTATAAATCTTGTTCGCAGTTAGAACTCCGAATGGCTTGTATTCTGGCAGTAATTATTTTTTAATATAAAGTTTACCTGGTGAATTGTTAAGTGAACGTTTTATTATGTTTTATATTTTATAGTTAGAGCTGCTTATTAATTATATTATTGAATGTCTGTCTGCTTCGCTGACGTAGTTATATTGCGGTACGATGCAGTGCTGAGGTTCGATCCCCGTGTCGGGCAGTGATATTGGGTTTTTTCTACTCACTATCAGCTTAGAGTCTGGAATTTGTGCCCAATATAACAAAAGACGTCTACTATTATATCATGTGATGGAATACACACGGCGGAAAGTCCGCTTCGGGAATAAAAAGCGCTGTGATTGTGTTTATGAATATATTATATATTGCGTAAATTGCAAAATCGTTTTACAATGCATTACGTAAACGCCCATACTGAAATTACAAAACAGCTCGAGTAATCTATTTGCGCTTCCTTCCAATTTAAGTATATGCCTCAAGATATCTTTAATTTTCTAAATGAGCAATACAACGCTCCGAATAAGGCGGTGGCACTTTTCATTATCCGCCGAACTAGCGAGACTACATCCAACTTTTCGCCATTCCACTTCAAAATGAACTTCTCATAGTAATTGTCAGCTAATGATCTGCATCGTGAGTTTGATATATTGTAAGTCTGACAGAGATGAGAATAAGTAGCTCTTTCGCTTAATTCACGTCTTATACTTAGCGCTGATATATTTTAAAAAGATTCGACTGAAGATAATAAATTTATTATGGGTAAATAGGTTAATAATTCTTAATTATTTTTACGGTATAATTAATGCAAAAAGATAAATTAACACCCTAGATGAAAACAAAATTGAAGCAAACAAAATGAAAAATCTTGTACTTTTTAGAAATAACTTAAACGTAACCGTGGTCATGGAGAAATAATTCCAAAGACATATAAGAATATACCCCAGTCTATTCCTATCTAACTAGGACAACATAATAAGCGCCGAGTTATTGCAACCGAAGCTATGTGCAGCTCCGTGGATTTATATCCCATTTCGCTTCAATTTCAACTCTCACATAGTTTCTTATTAGTCTTGTAACGCCGAGCAGGATTTACGGAACTAGACAAACGACAATATTACATTACATTTCTGTTATTAGTTACTATTCTGGTTGTTATAACAATGTTCTTGGTTATGATAATTCGAGACGCAATATGCATCGCTTTTGGGTTTATGCAAATAGTGACAACGAACGAACCAAAGACATTAAACAGAGGTTTTTTGTAATAATATCGACGGTTGAAATGCAAATTGACTTAAGCGACATTATTTGCAACACTTAGTGTCATACATATTTAAAATCAACTCTTTTTTCTAGGTTCTTTTAACCTAGTTAAACATTTTCGAAAAATAATGACGTTTATATATCGACGGTCCCTACGTAAAGTATCGAATCTGCAAAATGCAATTTTACAGATTCAATACTTTACGTAGAGACCGTCGAATATACATCGTTTGTTTAGTGTTATATTATTATGACGATAAGCACTTCGATCATTATTGTCTTAAATAAATGCTGTTAATTTTAATAAGGACCGTTTAAATATTGACGGTCCCTACGCAAAGTATTGAATCTGTAAAATTGCATTTTGCAGATTCGATACTTCACGTAGGGACCGTCGATATATGATATGATATGTGAAAAAATAAGATAGCCTCAACACCTTGGAGCTAATACTCATGCCAAACCCAAAAAAATATTACATTAAATTTGCTCGTATCTCAAAAAATTATGGACGATAAAACGCTGCAAGTACAATGGCTCATAAACAGAGTACTTAGTTTATCAAAATTTACGGTGGCATTGGTTCGTTATGAAAACTGACGTGGTCCAGTCGCCAGTTCCCATCTGTTTTTATTATATGCTACAATATTTTCAATCGCAATTCTCTCGCTTAGATTTAAAAATACTGCCTTGTGTACTCGTTATTACCTCGTTTTACTTCGTGATTATGTTTGTTTGTTTGCGTATATTTAGTTACACTTCATGAGTATTTTTGGTAAGTTTGCTTGTCTGTAATTATCATTATATAATATTTTAGGGTGTTTTTGCGTTATTTATTCTTAACGAAAACTAGCGTTGCAGTTGTGTGGATGTATATTATGTACTTGTAGTATTAATGTCGGCTA
Source organism: Manduca sexta (assembly GCF_014839805.1). Taxonomy (NCBI): domain Eukaryota; kingdom Metazoa; phylum Arthropoda; class Insecta; order Lepidoptera; family Sphingidae; genus Manduca; species Manduca sexta. Next base: position 10,901,808 of record NC_051133.1, read on the forward strand.
CAGTACCGAAGTAATGATTTTGTTTCTTTAGACTACTGTCTATTGATAAAACTATTATCATATTCTTATGGTGTTACCTATACACACACACTTATGCCTTTTATCCTCGAAGAATTAGGCAGAGGCGCAACTGGTGCACCCCCTTTTCACCATGCGTATTCCGTCCCATGATATGATAGGGGAGAACCTATCGCCAAATCGAAAGTAAATTCTAGACTCCGGACTGATACTGAGTAAAATAACCCAATATCACTACCCCACCCTGGGATCGAACCCGAGACCTCAGCACTCCATTCGTACCTTAATACTTACTGTGCCACCCAGACAGTCACCTGTATAGATATCGCACGAAATCGATGATCGAAATTTATGTTATATGTTTAGTCGATTATAAAAACAATAAGCACATGTCAGCATAGCAATTACCATAATTTATACTTCGCCTAGTAATGTAAAATTGAACACTAATATAAAACATAAACAGGTAGTAAACAATTTAATAAATTGGGGAAATCATCGCAGACGCTCTAGTAAATATATTATTATATTAAAAAAGCATTTACACATAATATCTTTCCTGTAACGCCTAAAAACGTTAAAAATATTCCCCGAAACACCAATGAACCGAAAACTAAGTTAAGCCTAAATCAGCCAGTAGTTATCGCCTCACAAAAGCCTATCCGCATTGTGTGACTTCCGGGGCATTCCGCGTTCGCTCGCCCGCCAAGATCCGCTTCCGGCAGCCGCGCTTGCCAGCCACTTGAAATTTCCTGAAAACGCTGCGATTTATTAAGATTTTCTTGTTGCTGGAAAAAATGTACAGCGATTTTGGATTTTTATATTTAAGCAGTTTTCAAATTTTATGTTCGGTGTTGAGAAGTTGTTGAGAATAAATTAAGTAAGGTCAGCACGATAATTAGTAATATATTAAAACATTTTTTATAAATTATGAATTATTCTTTAATAAAAAATCTACAAATATATTAAAATTTAACCACTTCTGCCCGAAACTTCAGTAACCAGTATTTGACGACTCACATATCCGTATTAAAACACCGCGGCTAAGTGAAATATGATTCACAACCTAATCATAACAAGCTAGATAAGAGTAAGACCAGTAAGAAAGGATTGGTATAAAAAATAATTAAAAAATAAAACATTAATTGTTATTTATAATAATATCCAGACTCCAGAGATTTGTAAGAAAATATACTATCAAATTAGCCCATACGATATATAATTCTAGCAACACTCAATATTTACATCTATCTCTTTTACTCCAGTCACGCTTCCTATTGTCGGTCTTGCTCTTTGTATCGGCTCTCAAGCGCTTCTTTATTGATATAATGTGTGCATGATTCAATTTAATAAAAAAATGGCAATTACTATACCTTTATGATTAATTAACATGGTCAAAGTCACGTATTAGGACATTATTGTCATTCCCCATTACAGCAAAACATAGTTGAAGCTACTTAACCCGATGAGATGATAGATGACGGAAAAAAATACTTCAGGGAAATGCGTAATATTATGCAAAATATAAATGGACAGAGTAAAATAAATTTAGTTGGTCTTGGTTCTAGCTTTAAAGAGTATGTCAAACTTTTTAAAATATGCATTTCGCATCCGAGTCAGTGCACATTCAACAATGGAACGAAAGCTTACTCCACGAAATGTAGAATATTAATAATTTTATCTTCTCTGAAATGATATTTATTTAGTGTCAAGGCCACTTTTTTTAATCTCTTAAACATATGTAATCGATATATATGTATTACATACCGTCAATGTACGAGCTACAAAATTCATCCAACGTTCGGCTTTCTCCAGAGAAATACATAATCATAGTTATAGAATTATCAAATTCAACACATTTGATTTTTATTATCAAAAATAACGAATTCCAACATAACGTAAAACCTATGTCAAATAGTATGCAATATCCAAATACCATACTTACTTTATACATTACGTGCAAAAAGCATTCCATAACAAAAACAATTCCACAAGAGTGCAACAAACAACGTTCCCTAACGTGAGCACACTCGCATATGTTTTATTCAGGAGTCAAGTGCAGAGCCGACAAGTCAGTATGAGGACATGTGTGACGTCACTAAAGGAATGCGCAGTGCACTCTGGATAATCTTTGTCAACGTATATTGAACCTTAAGAGCGTATTGTTGAAACAGTTATTTTGTGTTCTGGAATCTTGTGATTTTGTGAAATGGACTACAATATAATAATTATGATAATAAAATTATTTATACCTAAAATTTTCCGAAACACCTAACCTTTCATTATATTAAAATGAAGATAAAAAAAACTTTTAAAAATTATATTCTATGCAACTCCAAATATTCTATATGAACTGTTATTAATTTTAACCTAAATTTAGTTGCTAGGGCGGCAGAAATTTAAGTAGTTTTTGTGATTCAAAAAGACACAGGTCTGTCTAGCCCTTCGGGTCGTAAGATTCTAATATTATAATTGAAAAAAATATCAAATATTACCACTTCAAGAAAAATAAAACTTAATACAAAACGTTTTTATTACTATACTAAGATATTTACAAAGGTTAAATATAAAATATCGTTCTTTTTATCAAATAATATCGCTATCGTAACAAACGATACATCAAAGGTCTAAGAATACGCAACATTAAACATTTTATTATATTTTTACCCGGCGCTGACGAAATTGCTTCACATTTAGTTTGCTGGTATTTTAGAAAAGCATTAAAACAAACCTACATGATACTACGCTTCGATTATTTCTACCGCCAAAGAGCAGCGTTTTGTCCCGTTTAGAGACATAACCTAAGTATCAATTTGAAAGACTTCTTGCTACTCAAGATGGAATCATGGCCAGGGGCATAGCTTCAGCTAGTAGGTGTAGTACACCAATATCTCCGAGGTCAGAGGGAACCAAGGACCCAGTGATTATTTTAGTTCACATTGAAAAACGAATAAAACATCTTACCTTGTAAAAGAGTTTAACCGACCGACCGTTGTTTTTGCTTCCGCTCGGCCGGAGGGGCTTAAATGTTTGCACCTATACCCTCTGTTGTCTAGCTACTCTGATTATGATCACTAGACTGATTATGACAACTATTTTTTGGCCATCATTATGCTATACTAAGCAAGCTAAATGCTCAATTAAAAGATAAAAAAGAACGAGATTTGTATAGCAAAAGAAAACCATACACTTTTTGCAACATTTTGTTTATTACGTAAACCGGTAAATAAATAAGTGTTTTTAAATGATTTACATAAAATAAAAATGTCTACTTTTTTAAGCTAAAGAAATATTTTAGGATTATGTGTCTGAACTTAAGCACAATGTGAATAATTCTGGATAATGAGGAAGATTAACAGTAAGCTTGTGAATTACAAAGAAAAATTAAAGGATTTTCTCTTTAGTTTCATTTAAAATTTTAGAACGTAAAGGAAATTAGTTGCAATTTTAAAAATTTACTTATGCAATACTTATATTTTCAAATATTTGTTTGGATTAATGTTTAGAAGAAATTTAGAAATCAAAGTCTCGAATTATCATTACTTATCAGCTTATTTCAAGAAACCAAAACATTATTAGACCTCACCACTCCGAGGCTTAAATAAACTTGTTACTAACTCAATTTTTATATACCAAGAAACTTACATATCTTACATTATATATTTACAACAAACTCAATGTTTTCAATCATGTATTTTGCCAATCTTCGCGTCAAAATTGTTCAAGTCAATATGTTAAGGCTTGTCAAAAGTGTAACCTGGACGACCATCACGTAATTCTAGAATATTCAGATTCATTCTATCATTTATCTAATGACCCGCCAAACAAAATTAATTGGATTGGAATATCTAATGACCGACGATCTCTCACATAAATAACATCCAAATATTTCGCCTTCGTTATTTGATTTATTTGGCCTAAATGCAATAGTCTTGTCACCTCCCTATTCTAGACACATTTTAATGATTTATTCAAGCAGATCTCAATCTCGATACGATCTCATAATGTGGTGTTTGTCATTGAATTTCCAGCAGCCATCTACATACACACTTTGGTCCTCAGATGAAAAGAAAAATGTTGAATATTTTGAATCATATCAAATCCTTGGGTTTTCATTTTACGTACTCTTATACTCACTGGTACCGTAGTGCGTAAAATGAATATTGGTTCTAATTGAAAATAAATAAAAATCTATGTATATACCAAATACAGAAATAACCGAAACCATAAAAGAATAATATAACAGAAAAATAACATATACTTTTACTTTACGTAGTCTTTAGTCTCTGCTTTCAACGTGTTATCTAAGTGACGGCGAAATTCCCCCATCACGCCACATAAAACTTAAAAACTGCATAACCCAGCAACTATTAATCTTGATATTGACACCGCAACAAATTGTCAGACAAACACGATATTCTCCGTAAACATATAAATCTCAGCAAAATGTTATAATTTATCATTTTTCACGTTTCCACGCCAACACGTTTCAATTTGTAAGTGAAAAATCTGTCTATTCATTTTAGTTGATAAATCGCAACGAAAGGCGATTGCGCCAATTGCGGACAGGAAGCGGCACAGAGCGGTGAATGAATGAATGAGTGTGGAAATTTTGCCTCTATGAATTATGGCGAAGATGTAACGAGTGTAATAAATGAATAAAATTACTCGTTGATTGCTAGTACGAGTGTTATTACATTTTTTATATTTTTTCTACTACTGTAGCAGCGATAGCCTAGTTGGAACGGGAACTAACTGCCGAAATAAATATTCGTAGGATCAAAACCTACATGTGCCCGTGACTTTTCTAATGTTATGGCTATATTCTTTGTAGAATTATCGCTTGATTTAAAGATAACGGAAAATATCGTGACGAAAACTGCATATCTAAGAAGTTCTCTATAAGAATTTTGAGGGTATGTGAAATCTGCTAATCAGCACTAGGCTGGCGTGGTGGACTACGGCCTAATCTCTCTCAGTAGTGGCGGAGTCCTATGCCCAACAGTGGGACGTATATTATACAGGACTGATATTATTAGTATTACTACTTCCAAATACTGCTAGTACCTACTACCTAATATTTTATAATTACTGTATTTGTAGTATCAGTGCAGCCGTCCGCGATTATACTAAACTTAATTAACGCATTTATGAACATACACTTATAAACAATTACATATTAAATACTTGCACAGAAATCGCATGAATGATTTTAAAGTATTAAAATTAACAAAAAAATATGTATCAATGTTCACTTATTAATATAATAACAAAGAATTATTTACTGCATTTTAAATGATATACTCGACTCGTAAGTTGTGGGAGAGTGGTTAGTACATTTCCTCAGCAATGTTATCTTTCATACCGCAATTCGTCTAGACTAAAACGAAAAATATTACCTGGTATTACACACACACCAACACACCCATTATTTCAAGCAATATTTCGCTACGAGTAATCTTCAAAGTTATTTTACAGTTTTCTAAGATCACGTTGAAATACTGTTAAACCGATCATGCGGTTAGTTGTCATAAGTTCAATAAATCAATTTTGTAATAAATTCGTCGCCAATCAATTTATTTTAATACAATACACAAATAACACTAATCAACGAACTGAAACTAACGCTTAAATAAATGTTATATCGCCAGATCACAAATATTTATACACTACGATTGTCTAGGTACATTATACCCACTCAAACATTGTATATATTTATTGTTTGCTTACTCGAAGGGTTATATCTTCAACCTTCATATTATATAACAAGCCTGTGTACATTTGCCGTAAGCTCAACTAAGAGCAGTCATCTTATATCGCAATAACTGTAAAATCGATATTACATTTATCTGGTACGCGAGACGGTTATATCTTATGTTATCTGACATAATTTCGAAGGGATTATTACGAAAAGTGAAGGACGAAGTGCTTTCTGAATAAACGTGCTTGAATCACAAGGTTTGGAATTGGATTCTAGGCAATGTATGCGATACATCAAATGCTAGTGTTTAATCGTGCTTTATCTTATATGCGATGGCTTACAGATAGTTACAAACATTTGTTATCCTATCAGACCAAAATAACTACTCTGCATTTGATTTTCGACATAGTGTAGTCGAAGTATGGCGTTGATTAACCAACATCGGTTACCAAATTATACCCATTTTACTGCATGCATACAAATTGTTACTCCATGACCATGGCGAGAATTTTTTATTAAACGGGATCGTTTTGACGTTGCTTTATTAAATGAAACCACATAACTATCTTCTTTATATAACACTCAGAAAGATGAAAAATAAAAATATGTAAATAGCGAACAAAATAAATTTCTATAAAAAAATAATAATTTTCGTGCCCTAATACCACTACTAATATTCTTTAAACGATTTGCATCGGCACCATCATACTGTCAGACAGAAATACGCACACGCCATGTTCGCGCTAAACTACAAAATGATACAAATTCTGAAAAGTAAAAGCGATTAGATGAAAATACTCATTACTCATGGCTGATTTACGGTATAATATTTAGCAGACATAAAGGCGAGTATGTAATTCTATTTATTAACGCAATGTCAAAATGACCCTGAACATCCCCACTACCCTCCTATCAACAATGACAAAATTATTTTATAGGAAGCAAAATACGCTCAATATAAATATGTATTTCTCTACCTTGTCCAGCCTTAATATTTAATGCTAAGGATCCTTACATTTCTGATTCGTAAGACATTTCCCATCCGATATAATATGAATATCTTATCTGAATAAGATAATATCGGATAACTCGGGTCCTTTCGGCGAATTCGCAATTAGTTCTATGTCTGGGGTTCTACGTGGATGCCTCGAATAATGTTTGAAGTATTTATAGTGAAAACCGGCGATAGCCTAGTGGATTAGGATCGACTGCCGACGTGAATGTCCGCAGGTTCAAACCCATGGGCATGCACATCTTACTTTTCTAAAGTTATGTGAATATTCTTTCCGAATTAACGCTGCTTCAACGGTGAAAGAAAATAACGTGACGAAAACTTCATACCTGAGAAGTCCACGATAATAATTTTGAAATTATTTGAAGTCTACAAAGCCGCACCAACCCAGCGTGGTGGACTAAGACCTATACCGTCTCAGTAGTAGAGGAAACCCGTCCAATGCAGTAGGACAGAATATAAATACAGGGCTGATATCACATTATTATATTTTTGTTAACTACCGCCGCGATGGTGTGGTTGTATTACAGTACACTACCATATTAAGGTTTCTGTTTCGATCCCCGAATCGAGTAAAGTGATAGTGGGATGAAATTTGTACCCGATATGGTGATAGGCTCGCCCCTTATCATATGAGCGGAAAACACGGTGAAAAGTGAGTACACTAGTAGCGCCTCTGCCTACCCCTACGGGTATAAAAAGCGTGAGTGTGTGAGCCTCTTATTTTTCTTATTATGATATATCAAATACACAATTTTAGTTTTGAAGTTACGACATGCCGATCACGGAACTTGGTCAAATTGAGTTGAAAGTAAATAGTTTAAAACATTCACATAATAATTAGCGGCTGGCGTCAACAACGGTTATCTGCAACTAAGTTTTAGTTAGCGCACAACTTGGTGAACTAAGTTTAAGCAAAACGTTCTCGCCAATTAGGTAAATGGCATCCACGATTTGCTGAGCATGGCACTTTTCGCTTGTGTTCCTGAGTTTATTACATCCTACACAATGCCGATTATATAGATTATATGGATTATTTTAAATCTTTATTTATTGACACACTATGAAAATTAAGATATTTTTTTGGGATTCATACGTCAAGAGGAACCTTCATAGGATCACTTTGGTGTCCGTCTGCGTGTCTTCCAAGGCTCACATTTTTCGAAAACGCATAGAGATATCAAGTTGAAATTTATATCAAATGCTCGGGTCTCCGGTCTGTTTCAGCTATGAAAAAATCTAACTTAAAAGTCAATCCAATTAATACATATGTTTATGTCGCAGATTTTCGCATATTTTTTATTTTACAAGGGAATCAAAATCTATAGAACACTTCCCGTTGACCTACACTCATGAAATTTGGGAAAAAGCAATATGTTACAATACGTAAAAGAAAAATACTTAAAACCCTAAATATGTACCTTAGTGACACAAAAAATATAATTTACTATTACAATGTTATTATTCGCGGATGATGCAATAACCGTGTCTAGCGATCGAACGGTAAAGTTAAGTTTGTGAAGGTTGAACTTTTATTTAGATCCATATCTACAAATCCTCGGTTTGCGAGTCATGCGAGAGGTAATCTCGCCAATCGCCACAATTATGCCGGCCTGCTTAAATCATAATGATATTCTATGTAAAGCCTATATAACATATATTGTCCTTATCCTACTCCTATGTGGAGTAAGAGCAACAGACATCACAAGCATGTTGAACCCCTTCTGCAACCAATAGATAATCCATGTTAGAAAAAACACTCAAAATACTGCTCTACCTGGGATTTGAACCCAAATACCACCCTGTCATATCCCGTATGTGTACACAGCAAGGAGGCAAGGGAGAAGACTTCGATAATACCGCATAACCTATGCTATCTATGCCAAGTAAGTACGAATGGAAATGGAACGATAAACTCTAGTTATTATTGAGCTATTATTTGAATTTACCAATTTCGTTTCGATAGTCCGAAGTCAACCGAAACTCATTGGAAACGTGCTCTATTAGTCGTATTACTGATAACGACTATTGTCACGATACAAAGCGGAATAACATTACCTTTGTACGGAATATGTAAAATTACGCACATCAACGAAATGTGTTCCCGTTGCATTTTGGTAGAGAGCCGGTAGTAATTTATTTCACGACTATGGCATGAATATCTGAATGCTACTACGAATTCTCGACCGTGAGTCGGAATTATTTCTGCGTTTGTAGAATGTGAAAGTTATTTAGTAGGAGACTCGTGGATTTCCCGAATTACTTTGTCTATAATTATAGATAATAGAATACAGAATATGGTTTATTGGATGACTATTTTTGAATAAAAATGGTTGTTTTATATACCTTTGAATGCTGTGCAAATATTGCATCTAACTTAAGCAATGATTTTTCATTTTGATTTCCATGATAAGGAATTTTAAACTTAAATGATACCTAGCTCAGCCATTACTCGCTGACGAAAACCTTTCAAATGAAAAAAGCTAGTGATCAAATAAAAATGTCAGCATATAGTAGTGGATATCGAACCGTGGGTGCAGTGGATTGCATCAACAGCGCTCATGCGAGAGAGAGGTTGCTTTTTACTACCTTTTTTAATGCACGGTGCCATTTATGACTGTTTTCCTCGGCGATATTGGATGGTTTGTAGAACGCTATGATATTGACAACCATACATTATGCTGTGATAGAACATGACGTTTGAAAACAAATTGCTCGGCAAATTAAACCATTAATCATAGATTCTTCATAAAAATAGGAGTACTTTCAAACTATTGGATGTTTCGATGTTTACCTGATTTATACTGTTGCAACATAAAACTAGCCTATACAGTCTTAATTACAAAAATTTCGTAATGCTATGCATGGTTAAAACACAAATTTATTCGATCAGCTGTAAGTCAAAACCCGCCATCTTGCCTCTTAATAAGGTTTAAACTAGGAAACCGGTGATTTTTTTGTTAGTTATTTAAGTAATTCTTAAGCATCCTGAACGGAAAACAAGTTTATAAGTAATACTGAAAGCACTCAGGAGTAATATAGCTTCTTGTTAGTGAATAAAATTCAAAATTAGTTTTAAATTTCAGTTCACTAATTAATTGTAAGTATTTTTATATCTGAAAATCCAGTGCGTTTAATATTTGGACAGTATATGATATATATATGTTTAATTTTACCAAGTGTATATTATATAAAATTTAATTTAATAGGGCAATATTTTTTGTCTAATACGGGTAGAAAATAAAAGGTTATACCATACCCATACACTACCTGCCGTGGCCTTTCCGTGAATCTTCTAAGAAAATGTGACAGCTGACAGGCATTCATTAGTTCTCCTTTGTTAACAATACACGAGGAACGCACCGGTATTTTTATACTAATATACGAGGAAAAGTACGAAAGGCGTTGACGTAGCTATTCTAATAAAACGTGACATTTTTAGAACGAAAAATGCTTTTGTCATATACATAATCAAAAGAATTCGAATTTCACGTTCTATATTTGAAAAATATCCTACACATTTTCTGTTTTTGGAAATCTAAAAATTATTGATGCCTACATTAAGGAAACCTATGATTTTAGTCTGTGAAAATGACAATAAATATTTTTAACATTGGCGATCAAATCATCTGGGTAAATAATATCTTACTTCTTTTTTATTAATATTATAAATGCATTAGTCTGTGAACACATATGAATTTTTGTTAGATTCAAATTTAAAAATAGCTGAACGGAATTGGGTGAAATTTGACACATACGTATGTATACTATATTCTAAATTACTTTTTATCCCTGTAACATGCTCTTGTAAGAAATTATATATTTTTTTAATTTGGTATTTTTAATATGTTGGTGGCATGGTGGATTTTGTAGTGGGAAAATATTTTAACACCTAGTAAACTATAAATACTCAGCAGGCCACATAAAAATATACTCAACTAGCTTTTGCTCGCGGCTGCGCCCACGTGAAAGAGTTTTTCCGTGATTAAATCCTTGCTAATATTTTCTCAGAATGAAAAGGAAGCTATCTCCTTCTCAAGATCTCAAACTATCTCCATACCAAATTTCATCGAAATTCGTTCAGTAGTTATTGACTTTATCGCGTTCCGATAAACAGACGCGGCCAGAAAACTTTGTTTAAATATATTAGGATAATTCTTATAACCCATAATATTTATAGACTAGGTAATTTAGCTATGATATAAATTTATATCTACATATTACTCGATTCTCATTACTAGACACTCATACATCAATAGTTGCTCAAATTGGCCTTCAACCTAATTGTCACGTTAGGCAATCACTGCGGCAACCCGATATACCCACACCAGGTAGCCGTCACGTCGTTCCGCCGTGTTATTTTTGTCCTGGCAAATTGGGTGATATTGTTGTACCTTCATCAATCGCCCGTCACAAGTTTATGTTGTAAGCACTATTTGGAATATAATGGGTGAAGGTATTTCTATCGGTAACTTATATAATACATAATAAAATATCATTTTGTGACGTAAATATATTTCTCTTTAATATTTGTGAGCTGTTAACTGTTTACGAACATTCTTCTAGCGTGACAAAATTAATGGCAGAATTCGTAACAAAAGAGAATTCATCTTTAAACTGTGGATTATATTTTTCACTGTTTTGTGTATTTATAACACAGAGACTTACATTTTTTACATATAGTTCAGTGAAAATCCGATAAAACTGAATCTCTAGCGACCCAATCTAGAATTTTCTGCGTGGACGTAGTTACGGGTCCCGGCAAAGCCAATTTTATATCAGTCTGTATGTAAAAGGGCGCGTACAATAGCATTACTCAAGTATTTTATACATTGTACGACATAGAGCCGGGTTTGTATGAATTAATTTAAAGTCGCCATTTTTTTTAATTCTTGTATCTTCGCAAGATTTATGGAGTTATTATTCAAATCATATATGTGGTAAATAAGCCGCTGAGGGCAGATTTTTTCGTATTTGGAATTAATAATTATGTTAAAAATTTAAAACCTACAATATTGTAGCCAGACCTGCTGAATTCTGAACCTTCTAGATTATGATCAAAGTACTATCACCAATTCACCTAGACGGTGATACACATCTATTTATTATAGATATACAGTTCAGTATCGATCTTTCCCGTATACGTATTGCCTTGTGTTCATATCACTGAGAATTGTTTATCTGCACATATTGCTACACCCATAACTACTGATAGCTCGTTTAATGTACTAGAAATATCTGTGCTTGATACCCGAAGGGGACTTAAAGGTTATTACAATGATTTCAAATGAAGTCTCTATCAAGGGAATATTTTTTTCAATACACGTTTATAACTTTGTTGAAGTTATGTATTATCTGGTTGCGTACTCGCAAAAATTCTATCTTAATAGTAAATAAAACCTGATGAATATACTGATAAATGAATCTTTAATAAAAAAAGCGTAATACGTATGCCACCATATATCTATCTAAACTAACTAATATGTATAACGCTGAAGAGTTTGTTTGTTTGTTTGGATGCGATAATCTAAGGAACTACTGAACTGATTTTAATTATTTTTTCACTAATAGAACACATTAGTCCTGAGTGTTATAGGTCACTTTTTATTCCAGGTAAATATTTATCGCAGAAAAACCTTCTCTGGCGCAAACGCAGGCGGAGAACATGGCAAATAATAGTTATTTAAATATTATTAAAATATGCATTTTCCAAAATATTCTGACTGGGGCGAGTTACATATCAAACAGCCGAACCTTGCCCACCAAAATACCCCAATTGTAAAACAGATATACGAACAAAAAAATTGAAAATATTGTAAATCTTTGTTAATAAAGAAAAAAAAACTAACTTATAAAATACAAAAGATCTGTTGGAGCCTTTCTAGATGTAAGCCTCAGCCCAAACGGCGTCGCTATCGCGGTATATTTAATTTAATCCTTATTTTCGGCGGGTTTAAAACCATTTTACTGCTAGTTTTACCTACGGGCAGTAATCGCATGTAACAGGAGTTTTAGCGAGCAGCCAACCTGGGTAGATTCATGTTAATTAAAACCTTCGGAATTAAGTTAAGCCGTTCCATCGGGCTTGCTTTGCAACATTTATACTGTAAAAAAATACCATTGGGAGTTTTAATGAGACGCTATGAACGCTTCAGATAGATTACTTGGAAAATTCTAGAATTTTAATGGAATTATGATTTATATTTTATACAACAGCGATAAATTTTATTTAAAAATATTTCTTAACTAACTAGCCCGTAACTCCGCCCGCGTCAGAAAGTTGAGAAGATTTTTCTGCGATAAAAGACCCACTTTATGGTTCCCGGGATAAAAAGTAGCCTATAGCATTCAGTAGTAATTTAGTTTCCTATTAGAGAAAAAATTTTCTAAATCGGCCCAGCAGTTCCAGAGATTACCCCCTACAAACAAAACAAGTTAGAAACTTTCTAAACTAATCCTTATTCTATTAATTGCGATGTTTATTGAGCCTCAATATGCTAATATAACAACACTGGCAATTCAAATATTGGCTGCTAGGACTGTTCAATTTGTATCTGTCTTAAAATACTAATTTCAATATCTGATTACGGACGCCATTGAGGTATTATTACAAAAAAATCTTTGAGACTTCTATATTTAAGCGAAAAAGTACCAAAACGGTGTATAAAAAGTATAAACGTCGACAAATCGTTCATTAATAAAATCGAGAAAGGTACAGGTCCAAATTTGGAGAAATTATTGCTTTACAAGCACAAAGTTATCTTCGACAAAGAAACTTCGTAATATATTTCCTTCAGACTACTTTTCTATGTTTTAGTACTTTTAACCACACTAATAGTCTGATTCAGACAGTCAAAATGAAGTCAGTATTTATAAAGAAGCGTGTGTGTACGCGTGTATGTATGCGTGTGTGTATATATAACACAATAGTTCATACGAACATTAAAACCACATACAAACGATCCTGTTTATTACCAGCAAAATTACTAAGCTGAAAACAATTTTAATAAAACTCATAGCCGCCTTCGCGTTAACCACAAGACGCGTTGTCGACTTAATAAACATTAAATTTCAAATGTCAGTGTGAATTAGTGTATCATTATAAAGTTTACGACACTTATTCAAGCGAAATCTGGTGCGACAGTTAATCTAAACAAAGGATTAATTAAATTTTGTCTTTTGGTTTGATAATGTCTAAAGTTGGAAAACATGTAATGAAAATAATATATCCTCGTCGGCCACGACGGCCTCGGTGGCGTAGTTATACTCCATGCGTGGTACAGCGCTCTGAGATCCTGGGTTCGAATCCCGGGTCGGGCAAAGTGATATTTGGGTTTTTCTGCTCTGATACTGATCTTAGCCCGGAGTCTGGAATATGTGCCCGATTTGACGATAGACTCGTCCCCTATCACATCATGAGACGGAACACACTCGGCGAAAAGTGGGTGCCCTGGTTGCGCCTCTGCATACCCCTTCGGGGATAAATGCGTGATGTTGTGTGAGACCACACTTCCTAGTATACAATTATTTATCTTAAGAGTATTATATTGTTTCTAAACGAATGACCTAAATATATAATATATTATGCCGTCATACAAAATTCATGTAATGTATCATTTTAATACCATTTCACTTAAATATGCAAGGCTTTGCTCGGAATAGAGCGAGTTAAGCGCTCAAATACATTTTGTTATTAGTGTTTGTTCATAACATGGATACATAGTTTGCGGGGATGAGATGAGAAATTTGTGCGGAAATTAATTCTATGTTTAAGGGAGTTAATTTTAATTAAAACTATCGTGCCGTAAATTTCGTGAATAAATCGTTTATTTATTTATTTAAGGATGTCCAACGAAGGATACACGACATATAATAAAAACAATGTGGTATCATTTTTACAATTGGCAATGTGACGTGCCTCTGCAATTATAGGAGACCACAGCTTGTTAATTTATATATTGTTAAAAACTATCTTACGTAAGGGCCTATAACTAAGATTTAAAAAAAAAAATTACCTGAAACTGGTTTCTTAGAGGATAAAGGATATTGGATAACTGATAACAGCACCATAAAACCAGACATTTTTACAAAGGCGTAGGCAAGAGTGGGTAGAGAAGGGAAGCGGGAGGATGCCCTACCTCAAGATTGAACACAAGTAGACACATACTTTTAGAGGTACTTGTGTTAAATTATTGGGAATGCATACCTGAAACTTTTGCTTTATCATCCCCGGGTCAAAATTTTAGATTATACCCCTTCTGAAATTAGCTGACTGGGCCCTTGCGTTTTCATAAAAACACTACGTGGTTCTCATCATACCTACCCAGGTAAAACGGGCGCATTGTAGTCTTCTAATCAACTGTTTAAAACGCACCAATATCCTAATAAAACTATGAAGAAAGCCCACTGAAGCGAAATAAGCATTACTGTACCCTCAGAAGGTACCAACCGTGTTATGTGTAACCTGTCAGAATTCACGGAAATGGCTCATAGATGTATTGAAATCAATTGTTAAAATTAAATCTGTATAACATCGCATTAGCATTAACTGTTATGGAGTTATAATATATGTATAAATAAATAATAAAATCTTCAGAACCTCATAATTAATCGACACTATTCAATACAAATTGCACAGAGAATATACGCCATATTGACCAACATAAAGCAGATAATATCAATCAGAGGCTGGCAATGAGGCGAGACATCACTGATCTAGCTCGTTATTAAGATTCATAGTTATAACAGACTAATGAGACGTGAGTTTGCCATTACTAGTTTACGTTTGAGAAGCTGTGAACATAGATGCTTTTGATAAATTCTAATATAGCTTGATATCATTGGATTATTTGTAAAATGCTTGATGTTAAACGTGGTTAATATTTGTTCCAATGTGGCGGTACTCCTCTATTACTATTCTTAGTAATAAAATGAGTTTTAAAATAAATTATGTGGGCTTGTATTTCTAAATTGCCTACACTACTCCAGTGTGGTGGACTACGACTTAAACTTTCTATAGTAAAGGAACCCCATGTCTAGCAGTGAGACAATATTTAAAATACATACCTAACATGATTGTTATATACATCCTTAGGAATTGAGGCGGTAGATTATAATATACTAGGTATTGCTCGCAACTTTGCCTGCCTGAAAATCATTTCCTGCTACAAAAGTCCCTACAACACTTTACGACAGCACCATCCACAATTTAAAACATTCCATTATTTCCCATGGGAGGGTATTACCGGGATAAAAGGACATTGTCTACTCGTATGTCAATTTTTATCAAAATCCGTTTAGCTGTTTCTGTGTTTATTTCTAACAAAAATCCTAACATGTCCACCAACTTTCACATATATAATATTACTAAGATTGCCTGTCTCACCAGCTGTAAAATTACAAGCGAAGACCCAAAAACATGTGTCCATACCCGACCCTGTAGATAAAAACAAAATGATGAATAAAAATACACTTTGGCGTCAACTCGACAAGGAAACTCAGTCTTGGCTTCTCAAGTGTATTAAACTAAAACACTGGCGAGGGACACCTGAGAACAATATAACTTAATAAAGCCAAATCGAATGAATTCCGCAATGGTTCCCCACCATTTGGAAGGTTGAAATGTCAATTGGGCACTGAAGGAGAATATATTTTTTATATTCGATTACATTGGAAACGGTACCGTAATTTTATTTACTGGAGATTGCCAACGAAATTAGCAATATTACATACAATTGAAAAATTAAAAATAATGTAATTTAATTAATTGGTTTCTCAAGACACAGGCTCAGCCTAATTTGAGAACCTGTGGTAATATTTTTTTGTACTTTTCTTATATTTAAATAAAGATTTTTCATTTTTTCAATTATAACGAAGAAAAAAACAATACGCCAAAAATTGCAATTAATTACGGGCAACCATGACATGGATCATAGTAAACCTAAATTAAATATCATTGAAACGTCCAAAGCTTATAATATAAATTAAATTATTAATTTATTAAATCACACTTATAATTCCCAGAAGTATTTTATTTTGTCTAAAAAAGAACAATAATATTATCTTCTCAAACAATACACGCATAAGTATTTGCAGAAATAATTTAATAGTATTACCAACAAACGAAGCTCGGTGAGAACATTCTCGTTAACTCCATTAATCCGTTAAGCCAACCTTTCGCCCACACGTTCGATCGGTCTAATCAATTTACCTTTACGCAAATGACGATATGACGTGATTTTAATACCAACCATATCATGTACCATTGACAAGTGATTTGGTACATAGTATAAATTGTAATAATATAATATTCAATACATATAATTATGAAAGTTTACATACAATATTGATAACCGTATAGAATGCAAAAAGCGTCTAGAATTTCCGCCACAATTTAATCTGACTTTTGTTCTAAATTTCCATGCATAATAAATAATATGTGTTACATCTAGAACGTATCACTTAACTACATACTAAATAAGTATATATAGTGGCAATTACAGCCATTTTAGTATATAAAGATGTATAGGTAGATCTGCAAACCCCTCAGAATTACCCGAAAATTCTGTGAAAGATTGCTTCCTCAATTCATCGACGCCTCCAATATCCATCACGGGTGGTTTAATTAAAAGGCTTACAGTAAAACCGGTGACATGAGGTAAAGTTTGTTTCCTTCGCCATTGACGAGGGTGGGTTCCTTGATCCATCGTTCCCCACCCTCTGTCGTTCCTCCCTGCCCTCCGCACTCAATCACTTTCCCTTATATTAACGGCAGGATTTTTATAAGCCCCCTCCGGCCTGTTTGCTTATGATAGTTATTAAATGAGGATGTGAAGATTAGTGGTGATAGATCGGGGGAGATTCACTTTCGTGGCCGCCGATGACTGCGGTATAAATAGGGTGTTAGGTTAGAATGATACTTTTTTGTGGTGCATAAAGGAGTAAAGCGGTCAGATGTTGGGAGCTTTACTCGTGAAAACCTCCAATGTTTTACTGATGTATTGGGTTTGGCTTTGAAAGTCGTTTAAAAATATATTATGTATACAATATGCAGCTTATGATAGCGTAGTTGGGAATGAAACGAATACACGCGACGCGGACTGCAGGTCCGAAACCCAAGATCCACACCTCTGACTTTTATAAGTAATCTACGTATTGTTTATAAATTACGCTTAAATTAAAATATCGTAAAAAACTTATGTATATCTGAGAATCATCAATCATTATTTCCTTGTTTAAAACGAATAACAAGCGCATTTTTCAGCCGTTGATCAGCCGATATTCTATAACATAAAATTAACTGCGCTGTTATCATTGAAACCGGCCGTAAAAAACACATAAAAATAATATTCCAGGCAGACTTTAACGGTATTCATTGTTTTATCCGCTGGAAATATAAAAACAGAATGACATCGGTGTGGGATAAAAGATGGTTTAGCCATTTTATTGTCGCGTCCATAACTGCGGCGCACAGATACTGACAATTCCTGGAATTGTTGGAGCAACAGTTTCGAAGTGGCATAGTGTTGCTCACCAGCAAGTTGACAGCCTCTATGCGGAGCCTATGTTTAAGTTTCAAATAAAAACTATTTTATAAATACAGTTCTATTTATAAATTATAATTGTTCCATTTTCAATTAATTTACACCTAAACTTTTAAAAAAATAAGTACCTAAAAAAAATTGTACAGTCTTATCTCGACCACGAAAACTCTTAAATAAACCAAATATTAAAATCAAAAAATATTATTACCGGAAATAATAGTTTTAAAAAAAATTGATGATAATCAGAGCATAAGAGATAATCCGCATAATTTTATATAATTTCCTGCTCTAGCTTTTCAATTATTAGTTTAAACACATAACACACGTTCTTTATTGCAAAGTAATTTAACAAATTCCACTTCAGTTAATATTATTGTACAGCCAACCACAAAAACAAATTCAAAATTTCTCATCTTTAAACTGAAACAATTTGAAATTTTGAATTTGTTCAGCTATTTTTGTAGCTATACATAAGCGCTGTAACCCAATTTGTAGAGTTTAAACCGTTATATAACCATTGCTGTAATAAAACGTCGCCCATAAAACAAAGGAAAACTTAATTTCAGCGGATACTTGTACCTGAAGATTTTTTGTTCGCTCACATAACATCACTTAGGTAGAAGCCGTAAGGATTTTATGTATTGGAAAATAATATGTATTCTAAAAAATATATGCTGAAACACAGGGCGTTAATAATTAAATTATTATTATTTTTTAGAGATATTTTAAAAACAGAGTTTGACTAATTATTAAAAAATAGTATACATTTTTCAATATCAATTAAAAAAAAAGCTGTTATTTTTTTTAAGTTCTCATTTAATCTACTAATTGTCGACTTAAATGATTCAAATTTAATTATTTATTTTAAGTTCTCATTTAACCTACTAATTGGCGATTTAAGTGATTCACAATTCTAAATACATCAGACGCGAAGAGTATTCTGAGAAGTTGTATGAAAGTCTTTTCTCGTCTTTAACGCTTTTCAAAATTATACTTATATAATATACCGGTTTATTCCCTTGTGTTAAAATTAATCGAACTACATCTACATCATCAAGCGTTATTTGCAAGTGAAAATATTTACAAGTCCGCTTAGTGTCTGCAATTCGCCTCTTGTGTCGCATCAAGTTAATAGTATTAACAAAAAGGCCGACTTTCTACGCACGCACCACACATTTTGGTTATACGTGACCTCTAAACGGACCTCTCTGAAGTATCGGCTGTAATTGGAATCGCCTTTCAATCGAATGCTTTTTGTTTAAATAAAATACATTTAGCGTCATAACGTGTTCCATTTTTAAAACCGTTTTGTTCTTATAAGAGTAAGCTAGCTTACATAGAGTAAAAAATGAGAAAAGTATTTTTAAAATTGTAATTTTAAATAAAAACTCTTTTTTTTTGTATCACAAATAAGACTGTGAATATTGTCTGATACAAATTGATATGATTTTATGAGAAGCACTGAACATCGCCTACGTTTAATATTTTTTCGACCAAATTTAGTTCACTACGCACTGTGCAATACTAATAAAGTATTAAACTTAAATAACACTCGAGATCCTCATAGTTTAAATCAGCAGTTGTGAAATCCTTGCATTATTAAATTTTTCAGGAATTCAAAAGTACATTTACTAACACTTTGAATTTAAATGCACGTTATGTTGAAATTCCTTTTTACTTTTCATTTTTCCGACTAATGTTACGGTTCGTTTTACTGAAATTTTTATGTGGCATTTCGTCACGAATAGTGTGAGAAACTGCGAGGCACCTTTATTCATGATGGGAAATGTTGATACAACGAAATGTTTTATAGCCTATAATATTGATTTATCATAAATATCGTTTACTAAATGAAATCTAAGTATACAATCTTATTTCTTTATGTTTGAAGACAACCTTTCGTATAATTTTGTCAGAGGAAATTAAATTTAAAAGCACATCAATTTTATAATAATACAAAAGAGCATAATATTTTTCATCATTCGTGACTTTCATAAGAAACAAATTGTAAAACACCACGAACTCAGTTAACTAAGAAAAGACTATTAATTTTTAAACTAAAGTCATCCATGTTTCCTCTATAAATAAGTTTGGACATTAACAAGAACTTTCCTCGGTAAGAAATGTATTTCAGAGAAACACACTACCGGGTAACCTCCGATATTTCCAAAATATTTACAAACAAATCTTTATAGCTCAGTAGCGAAAAACTTGAAAAGAGAAATTGTATTTTTTGCTTTAACTTATAAAAAACTGACTGATAAGATATTGTGAGGTATAATGAAATCTACATACCTGAAAACTAAGAACTTTGATGGTATATCAACCCGTACTATGCTATTATAGTGAATTAAGGCCTAATCTAACTCAGAAGTAAAGAAACCCATGGAGTAGTATTACTATAATTTATAAGCTTTTTAGAGTGTAAGTACCTACACAATTGTAAGCAGCATATACATTTGCTGGTGGTAGGACATTTGTATCGGGCCGGTTTTCGACCACAGGATAAAATGTGTAAAACGCGCCATAATGGTCCACGTAAGTGTGTCGCGTTCTAGGATCAGCCTGTATATATCCGGTTTCAAATAGATCAACGTAATGGTGTTGTTTGTCGACGGGTAATCATCTTTCGTCAGTGAACACATTAATGGAACCCATTCCACTTACCATCAGATGCAGTAGCGTCACTTTACAATGCCTATAAATTTACAATATTACGAAGTTCTTCCATACATAAATAAACCAGTTTATACACAGTATAAAATGAAAATACAACAAAAATTAAACAACCACTTTAATTTATGCAATTTGTTAATTTAATTTCAGTCCAACGTTAACTAATTTATACAGAATGTTAAATATTCTACTTTTATTAAAATTGCAATGCTTAACATTTTTTTTATCTTTTTATGTCTGCATTGTTTTGACACCGCGACTTTAGCATCATAAAGTATAAACGGGATTAAAAACAATATCTCATTGCTATTGTTTTTACGTAATTTGATTGCTTCATTTAATATTTTATGTGTAGTCGAATAGAGTACTTAATACAGTGAGCAAAATATTGAAGGGTATTTCAGTCAGTGCAATTACATAGCATTAGGAGACGTCTTATTATCTACTTTAAGATATCCAGTGCTGTTACATTAATAATAATAACTTATTGTGAGGAGATTCCTCACTTTGAATAACTCGCTTCGCTGTCGGAAGGTCATTATTTTTTTTTTGTTATATTTTTACATGCACTTTTTTTATCAAAATATATGTAAAAATGTAAATACAAACCTTTAAAATAAAGAGAACTGACATAACTTATAAAAGCCCCGTAAAAAATATATTATACTGTTCCATTTAGCACAATCCTTTATTACTTAAAAAGTGCTACACATTGCTTTGTAAAATCGTGCGGTATACTGTTTAGGTTAGCACTATCAGGGCCCTTATTCTGTATGATAGTGTAAACGCGTAACGCGGCCGTGTCATGTTATCTTCGAGAAATGTGCGTGGAATGGTATTCTGTTAGCCAAATTTCTATAGTCCTAAACATGATGCGTTGTGTTACATGCTTGTTACACACTGTTTAAATAACGTGCGGGATAGAGAATAAGGCCCCAGGCGAGCGGTTCGTCTCGAATAAAAAATGGTTTTAGTTTTAAATCCAATTGTGAAAAACTGTTTCAGAACGACATACATATAGAATTGAAAGCTGCGCGTTTTCTCGCAACTGTTTCGCCTATTTGTTCATTCAACTTGAATCGGTTGTCATCATTTTGCACCGCTGCAGATAGCCGCGCCCCTACTACAGTTCTATTTTAAAATAATGGAAATGTAGAAATATGTGTACAAGAGTGTTAACTATTCAATAAGCATTAGTATTTATTATGTGGAACAGACAAGCCGTATCGAAGGTTGAATCAATAATTAATTTAATTAATGTTTTATTTCTAGCTCTCAAGTATTTAAGGGTCTAATCCTCAACTACTCAGTTAAGGAACTAGATAGTTTTTGTGGAGAATCTCTCCATTACGCCCTCTTCATATTTTGAATTCTTTTATCTAATCACACTAATATTAAAAGAGACTACATATAATGTTGATGTATATGAAATTGTTCTAGGCACGTTCATCCTAGCAATTGAGAATAATTAGCGGCTCTCAAAAATATACGTCTCTCTGTAGGGATCGAAATCGCAGCCTTTCTTTTCTATGCGGAATTGTTTCAGATATAAAATATGAAAGTTTTTTTAAAATGTATTCGAAATGCATGAGTTCTCTTACGTGCGCGTCTACCTTTATTCTAAACTTCAATATTCATTTGCATTCGCTTCAGCACTTTCCATAAAATAAGACAAAGCGTGTTCTCTCCAATAAACACGTGCGATATAAATATACGAATAACAGTAAATTCCAAACTAAACTCAACATTGTCACCCATGTATTCCCAAAGGGTAAGCACAGATGCAACAAATGCATCCACATTTTGTACAATGTTTTCTAGGAGGTAGATTTACTTAATAGTACGTTACACGAAGGTTCTATGTCCCTAAGAGATTGTAGATTTGCTTAATGGCATATTGAACGTAAATTTATTTTGCGTTGTCAAATATTGTTTAGGTTATTCGACCATTTTTTATAGAATTTTAAAGTTCGCAGTCCCTCATCAGCATTACAATCTAATTCCACGCCTTTATGTGCCCCGAGATCTACTCACTACGGCACTGCCTCATGACTATTAATAATTTCGGGATGTAGGCTCTAGGTCTCATTCAAAATGATTGGGCATAGCAATGTACAACTACGCTATCAACTTGTCACTGAGATAGACATACTACAAAACTGACAGTTACTTTAATATCGGCAACTAAAGCTACTGATAATTACACAGTAGCGTAGTGTTTCGGTAACAACTAGACAGTGTCAGCGCGAAGCTTAAATCCTATTAACTAGACATTGATTATCTAACGAACCAAAAGCCAATGTAGAAAGAACATCGCAATAATTATAAAGTTATTTATATTCAATAAGGTTAGGTACATAGGCCTCTCCGAACTTGTTGCTACGTGCCGTTAAGTTATTATCACTCCGTAATAACCCTGATTTACATCTCATTGCTCGCTATTAAGTAGAATAATTTGCATAATAGACGCTTCACGCATATTAACTGCCGATTGTTGATCATTGAATATTATACAGGAATGTATTTTATGGTTGCAACGTGTTATATTCGCAATATCATGAGATTTTATAGTTTCTTCTTCGGAATAGAGAATTAGGTAAAGATATGATGTAACTTAATGCGATCAATTCTTATAGCAGTATGAATAACGAAGGACGTAACCATCTTCAACTACTCTGGTAGACTAAAGGTTAAACCCTTTCAATAATAGAGGAGATATATGCCCAACAGTGGGTTAGTAGGTACAAAGCTGTATTTTTTTTTATGACTTCTTTGTATGACGAGACGAGCCTGCCGTTCGCTTGATGGTCAGCGATACGGCCGCTCATAAACAGCAAAAACACCATCCAGCACCTTGAATTACAAAGTATTATTTGGTATTCCACTGCGCTCGCCATTCTGAGACATGAAATGTTAAGTCTCACTATATCCAGTAGTTACACTGGCTACCATGTCCTTCAAACCAGAACACAGCAGCGACTATACACTGCTGTTTGGCGGCAGATATAGACATTGTATTATGATAAACAGGTTCTTTCATTCCTAATGTCGCTCCTACAAGGTGTCGTGCATTACATCATTTTTTAATATTAAAAATGTAGTCAACAACCTCTTGTTTACGTGATTCGACAACCAAGTGCCACGGAAATTCCGCAAAATATTTGAAACCTTCAACCAAGTTGCTACATCTTTAACATCAAAAATGGTGCACACACTCGTCAAAAAAGTATGTAAACACCATAAATCGTCGGTACACGCAGTTTCATCGTAAATGGAAATTCGGGGCGCGTGGCCATGAATATTTTCATCAGTTAGGCAAACCCGCGGGACGTGCGAAGTGTAATTTTATTATTTCCCGAGGTTCCGTGTCAAAAAGTATTGGAGAAGTAACCTTGTTTTCGATGAAGACAAATAAAATATTAGATATTGCACATTTCCATTTATTTATCTAGTAACAGATGCCAAAATAAAAGAAGATAAAATTTCAACAAACTAATGCGAGCGACGTAAACTAAAAATTGGGAAATCCCAAAACCCAGAAAACTCATCTCTGCTAATGACGATATGTTAAAGCAAGTAAAGCAAAGACCACTGATTAAACCTATAGATATCGGTTAGGTAACGTCCAAACGAGGCCAAATCGTAAACCTGTTTATAGTTTGTCGACTGCAGGCCCCGGTCGAGCTGTAAAATAAATGTCAATAGTCGCTGGACGGATCGGCCGCTTTCCAGTTTGGAGATTAAAAGCTTACTTAAATTACAACTGTAATTGAATTAGGGATTCCCGTGACTGTTGGATTAGATTCTGATTGCGTTGAAGCGTTCTGGTGTTTGCTAAATAAATTGTTATTATTTGCTTCTATTGTTAATTGAAGGGTGATTTGTATTTTCAAATATAGGGTCAAATGAATTGATTTGTTTTAAAGGTTATGTAAACAACTAAAAGAAACTTTATTTTCTGGAGACTAAATTGAATTGGACAAGGCCTATAAAATGGCTCAAAACATGGAAAACAATCACAAAAAATACTACGCTCAAACATTATCTCCAACACACGAAATCTTCGAATAATAAAAATCCGCACATCTGCAGCGCACGTAAAAATTCTATTCAAAAATCCAATTCGCGTATAACAATAACTTTTCATTGGATGCGGCCTTTTCGCTTTCATTTATTTTCGCATTAGGCCACTTTAATCTGTGGCTTTAATTTCCCGAGCGGACAAACGGGCCACGACAGTGAATGACATGCGACCAGGTGCTGATGTCTTGCCGCCAAGGCTGAAATGAAACAGGTGCCTGGGTTTTTACCGCAGTACGTGTAGCGAATTTTTGAAATTCGAATGTTAGTAACTGTAAAAGTTACAGTTTTGGCGATAGTTACGATGAAGGTTAGAGTTTCTACCTCAAGATTTATAAACTATTTTATTTTATAATAAAATAATAATGTTATGGAAATTTTGCCCAATTCAATATTTTCGAGATATTTTCAGTTCATTTCTTACACTCGTTTTCTTTATAAAGAAACATTCCAAGCCAAATGGTATAATTATATAAAATATTCCAACACTTCAGACTAGCTAATGTATTCTTTAATGTTGAAGTTACTATAATCACATACCCAAAATAAGCTTTAATTAAGTACAGTAAACATTACGTAAGTGTATACGAGCGATGTCAACGCAGAATATTAATTTTGGAATAATAAAGTTTCATTAATGTAATTAAAGTTTTTCGTATAATCACCTACTCTAAATATGTGAGGCATAATTAAAACTCTTTATTCCAAATGAGACAACTTTCATTAACTTGAAATGTCTTATTTAGACTTTTGGCGAATGATTGGCCAAACAACTTGGCGAATAATTATGACGAAGAAATAAGAATACGAACGAGTTGTTTACACACTCATATTCGTGTCTGTATTTTGCAAGTATCTAAATCAGGGTTTAGAATTAAGTTCTATTTAAAATAAGTATAGATTATAATTCGGTTTTAAAAATATTTACTATATTTTTAAATAACAGTTAGGAAGTTAGAGAGCAATAATTGCAATAATAAAAATTAAGAAACGGACGAAGCGGGCTGCACAATGAAATAGCAAATTCAGAGACGTTTTAATAAATAAAGATAAGCGTAGAAAATGCTATAAAGTTATTAATATCAATTATCGTAACACAATATGTATTCAAAATTGACAATAGTTTTTAAAAACAATAAAACAAATTTTCAAAACATGTCTCTTGTAACTCCAAATTTAATTAATGCAGTTGTTGCTAAAATTATTTCTACCTCTCGTTAATATAGGTTATAAATCCATGTAATACTTAATTATGACGATTTTTATCGAGCACATTATGATGCGAGCACGTATCATATTTGCACAAAAACTTCATGATCTATGGTAAGAACTTTATTGTCCTATTGAATTAACAGTCTTAGTACCAACTAGACTAACAGCCGTCTTCATTAAACGATTCCAATCTCAAACCTCAATCCGATCTGATAATGAACTAATCGAAATAGCTCATTTATAAATATATCAAAAAAATCTTTGTTGTGATTGGTCCATTTTCGCGATAAATCGAGAAAAGTGATTGGGAGAGTTTCTTGAAAATGGTGGTAAGTGTCAAATGAATTTTGCTGCAATCGATCAAACAACTTATAACAAACATATTCTTTAACATTACCTTGGCAATTTGGCAGGAGCTATTAAATAAGTTGATGTTAGTAAAAAAAAACTAGAATCAATAATAATTTATAGAGGTCGTGAAACGGTAAGTTTCAAACTTGCCGTAAATCCCTTTTACGATGCGACCGAGTGCCGAATCTAGACGAAGACTGATGCTCGGGCTATAAACAGACCCGAAGGAATCACTGCAAATGTTAAAACGAGTGAATGTATATAAATAAAAAGGAAAGCAGCGTCACAAGAGGGTACGTTGGTCGAGATGTACCAAAAAATCTTATAACATGTCATTCTTGACACTTTCCGCATTTGGGTGCATAATGTTTATATTTTACGGAATGGTCATTATCGTTGGTGGTGTGAAGCTCATGCGTCCCCTTACAGGCACGGAGTGCCGCATGAAATAAGGGCGATTACATAAAATTAAGCGATTTTCATCACTAGTCGTTCATTATACGTCGAAAAACCATATTATAGGATGGAATCGCTATGTACATACATTATAGCCTGTGTAATTACTGGACATAATAAGACTTAACATCTCATGTCTCAGGATGGCGAGCGCAGTAATACCAAACAGTACTTTGTAATTCAAGGTGTTGGGTGGTGATTCTCCCGTTTATGAGTGGTCTTATCGCTTACCTCAGGCGAATGGAAAGCTCGTCTCACCATTCAAAGCATATAAAAAATACTTGTCTTGACTTATAAGAGTCAAGATAACATGTTAAAACCAATAACGCCGCGAACAAATCGGTAATCAGACTTATTGGGAAGAGTAAAAATTGATTATCGTGCATTTAAATTTAATTACTTTATTTTTCCTCTAAAAAGTGGTTCTATATTTTACTGATTCAAACTATATGCAAATCAAAGTTAGTACCACTATTTCACTGCTGCGTTGAAAAATAAACTAACTTTCGGTTTGAAATATATTCGTTTGATTCCATCCCTGTTTGTGAAACTCTCATAAATAATTTTGAACTCGATCTTTTATGATTCTTGGTAATATTACAAAATAACAATGGAGGACCGAAAACATCCTTGCAACGTTGTAACACGTTGGAGAGTAGATAAATGTATGCTCAATAAAACTGAAATACTTCGAAAACTTTATACACAAAAGTGTATAGTTCGGCAACTGAGTTACTTTACCCGTTGAACTGAAGGAAACCGACTTCTGGTATTGTAAACATGGTTATCGTAAACTATAATATGGTAAGGATTACCGTTTCACACGTTGCCTCCAGTAATACGGCGCAATAACCGTATTTTAGAAACTATGTTTTAGAAATGTATTATACAAAAAGGAAAAACAAATAAATCTCATATCTCTACAATATGTTATCTTTACTTTGGCTGCTATTTTTTTTATATTATGGTTAATTTTCTACTAAAAAATTTATTTCCGTGCATCTCTTCCTAAAGTATTCTTCCTAAAGTATTCTTCCTAAAGTATTCTTCCTAAAGTATTCTTCCTAAAGTATACATCATTTACAACTATTAGATGGACTATTTAAGAAGAAATAATTTGGTAGTTTAGTATTTTCAAAAAGCCCAAAAAATATTTTTTAAAGGAATTATTCACAAATATTTGCGTATTCCCGTCCGTAATTTGTGCGCTGTAAATGTATGGAACGAATGTTCGGGGGTGCTTGCTCGGAGAAGGCCTTAATCATTACGTTTGACTACCCTCTGTTACAATAAAGAACAAAATAAAACGAGTCTGAAAGTATTAGAACGAAATTGACCTAATTTTGTAAGTGGTAAGACGCGTAGCTTGCGATGTATTGTTTCACATTATACAGTTTCATACGATGGACATGGCCAACTGAAGAAAGAAAAACGGTAGTGTATAAATTTCACCTACCGTCAATTGATAATAGATGTTATGATTATTCGAGCATAAAAGAAATTGTCACGAATGACTGATAACTACACGAAAACGACAAACATAATACGAAAAATACCAACACAACTTATGCCATGTAATAAAATATTATACGTATTTGCTCTCATAAACAAGATATAGAAACAAAGGGCCCATAACATATATACATAAGTAGGAAAAATGGGACTGTTTGGAACAATCTGGACTTTCCTCATATAGTGGGTGTTATGACTCAGGATAAACGCAATATAGGACTCTAAACCTTTCACAACAGTCGCAGTTGGTCCAAAGGTTTTTATGGGTTTTATGAAACGTGTAGCAAGCACGAACGTCATAACAAAATATTTTGTGTAAGTAAATAGTCCATTGAGGTTGTTAGTTTATGGCGGGAATCACGTTTGAAAATGACAAAATGGCCGCCTAACATAATTTCGGTTTGGAAAACGAACACTGTTTTATTTGAGCGTGCAATGTTGCCACTAATTTGTGCGCTGCTGTGGTTTGCGTATTGGGTTGTGTATATTTTTAATTGGATATCTAATTGGATTAACATAATTAACACATTGGACATAACACATAATATTTGATGTGATTTCCTGTGAACCCTTAAAACTGTAATTTTGGCACTTTCCATATCTTGTAAAAAAAATAATATTTTCTTTCTATTTCTGGTCAATATACTATAACTACAGATGATTAAAAATCCCTACCTAGAATTGTTTTATATTTATTTTTCGTATTTATAAGTAATAAGATTAAATATCTTTATAGCTAAGCTAATTAAAAAGGTATCGAGAATGCATTCAGGTCACAAGGGGTCGAAAAAATATTAATTCCTCCAGGAACACGGAACGGAACTAAAGCGGAAAAAAGGAAGCCATAATGGCTGCACTTCTGACTTCAGTCGAACTAGCTTATCTTGCTTGAATTGAATTCCCATTGTATCTTTAGTTATCATAATTTAGCATGTCATTTGGCTTCAATCCTCATGAGAATGAGGCACAATGTCAAGGGCTGTCTTCCATCGGCACGCGATCGCGTGAGCCAACTTGGCTGACACGTTGCGGCGCCAAACTGACGCTTGTTGCCACCCGCCCTTCATAAACTTCGAGTATCTGATTTAATTCTTTGGATAAAGAAGTTTGCGTTGTCTGCGTTCGATAAAACAATTTTTATTGGTAATCGAGTCTTAATGAGACGATGTTTTAAAATATTCTTTCCAAATACTAAATATTCTCTCTCCATATTTCAAAACTGATTGATTATATTATAATTTTATGCTCGAAAATAATAAATATATTTGCAAAATGCAAGTTTCATTCTTTAAAGGAACGCGATATCTCATAAAATGAACAAAAAGCAAAGTTAATCTCTGAGACAATTTTGAAATGCTGGAAGAACTTTTATAAAGATGTTCCACAGAGAATAAAATAAAAATGTTCTCTAGTTAGTGTGTAATGTGTAAGTAGATAGTTATTCAGAACTCCACAATCTTGACTCCTTGCCAATTCACTTCCACATCGCTTAAGAAATAATGAAGCTAATAAGAGATATGAAGAAGCAATTGTACTTAGTGCGAGCAATGTCTTTGTAAAAAAAGTTTTTTGATATATTAAACACTTAGTGTGCAATACGGAATAGTTGCCAGGTTTTGAGTTTTAAAAATCAATTCTAAGTTCAATCGTAAGTTTGTTAATTTTACGTTGTTTTATTTAAATATTATAATTAATGGTTAGCTCTACCATTAAATTATCTGAGATCAAGATTGAACATAATGTTAAATGTTTAATCACATGACGATTCAATGGTTTCGGACATATAATTATACATATTATTATGTATACCCTTCTTTAAATCGGAGTTTACACGTACCTGTTCTAGATAGAAATAGAAAAGTCAGGAAGACTTCCTAGATGTACTTTCTCTTACAATGGCGAAGGGTGAAAATATTCAAAAGGTAACTCAAAAAAAAAATTGTTTTAACTAACGTATCGTGTCCAATTTAACAGTAAATAAAGGCTAAGACAAACATAATAAAACTAGAAGGGAAGCCGGTAGGAATCGTGTTTTATGAACGCTTCGCCACTGCTCTCTTATAAATCACGTCATAAAGACAAAAATCAATACTGTATTTTCAATAATAGGTACTAACCTAACACCAGCTATACTGATGCGTTCAGCAAACGATATGATTCGACGACAAGCTGACGCAACCGTTTCTAGTTTCTTTGTCTTTATCTTGTGACTCAAGGACTCAGTCAGCATTCCTCGCTGTATGTTCGATGGAAAATATATTAAAACCATATTTCTTTCTTTTTAAAATTGTGGTTTCGACAGATTTAGAGTAATAATTTTTTAAATAATTATTGGAGGCAAGATAAATAAATGTTATTTCAAAAACGGATGAAAATAAAATAAAAGTAAAATTGTAATGACATAATCACTTCTATTTTCAGTTCGCTATAACAAAAAATAATTACAGCAGTTTAATTTACATTTTAATTACGTAAGCCCAATATAGAATCCATTTTCCTTCCTCAGAATCCACACCAATGATTTCTCTGGCATTGTAAGCTTTAAAGCTTTACTACGCCGAAACTCGCACTCCTTGCATGTCTAATAACGTTTACAGCATACCTAACAAAAATTGATATACCGCTAACCCGAACGATGAGAGACTGCATGAGAAAACCATGCCGAAACTAAAAACTCCGGTCAACAACAGCTCTGAATTAAGCAATATTTACGCTAAAAGTAATATTTAAAGAGTGGTAGTTTTTTACCATGAAATGATTCATTTAATCTTTCGCCTTCTTCTGCTACAAAATAATCTAATTCCTATTATGCGTTTACTAGCAAAACTCTGACAAAAGTAGAAATACAAAATAATTCTTTGCACCAACGTTTGGCTGACTTATTGATTGAGCAAATAGCGAACGCCTTTTGTGATGATTGTTCCAATTATGTTCCGCTTGTGAAAACATTTTTCCTGCGAGAAGTGCGGATGAGCGAATGCGCAGAGGTGCAAACCCAGGAAGGAAACCCTCACACAAATCATGCGATACGCCCCACTTCACATCGGCGGCCCCTACTGCTATCGATTCTATGTCAACTCGATTACATATTAGAATTAATTTCAATTTTAATAAAATTTCGTTGAAATAGATAAGGAAAATATTTGTGTTTTCAATTTGAAAAATAAATGTGTGGATATTTTTAGTAAATATAACACAAATGTAAAATTCTTTGCACTATTAAATGCATAATTTGCCATGAAAAAATTAAATAAAAGAAATTCTACGGAAGTTAAGCTTCATGTTTAGAAAAACAATACTATGAAAATAAAAGCCTTAAGTGTTTTTTCTGCTGTTTGTGATCAGGCGCGACGCTTCCCACCAAAATAGCGATCTCTCTCATGATTCCATTCACGGTGCTAATGTAAAGAAAGAACTACCTAGTATCTCATCGTATCTCGTGGTAGGGGCATCAAAGTGTATCTTAAATAATAACTAATAACCAGAGCTACCTGGAGGAAAAATAAACAATGAGGGGAAATGTTGTTTTAGGAACAGCGGCAAAAGAAAATATATTGGTATTTTGTTCCTTTTGGCGCCAACTTTTTTCGTTGTCAGAACAGATTTTTCCATAATGTTTACAGCTTTATTTGCTACATTTCATATATTTTGGGATACAAATTTGTACATTAAGAATTCCTTTTTACTTCTTACAGTATAAAGAATTTTAATAAATACTTAACCATAATACATTTACAATTATTGGTGTTATTAACTTCGTAAATTTTATAGACATTTTCGTTTTAAGATTCAAAATCATAACTGCCCTTAAAACTCACTTTGAATAAAATTCTTTTTAAATAGTTACCTACATGCTTATCCACTCTATTGAGGCTTGGCTTCAATCCAAAAAGTATTACGAGCTGGATCAACGGAATGCCCCTCAGGACTCAACAACCCCACAGCAAAACCAATTTCAGATTAAAGTAGATGTACCTATTTACTACAAATGATACCAGACGATATCTCAGTTCTCTTTCTCAGTTTCCACAGCCAGCCAGTCGCCATAATGTGCAAAAATATAACTACAATTTCGATTTAATGCATTACATAGTAGTTCATATTTTGATTATGTTTCCAATCAACTTCAACGTCGTATTCAGTATCTTATATTTGCCAAATGTACCTTTAAATAATCAATAGCGTCTGCAATCAGCACTAACGTCTTGCCGCAGAAAACCTTTCAGAACGTGATTTGCCTTAAATCTTTAAAACATTTATAAGCTGGAAAGTGTTAAACAATGTCAGATACCCGAAAATCTATATACATTTGTATTCCAGACGTGATGTCGGCTGAGAACCCCAGTGACTTAGGGTCACGCAAACTGAAAACGACGTGTCGGCAAAAACTCATCAAATATGGACAAAGATCGGAATAAATCCTTCGCCGCTTCAAACGCCCAAACCCAAATAGGTTTTGTAAAATGCTACGTTGGTGCTTTCTTTAAATTTATTCACAAAATCTTTTGGTCGATTCTTAGTATTTTAAAAGAATAGTATACAAATACGAATTCTATATACCTATTCCATTTATTAGAGCATGAATATTCGTTACAGAAAAATCCTATTTTATTTGTGAATTTAAAAAATTGAAATAATAATTATCAACCTAAAAAATTGTAACATGACTGGCCATAAACATGACACAATTGACCTTTTTTATTTATTCAAATGATAATAAGCTAGTGTTAAATTATATAAAATAAATAGTTTATATATGACAGCTGAAAAATCAGTCCTAAATCATTTATATCAGGAAATAACGCAACGATATCCCCGAAAAAATGCGAATATAATTTATAGAATCCCAGAGTTGAATAAAACAAGGATAACGGAGATAAGATAATTCATTTTTTCTAATAATTCAAATCTCTGTCTTTCACTCGTCAGTTTCTTAGGAGTTGACCAGGAAGATTTATAGCTGTGGGGCATGACCCAAAAAGTTTTAGCAATAATGCGATAGTAAACCATGGAGTTAGAAGATGGCACACTAATTGATATACATGGTGTTATTTTCCATATTAGTTGGCTGGTGTTCAAAATCTGATGTTTCCCTTGTTATAATCACGGTTGAAATATAAAATAGACGCATAACTTCCTTAAAGGAGTTAGTGTTTATGGTGCTTATAATGAAATATAGTTATTATAGTTTGATGTATTTTTAATGAAGAATGTTGATTGTTTACCGAGACATTTTACTTATGGTGTCCAATATAATATAATAATAAAATCAGTCTTGTATTATATACTTACTATCCCACTGCTGGGCACGAGCCTCCGCCAACAGGACTTTAGGCTTTAGTCCACCACCCTAGTCTAGTGCGGATTGACAAACTTACCTTCGAAATTCCTCTATTATCTAATAAAAAAAGTAAAAATTTGAAGTAAAATTTATCACACAACCTTCAAGTTTACTATATATTGTTACAGTATAGACACTAAATATTTAACATATATCTTCGCTATTATATTCAATTCTATCTCTATAGCTAAAATCCTCAACACTGCATTTAGAAAACCGTTCCTCTTTCTACCTAGACTAATCTGTAAAACCGTATTACAGACCAAACACCTCATACTACTCAAATGAATACCAGAAAACGCGGGAAATCAGTAAAAAGAATGCGACCGCATACGTTATTCAAATATTCAGGTGAGAATATAAAATGGCAAGAATGTAACAGAATAGCTCGCGACGCCGCGCCGCGCCGCGATGAGTTGCACTGCACGCCAAACCAATATCCTGTAGCAACGGTTCCCAACTAAAGTAGCTATTAGAAATTACAACATTCAAATTTATATTCCGGTATAATTTGTTATGTATAATAATGTTTTGTTTCAAGTTGTATGCGGTTTTTGATGGAGGATTGCAAGCAATATATATTAAGCAATGAATGTTAAAAATACCGGCTTGGTATTACACGTATTTTATTTATGCTACGGACCTATTTATCCTGAGTTCCCAATATAAGAATGTACATTGATATAATCAACCTATCCCATGTTGAAATAGGGGCCAAGCCTATCACAATATCGGTACAAAATTTAGACTCTAGCTGATACTGAATAGAAAAACCCAATATCGCTTTACCCGACCCGGGATTCGAACCCAATATTCCTGACCGTAGTCGTACCGCAATATAACTACGCCACCGAGGCAGTAACACTAACCATAATAAATGGCTAAAATCACGAATCCCTTCATGTCTTGTACATAAAATTAAGCTCCAAACTCTAAAGACCGTAATTTATCTTTGTCCCTAAAAGCAGAATAAGTGATCACTTCGCTACGTTTAAAGTTGACGTGTGATTATAAAATAGAGAAATTATTCAAACTCGCTTACGATATAGATTTTTAAGCTATATTTTTCAAATTCGCTATATTTAGTTCTAAACGTATTTCATGTCTACATTATTTCCATGTTAGGCATTGCTAGTTACGGAAAATTAACAATTTTGAGAAGCACTTACAGTGAAACGAGTGTGGACGCCGGAAATTATTCCCCAGCACATTCTCTCCTGGTTGCATACAGTGCATAAATAATTAGAGCATAACACAGTCTTTATTTTGCATTTCAACGAAAACTCACCAGACACAAGGAATTATTTATGTTTTGCTGAGAATACCAAAATGTGTTCGTAATTACTGCATTATATTTTAAAGCCAAATATGGAGACATTAACAGCGCGTTGTATTTCTTGTGTTACGTATAAAATGTACATATAATCTACGGCGCTAATGCAGTTTTTATCCAAGAATTCATAATTTTACTTAAAGCAAAAATTAGATAGTATAATTTTGGTACATCAGGTGTGTTTATTATTTATGTGCACACTTTCCCAACTATTTTGTTTTTATCAAAATAGACTTACCTACTCCAAAATATATACGATTTTTTATCCTTCCCAAGTAACACGTTATACAACTATCAATAAAACTATCAGTTTCTTACAAACTAAAATAACTAGACGATTTATTTCCCGCCAAGATTGACATTTTATAAATATTATCAATTATACTTTAAAACATAACTATCTCTGTTTACTAAGTCATTAAAATATCCATAATAGTTAACCAGCGAGATGCAGAATCCTGTCGAAAATTTCCAGTCTCATTTCATGGTAGAGCGGGGACAGAGCTCCCCTAGCACTCAATTTACACCGCGCCACAAATATCCCCACAGGCCCCCTGACCCCCGCCCTTAGCTTGAGCCCTGTAATTACTACCTTGTCACCACTTCGGTTAATTCCTAATGGCAAGTCTAATTCCCTCTCTGGGATGTCAAGAATGAGAACGCGGAATCAGCTTTTGTTCTTTTTGCGCTCGTTATGGTTAATGTGAGGGTTTGAAATTCTGTGTTTTGGGTTTATGCAATGTATTTTGTACGATTTTTTTGTAATGTTTATTAATTCTCAAGCTAAATAACAATATTTTCGGTTTAATAAACAACATTTTGTTGTGACTATAATATAAAAGTTTACGTTATTTAAAAACTTTTACAATGAAAAACATTATCACCATGAAATGACAATGTCATTGCCATTTTAACTTTAAATTGCATTTAAAATTCGCGAGATGTTAAGTAAAAATATGCAGCATTTTTCCGATGTGTGAAGTATTGGAAACGGCGCTCTTCGCCAAAACTCAAACAATTTACTGCCCTTGCAACTTTGGAACCGCATTGTTGCAAGAAATAGTTGCTATTGAAGCGACAGCACAGAATAGCAACTCGGAAAATTGCTTTTTGCTGGCCCAAACGGCAATTTTGCCATGCGGGCGCGTATGCCCACCCCGGCCTGCTGCCAACATCACGACGTGAACGGTTTTCGGAACTGGCTGAATATAGAATTTTGCATACAGTTAAAGAATTTCGTTTACTGAAAGTAAGCGACGATTTCTGCGGTTAAGTTGGCAACAGTTTCAAAGCGTCGGCAAGATTTGTTGCTCATACGATGTTCCATAACTTTAGGCATGAACATTTAGTAACACTAAAAGGGCAATGTTTTGGCGTGTCTTCAAGCACTCAATAACAAACAGCACTTACGTTAATGTATTTGCGTAGTAAAAACAGATTTTGCATAATATTGTTTAAACCTTTAAAATGTTACTTAACTTTATTGGCGTCGGTGATGTTACATTTCAAAAATATATTTGGGTTCCAATAATAAAAACGTATGACTTCGACGTTGGCGATAAATTTGTTTAAGCAATCTAAAGGACATGTCCGCTTTTCCAACCAAATTCAAAGTTGTTAGATAATAAAGTGGTAAAAATGAGGAATGAGCTTGGAATCTTTAAATGGAGAGGCCATTTATAAAATAAATAAGAAAGACATATCGTGGCAGAGTTACTCATAGAAATAACTTTATTGATTAATCAAAAAAAGTGAAATAGGTAACTACTATAATTTTATTATTTTCTTGACATACGCGGACTCTACGTGGACATAAAGCGCTAAAAAAATCATTCGCAGTTATTCTCAGAGATAAATAAACTAGATGTTTGATAACTACGCTTTTTGGAGGTGCGTTCCGATTTAGAAATATTTATATATCGAAAAGTATAATATTTAAATAAAATAAAAAAAAAACCAGTATAAAAATTGGGGTCACTAAAATTTATAATTTATTTCAACAGGTTCATTTTTAAGAGTTTTATCATATGTATAAATTGTCTTGGTCAGAATTTCTCTCTGATAAAAACTGTTATTGGACATCTTCTTTAAATATTTTAATTGGATATGAATTCCATTTTCAAACTGAAATACGCAGGCCTTGTAAAAATACAAGTCTCCAAAAATAAAATTTCAAAAGATCAGAGCCTATAGGTAAGCACCGGTGTATTTATGGACAATCGAAAAAATTCAAACCGGAATTTTTCACTCGCGAAACGTTTCTATTTCAGAGGCTTGAATCGGCGACAAATCTATACAGAGTGCCGTAGATTGCATTCACTCACTTCGATACGTCCGACAGGAGCGAACTGACAATCCCTAAACGGGATAGCCCCCAAAAAGTAGACATTCAAATACTGGCATATTATTTTTTAATCTTTTGTCATTTTTTATACGTGCAGAATATACATAAAATACTCTTCGAAAGTTTGTTTAATTATGAACCAGATATAATTTAAAAAATAAGAGGTGGAAGTATAGTACTGGTTTCCTCTGACATCACCGGCTAGGGATAATATCCACAAACATTTTTTACACTTCTTGTTTATTTGATAAAGAAAAAAAAATAATTATCAATATCTAAACAAAAGTTGTAGAAGAAACAGGCTTAATGAAATGAATACGCTTATTCCAATAATAATTTTTACTTACGTTAACTACATTTCCATTGCTTTAAATAATTTCAAATATTAATATTTTAAAACACAAAACAATATTCAAAATATATTTTTTTTATCTGAAATTAATATGTATTATAACTATATTGGCTCATGAGGATAATTATTATACATTAAAATGTTCACTTCTTATATCCTTTAATTCGTGTCTGGTTTTTCGGATCCGATTATCCGAGATTTGTGTGAAATTGAATTTCGGTGAAGTCTCTCACGATCAATCCGGTTGGAGGAAGTTGTGCGGCAGAACTGCATCACTAAGCCACTACAAACTTTGTTAGTCTCGTCAAGTGTCCGCCGGACGGTTCGGACACACCCTACAACCGCCCATGCTTGAATGCGGTCTTAATTTACCTTGTTTTAGCGTTTAACATTTATCGATGGCTAATAACTAATAGATAATTAACGATTGTTTTCATTGACAAATTATTAAATTCTTCGAGTATTATTTAAACTTATTGGGAAAAAATGGTGTGTTAACGTGCAGTAGATGAACAAAAATACATCCCCCATACATTTGCTGTTTACGTCAACTGTATATCGCTAGACTACTACAAAGGCCACTAAACACGTGATACAATCCTTAAGCAACTAGCTTATTCAGTTACTCTTCAAACAAGCACACCAAATGTCACACTTCATCATAAAGTTCGTTTACAAGTTCGCATCGAACCATGAATAAAACAAATCACCGAAAAAGGATTTATTGAACATCTTCCTGAAACATGATAAATCATTCAAAACCGGACCGAAAGGGCACTCGGAAACCGTCCCATAGGTCCCGACACGTATAACATAAAAATGTTTAAAAATCCCGTATAAATCTCACCAAACTTATCAAACGTGAAGTAAGGAAATGATAGTGAGAAATGGTTAAGTACAATGCAGCGGACGCTCTCTGGTTGCGGATTCGGAACATTATTCACAAAGATATAACGGTCCAGATAAATTATGGCGCTGGTCGGCGCGTAGTTAATTACGGTAGCAGTCTGCACTGACAGACGAAACGTATCTGTTCAACTGCTTTATTAATTGTTATGAATCTTCACATAATTTGCGCTGAACGGATGAGTGGTTTGAGGTGGAAAAGTGCCAGAGCTGTCACAGATGACCATTCATATGTCAACGGTTTGTATTAGAAAATTCGTACTACCATTTCCTATGTCAACATTTAGAAGATTTTAATTAACTACTAAGAACACATAAAAAAAATGGAATAACTAATGAATTCTATAATTACTGAATGATAAGTTTCAATCTAACAATATTCAGTAATCACTACACATTTTTCCCACTTGGTTTCCAAAATGCCAAATTATTGGGAATTCTAATAATACGAAATACCGCTCACTGCATTACTTGACACCTAAATGTAATTAATTATTCAATTACTACGTAAATAGATTAATCATTCATTTAATTAAATGCAATTACATGATTTAATGGATCACTCCAGTCCTCTCCGAAGGCGATCTAGTTTAGTAACGCGACTAATTGATCCATCACAGAATTGCTAGCGAGGCCTATATTATTACTAACTTGTGTACATTCCCACCATATTCTAATTGTACTGCCTAAAAGCAACCAGGTGGAAAGCTAGGTAGTACTTGAATCGTTCACAAATGTTCCCTAATTTTGTACTGTTCAATTTGGCTTTGGGTATATTCCCATAATCCTTTTATAATCAAATTCAATATGATTTCGCATTTAAATTTAACAATTCGTTGCAATTAATTGAGTTGTGGTTACTAAACTCACTGCTAATTTTATAGTATCTCAGTAATATTTTATAATGTTTGTACACTGTCTGCGTGGCCCCTATGAAGTAATTATAATTAATTAATAATAATTTACTAACACCAAATTGATAGAATTTAATGTATGAGGCAATATTTTATATATTCAATTGGAATTCTACTAACTACTTATTTGGCGCTGCTACCCACCTGTACTGCCAACGTCTAAATTCTTTACTATTCAAATGTTAGGAACGTCCTCAATAATGAGACGCAATGCGGTACACGCGCCTCGGGATTTGGGTTGGGCATCGGCCGCAGTTTCGTACTGTCAAGCCAAACAAAAAATAAGCCGAATGCATTAGCAGAGCTCGAGATCCGTAAATATTTCTTTTTTTATGCTAAAAGTATGATCACATAATTACTGTACTGAAACTGAAGAATCGTAAATACCGAAATAGTCTATGGAGAGAACCGTTGTAGTTTTACATTACAATGCAATGTTTTTTCTCGTTGCGCTGATTTCTTACGAAATGAGGTTAGAATTAAAATAACTTTATTAGATTTCTAAGACATATCGTACAATTATTTATTGTTCCACATAAAATATATAAATAAAAAAATATACTTGGGTATCCAAATACTTAGTATTGATTAATTAAGTGACTTTTATAATATTCTAATCACCATATCTTTAGATTAATAGCCGATGACATTGCAAATAGCGAAACATAGTGTTATAAAGTAAACTACGAGCTCATGATACATGAAGAAACATTAATGACTAAACCCGTACGCCATCATGTTCTGTTTCATTTTGTATGCCATGCTGGCATTCAAGTGACATTTCAAGAAACCTTTTAAAAACAAATAATAGACCATCTACAGCTTGGATCTACTGCAATGTTTTGCTAATGAATTTGAGTCGTTTGCTCTTTAAAGTATTTAGTAGTACAAACTGAACTTAGATTAAAATATTAATTTACGAATTCTATAAAATATGTGACGATTGGAATATAATTGTTCATATATTTCTATTCCTTGCATAATATTTTTGGATACGAGAGACTAGAAAATAAGCTCAATTAAAAAAAGAAGGTTTACTTAATCGAGAGCCTCTCATGAAAAATTAAAAGTACACATATAAAAACTGATCACAGCTAGAGCAGCTGATTGTACATAGTAATTGAAACAGAAAAAAAGGAAAAATCAATTTCAATATATACTACAATTTAGCCGCTAGCTTGATTTAAAAGACTGAGTCTGGTGGACAACCAGATTCGTTCTCGCGTAAAAAACATTTTTATTCCGGAAAATGACTCACACAGGCGATGCTGCGAACAAATGTTTACTCTATTACTTAAATGCAAAATCGTGTAGTCCTTCTTTTAAGAAACAAAGGAGAACTGATCGACATATTTCATGACTTTGCACGACCTCATCTCATGTAAACCTATGTATAATAAATTTTCTTGTATATTGACCAGAAAAGGCTACCTTGCGAAACTATCACCGCCATATATTCCATGATCGTTGTGTTACCGACCCTTAAAAAAGGAATGCAGGGTTGCGAATGGGAAGCCGAAGAAAACAGTAAAGCCGTTATTTCGCTCGGGTTATACCAACTGCGTTGAGTATTGAAGCAAAACTAGTTTCTACGGCTGTCTATCACTTATAAAATGAGATCACTTATCAATTTTCTTAACATAGAGAATGGACTACCGACTGACCCAACCTCAGAACATTTATCTCTCTGTACGAAATGCCAAAAGCAGCTGAGTGGCCTATATATTTCTATTTTCTATACATACGTCTATAGTCATAATCAGCCTGCAGCCCGCTGAACCTTTATAAATGGCCCACCTGAAAAAAATCTCAAGAATACATAATAATTGCTAACACAATAAGAATAAAGTTATTCAGTTAAAATTGTAAAAACTTTTTTAAAATAAATCTTGTTTTAATTAGTTTCTAGACACTTAAATAGGTTAACATTTACGCGGAGGCCCGAGGCACTAAGACGTCTTTGTGATATAAAAATACGAGGTTGAGTACGGCTGGTCTTTAGTGACGAGGGCGTATGAATAACAAAATTCATACGCTTTTTTAAGCCTGCGACACGAGTAATCATAATCCTCTGTATAATAATATAAGATTTACCTATACACCAATTCCTATAGAATAATTCAAGGTACACTTTGTCCCAAAATAACTGAAACTTGGGAAGTAGCGCGTGTCCTATTGTAACAATCGTTTAAGGTTGTTCTGACTTCATTGTTAAACTTCGCTACTTCTAACAAATTACAAGAAACTTTTGTTTATGTAAGCATTCAATCGACATTGGTTCATGGGTCGGCAAACACATGCTAGCTTTTTTCTTTGTATTTAGTCGTACGCCAATAAACTGGTGGGTACAATAATATAAATAAAAATGTGTGAAAATAATTCTGTTCTAACTCAACAACTTATCTTTTATAAAATTCAGATTATTATGTATCATAATATTTTGTGTTTATAACTCTTTCTTAAGGGTTTAAAATAAATCTACTACTTTCCTAATCATCGATAACTTTATCGCACTTTGATGCTAGTGTATAAATACAAAAATGACACCCATTTTTCAATTGCTACAAGCATAATATTAATTTATTATAAATTGAAATCCCATATACATATACTAATCATTAGAGAGGGTATGAATAGGCTAGCCCGTGTAGTGACGCGTGACGCATTGTGACGCCCACACGCACTTTACGTCACTCTCTTTATTACGTGATTCTCTGACAGACATTACAGACGGGAAATATATTAATAAATCATTAAAACGGGGTACATAAATGATAAATGTCTAAGTGTTATTTTTGCTCAAATTATACTCCGTGTAACAGAAATAAATTATTTCAACCACTTATTTCGACATACATAAAAAGTTTATACATAACTGTAATTGACAGGTAAACTATAGCTTACTGGAAGGACTAGAACTATAATATTTCATACACCATTTCCCTGACCGACGTAGTCAAAGATAATATTCTTACAAATTCGTTCCGCTAGGGATAAAACAAACGGTTTAAACACACAAATAGAAAACAGACGACTTGTTTCCTACCATACTATGTACGGTAGAAAGTACACCAGCATGCATCATTACCATACCTATAATATCTGTCTATAAGAAAACGAGCCCGAACCTTTTAATTTAT
Source organism: Manduca sexta (assembly GCF_014839805.1). Lineage (NCBI taxonomy): Eukaryota > Metazoa > Arthropoda > Insecta > Lepidoptera > Sphingidae > Manduca > Manduca sexta. The sequence goes on from NC_051133.1 coordinate 10,944,699, forward strand.
AATTTAATAACCATTGGTTCTTCAAATTGGAACAGTATCTAATTAAACTTGTCTGCTTAGTTTTTTATCCTGAATTTAGCTCGATAACGTCTGATAACAATGCCGGTCATTGAAATTTTGATGTCCTGTCAACTAACTGGCTCGTCGACCAACAATAAAAATTTGGTCTGCCATTTATACTTTCTATTAGGTTATTGGTATGGTAAAGTGCTAAAATTTTGCTATATATCTACAACATTTAAAGGGTAAAATAGGTGCCAATACCTGCTTCAAGTTATTTGAATATGTAGAGTGAAAATCGGTTATAGCGACATTAAAGAGACCACCAAACATGGACGTTATATCAGATAGTCGTTATAACGATACTCTTTTTTTAATACATTTATTTGCAGGGACATTGCCGTCTAGTCATTATAAACGATGCGGCGCTATAACCAAAGTCGTTATAACCAATTTCTACTGTATTTTAATTTTATTTATTTGTAATAATGAGAGATATGTAAAGGGACATATAAACAAATTCATCATTATTAAATACTAACTACATTCGACACGTTAACATAATTAGTGCACTAATTAGATTATACAATCTGATAGTAATTACTACGCCAATTAAATTTACGCAACAGCAGACTTTAGGACTCTTATATTAACACATATGTCTCCAACAAACGCTATTAACTTTAATTAGTATTATAACAACTTTATAACCCATTAATAATTACATAAAATCATTTTAAAATTAAAATCGAAACCATATTTTTATTGTAAGTGTATATTGACTTTTAGACTTTAATTAATTTAATTGAATTATTCTTTGACTCAAAGTAGAAAACAGATATCATATCGTAACAATGCGTATCAAAGCGTGTTTAATGACGTTTATTGGTAAAATATATTACTATTTACAGGATCATTAATCAATCAATTTGGTAACGCACCAAATGAATCCTCATTTTTTTCTTGATAATAACATTCTACTATAAGTTACTCGGAACGTAGATGTAAAATGAAAAAGTGTAAGTGTAAAACAAAATAAAAATCATCAACAAGTAATTTTAATTTTACACACCTTATTGCCACTATTACTACTAATATTCGTCGCAGCTTCAACATCACACTTTTATTTAAAAATACACCTTCGCTTACGCCATAATATGAGCACTAAACTACAAAATGTAAAAAAATCGAAAAACTAAAATTTTCTGACAAAGAGGATAGGATATATAAGGCAAATGTGGGTGGAAGAGCCGGTAGGGGTCGACCGCACGGAACCTTCGAATGTCAGATACCTGACATTCTTAGTAAAGGTCAGGCCAGGTCAAAAACACCCTGAACCGGCGGGATTGCATGAAAAGATCGATTTAGGTGGAGGAAGCGAGAGAAGTATGCCAGAATCGTGCTAAGTGGCAATCTATAGTTTTGCCTGTATGTAAAATTTTCAAGTAGAAACACCATCCAACACCTTGAATCATAAAGTATTGTTGGCATTCCACTACGCTCGCTATCCTGAGACATGAGATGTTAAGTCTTATTATGTCCAGTAGTTACACTGACAACAATGTCCTTCAAACCGGAACACAACAGTGAGTACACACTATTGCTTGGCGGCAAAAATAGACATTGCAGTGGTACCTACCCAGGCGGACTCTCACATACGAAAGACCTACCACCAGTCACTGTACCATCATTTACTAACGCAATATCAAAATTACCCTGTATAAGAGCTTAATGAGTTCTCTTCATTGGTTTTAATTCAAACCCTAGTTAACAGTAAAAGTACTACCATCCATAATATTATTTCGTCAATTAAACACAACGTGTAGAACAGTCTTTATCATAACAAATCTGGGGCCTTATTCTCTATCCCGCACGTTATTTTAACAGTGCGTAACAAGCACGTAACACAACGCATCATGTTTAGGACTATAGAAATTTGGCTTACAGAATACCATTCCACGCACATTTCTCGAAGATACCATGACACGGGCGCGTTACGCGTTTACACTGTCATACAGAATAAGGGCCCTGAAATGTGAAATCTGTGTTTGTGACAGGGGAGGAGAGTCTAATGCTCGCATTACTCTAGTGCTAAGCCTTTCAACTCGCAAGTAACTCACTTAGCTCGCATCCACCGAGTACCTTGGAGTGGCACGTCTGCGGATGATATTATGTAATAACTTACACTATTAAACAATGTAGAAATAGTACGTTTCTGTACATTGTGATTACGTAAAAGTCCTTTGAACAATTAATAACTTGTAAGACGTTCTTAGTTATTTAAAATATTTTCTCAATACTTTAATACCTTATAAATATTTTTTTAAATACCTTTCTAACGCTTCCTTTCATAAATACATAATAATCCTTTTCCCCCTTTTCAGTAGTAAGGAGAGGTCTACCTAACGTACTCACTTTCCATCAATAGAAATTATTTGAGAGAAAGAAATGGTTATTTTATCAATCAATTGCTAAAAAGTTACATTGTTAAATGCCTAAAGCATATCAAAATATGGGTGTAGTGACCTAACTTTAATAATTATTAGCAGTCGCAACCAACCTCATTAACGTATCATTGTTTAAATTGATTATATAGTTAGATAAATTCGGTACGGGAACGAGTATTGTTGAGTTCAGTGAGGCGAAATTGCGTTCATGCCGACACGCTGTTGTGGTACTGCGGTCGTTAAATATCGAGCCAATATATTGTCGAACTAGTTGAAACCAGTTCATAATAGTTATTACTTGCGGGAATTGAATTATTAAATTAATATTTTGTTTTTTTTGTGCAATTGACGGGACGAGTAGGTCGCTCGTCTGGCCTTAGAATGTTCCAAGAAAATGCGACACCTAACTCGATGTCATTTTGATGTTTACGATTGATCGAGACTCTAGTCTAGTCTCTCAACCAATTCTAATAAAACATCACGGAGTTGTGTCGTATTTTTTGGTCACATTCTAAGCGCACAGATCCTGAATATTCTATTAACTACTGATTGAAATCGAATCCACAATCTGCAAATCCTCATTTTGCAGCAGCATAACATAATATCTGCTGAGCTAGATTTTGTACTGTAAAAGATTAGTAATTTACATTCGATAAACTGACAAAGAAATAAATAGAAACACTGTTGTGAAATTGCTTTCAACAACTTCAAAAGTTTGTTTCTATAGTGCTGTTCGAATTGTTAACATCAATACCAAATTGTATAGATTCAGAACGAAACATAAATTGAGTTTACATTTAACTTGTGCGGATATAACTCAATTTTGTAAAGCGAATATTGGTTATATATAAATTGTACTGATACATTACTTGCCCTACGTTAGTAGTATTAAATTTACTATTTATTTAGACTGCCTCAGTGGCGTAGTTGTAATTGTACATAATATGAGCGCGACTACCGCGTTTAAGGTCCTGGGTTCGAATCCCGGGTCGTACCAAAATAATTGTGACGGGATTTTCCATCTTAAAAATTACTTAGTTACAGTTCGAAATCAGGAGGTTGACGGTGTGATACCTCCTTGACTCAGAAAGCACGTAAAACCGTTGGTCCTGCACTAGATCTCTCTCCGGTCATATCGATTTGCCGTCTCACCGAACGATGAGAGTGAAGTGAACTGAGAATGCACCCGTGTATTGCGCACACACTTGTGCACTATATCTCCTGCGTACTTGGCTGGTCTCCGTCGAGATTGGCCGCCGTGGCCGAAATTTGGCTAGAATCATTATTTAATATTATATTTTATTTTGTTACGGCAAAACAGTTCTTATTTCATAGTAATGCTATTTAACCCAATCAAAATGTTATCGGTGTCTAAATAATCCATGTTTCATCACACTCTTTTTTAGTCAAATGTAGAACTAAGAAAATAGCGTTACTTTAAACATTGATTAACAATGTATTTTGATAAGGCTCCTGTTTATTATCATACTATGGTGCCGAAAAACAGAGTTTATTGTTATTACTGGATAAAAGTCCCGATTTATATTTTTCCGGGATAAATGTAGCAAGTGGCACTTAGGAGTAATGCAGCTTCATATTAGTGAAAGAATTTTGAAAATCAGTTCAATAATGCCAGAGGTTAGCTCCTACAAACCTACAACCAAAGAAACACAAACTTTTCTTCTTCATAATATTAGTATACAACATCGATTTCACCAATATGTACCACCAAACAAAGATGCATCCCTGTTTTTAGGCACATACACAGACTACTTAGAAGGACTGACGTATCAGGCAATCGGTTCATAACCTATGCTTACCAAATTAAGTCGATATCAGTTATATCGCGGCAGATGTTTCGCACGCCTCGCACGTGCGCCTCAGTAATCCAGGGGAACTTCACTGGCTCCTATCTCACGCTACCACACACGCTCAGATAACCTGCCAGCTTCGCAAGATCGTTTAGGTAATACTAATGATATATTGCCCGAGATTTTATTGTTAGTCGTATCATATTTTTAATTTAGGAAGTACTTAGTGAAGATGTTTCATAAATTTCACAGCTAAATGAATTCACTAGGTGATATAGTCTAGTAAAGTATCATTCACATGTCGACAATCAAAGGACGTTGTATTCTTCTTCATACTGCTACAAATAAACCAAATACTAAGAAATTAATTGCTATAAACTATAAATCCAATTAAACGATGATCATATTTTATAACGCAAAATTAAAAGCCCTACGTACTTTGGAGTATATTTCACTTCCCCCTTAATCCTCGGCCGGATTTCACACCTTTAATAGAAATGAGAGTGAAATTAAATTTTGTTAGGGCGGGATTTGTCGCAACTCGCGAGCGGGCGCCCGGTGGACCCCGGAAAATAGTCTAATTTTAGATTCCGGGTATTGTGTTTACATTAACTTAATATTCTAATCACAGCGGATGTAAAACGATGTTGTCCATTGCGCGTGTTTACTTTAGCGTAATATAAACGGGGCTAAAGTTGAAATCGATTCTTTTGATATTCCATTTGCGTGTTAGTATAAGCTGATGTAATTGGAAATGTTAAGTTGCCCCTTAAAGTTTGTTAGTCTACATTGAGTTTTATTATAATCTTTTTTTCATTAGGACTAATAATCTAAATAAAAACAACATATTTATTGTCAACTTTTGTTGAAAACGACATTAACTCACTGTACATTCTAAGTAAAAAAACTTAAAAATAATTTAATTTCTTTTCTCTTCTTTCTTTAAAATTGTTACGTTCCTGAAATTTGAAATAAACATCTATTTGTATTACGTAAACATTATAAATGTATTCTAAGCTCAAACGAATCAAAACCACAAATTTAGCACAACGTAGCGATGGTTAGATGTAATTTTTCCAAATGGTCGATATCTATTGACCTGGAAAAGCATAAAAAGGTCGGCTGTTCGTTTTAGGGTTCTGGTCAGTAAAAACTAGCCCTACCTTTACGGTACAGACTAAATTGGTGAAGGTTGATGTTCACTCATACATACATAGCATCACGCCTTTTTCCCTGTTCAGGGGTAGGCTGATGAACACCCTTTCGCCGGGTACGTTAGGTTCCATAGTATACAGGGCGGATGGTGCTCACTCAATTGTATTGCACGGAAAAAGATTGGTTACCTTTCTTATTTCGGTTTGTTGCGCAATATATCCCGCGATGATTTGATTTGAACTACGTAATTACTGTATCGATTGTGGCGTAAAATGGGTGGCTGCGCAAATACCTATTGTATTTCGGTAGTAGCGACAACCTGCTACACATTTAAAGGTCAATAATAAGAAGTCATATTTTGATGACAAAAAAGTTAAGCAATCGAAATTTTAAATAATTCAATTACATAAATCACTGTTGGACGAACAAAAATAAATTTTAATTTTAAATAGAGAACGTTTTGGTGTTTTTTCAACACAGTTGTCCCCAACACCCTCAAACACAATTGAACATTTTTCCAACCTCTAGTACACATTTCGACAAACATTAAAAAACCATTGTTGGCTCCGCGGTCGCACCCTTCTCCGAGTCGTTTGGGAAGCCCGATAAATTACCCCTTATCAGTCCTAATTGCAGGGAAAAGGGAATTTAAGATGTGTTCGGTTTGACAAATGATAATTAATCTCAAGGCATAACCATTACCTAGTAACGAACGGCGATGGGCGTATGTTTTTAAGAACGAATTTAGAAATTTTGAAGGGACGATTACGATTGACATAAGTAGCTGAAAAGGTTAAAATCTTAAATCGACTACACACTATTGTGTTCTTGCGATTTTTTTTGACACAAAAATAATAATCAATTATACATAACGTGTGGAGGCGAACTGAAGTTTTAAGTTTGTTTGGCTACTTTTAAGGATGACTGTACATACTTCAATACATAATTAACCCGTCATGACTTGTCAAAATTTTATTTTCAAATATGTACAGGTAGCTGAATGTTTGCCGCCAAACATTGACAGCTACGCGTGTGACGGAAAAATAACCTTATTATGTAGTATATAAGGTTATAATCCCGTGACACACGCAAATGTCATGTAGCTGTCTTGGCTCGCCGGCGAGCCACGAGAGACCAAGAGTTAAACTCTATGTTCTTAGCTATAAATCTTATTATTAATAATGACAAGAATATTTTTAATAAATACGTCAAATACGAGTGCGCTAAGTCAAAATCCTTGGATATTTGTTAGAAAAAACTGATGAACTCGATGATATTTGGCACATACATCATGTCCTGTATTAACACATAGGCTACTTTTTAAAAAAATAGAAGTTTTAACCTGCATTTTATATAGATGGCGCTGGAATCGAATAGTGTTAAGGACTTATGTAACAGGAAAGGCTTTGCATACGGACGAAGTCGCAACCAACATCTAATCTTAATCTATATATATAAAAAAAAAATCCCTATTTCCCTTGGTCACGCCATCACGCGTGAACGGCTAGACCGATTTTACTATTTTTTTTTGTTGTGTTTGTTATAGTTATATTTTTGTTATATGTGCATTTTATAACTGAGCATATAAATTGTAAGTGGTATCTGTTACATACTATGTTTTTGTTGGAAATAAATAAATAAAATAAATTGTCAGGAGAAGGTTTATGAAAGAAAAATTCAAAAAATTGCGCGCTAAATTAGAAAAATTAACAAAACTTGACGAAAATATTCATTTTATATAGGTAACTGTCAATTGTTTGAAATAACTGTCAGCAATTGACAGAATGCGCGCTGCTAATTCATAGTTAAGACGGAACAACGTCTGTCGGGTTAGCTAGTAATTTATAAAGTCCAACCTTTATTAAGATCAAAAATACATTGTAAATTCTACATAATATAAAGTATAACTTTTTAATATGTCTTTAGCTTTTGAAAAGCAATTAGGACCCGACTTGCGCGAAATATATATTACATGACGCAGTATAGCTATGTAGAGTCTAGATTACGTAAATTTTGAACACAGATGGCGCCATGATTAAAGTAATCAGCTGAACAATGTAAGAAGTTACGGTACGTTTCAAATTAATTAATCTTTTCTGATTGAAAAATAAAACGTTCACTAACAGAATGAAACTTAAAACTTTTATTGTGATTTTATGGGCCACTTTACCCTTATAAAGGTAACAAGACGAAGGAACTTTTTAAAAAGGCTGAAATAAACGACTGTCGGTTTTCAAAAGTAGTTCAAATGTAATTTAATGTTGTAGTAATAAACTATTTACTGTTCTAAACGTAATCCAGTGTATTCCTCGGATTTCAAAGACCGAATATTTTTGTTAAGCTGAAACTACGTCACTAATTAATTCGAGGAAACCTTTCTTTAATTTCAAGCTTGACTGAACAGGTAGAGAAGAGTCATATCCACTCCTTGTTTTAACTCTTCATAGCTAGAAAATATGATAATAAATAATATGGAGTTACCATTGCCTATTAACAATAATAGTGTTATAAAAATACGTTTCATAACTTAGCAGTAATGAGTATTACTTTTGAGCCTCTTGCAATCTTTTCGAAAGTATCAAACACGTCAACAAATCTTCACACTTTTCTGTGAGCTATTTGTATGATACTGATTGATTCAAGGTAATCGTGCTGAAGCAAATCTGGTTAAAATATATCTACCTAATCTATATCATCGTATGCGGTAACATGCCAAAAGCCAAGTTCCAGAAAAAGGTAATTCGCCGATAGTGATAAGATCGCCATTTATACTTCCTGTTATTTTATTATCTCCGTTGAATATTAACTTTTCTGTACGATTTGACGTACAATAAGAAGTTTAAATAAATAAGTAAAGGAAATTCCATACCAAAAGCCTAGTTTAATTTTATGTGAACCGTTTGTATATAATTTTCAAAGTATTTATTAATAATAGTCATTTAGATTACAAAATAACTTAACATTTTTCAATATAAAGTTCCAAACGGGTCTAAATAACTTTCTTAAACAGTTGAACGTTATTGAAATCCAAATGTAACTTGATGAAAAGTCTCTCAATATGAAAAATCTAATTACCTCTCACCGTGTGCGTAGTAAGTTGAAAAGCTCTTTTACTCAAGTACGTATTTGAAAGTCGGCCAAAGCTCTTATGAAAAAGTATATGAAGGAATTACAGCTTCTGAACAAGGTGAAATTGAGCGGCGTATGTTTAAATTGTATTTTATGTATAAAATTATACCTTTGTCTTGTATATTATAATAGTTTTACGATTTTTGATGTATTGTAAATGTCTCAAGAATAGTTTCTTCTCTATTTTGGAGTTAATCGTTATAATAAGTATTTAAACTAAATAATTATATATATTTATACCTAATAGATAAATGTTTAGTGAAATAATTTCTTATGTTTAGGCGTGTGTTAGATATTCAATAATTGTTTTGTATAATTGTAAAATGTTGGTAGATAATGTAACTTTGACTTTTCTCACGACCAACACCTCAGTCTTTCGCGTGTTCATTAAGGTAGCAAAGCGTTCGAAACTTCGGAAGAAAAATATAATATAAAAACCGCGATAAAATCCCAAAAACATTTATTTAAATGTATAATTATTTATAGGTAATACCGTATATTACCTGTAAATAATTATACGCGATAGCGGCTATAGCCTAGTTGGGTATGGAACGGACTGCCAAGACGAATGTCCGCAGGTTCAAATCCCAAGGGCACACACCTCTGACTTTTCTAAAAAATCATGTGTGTAAGTATTCTTTGTGAATTTATCGTTCGCTTTAACGGTGAAGGAAAACATCGGGAGGAAACCTGCACATCTGAGAAGTTCTCTATAGGAATTTCGAAGGTGTGTGAAGTCTACCAATCCGCACTAGGCCAGCGTGGTGGACTAAGGCCTAATCCCTCTCAGTAGTAGAGGAGGCCCGTGCTCAGCAGTGGGCAAGTAAGTATATAATACAGGGCTGATATTATTATTATTATTAATACCGTATATTATATTTTAAAATATGTAACAAAGAAATACATTAGTCGTATAGTACTGCTATGTTTACTTAGCAATTTCATAAAATCTATAATATCAACAACAAAACTACGAAGACGCTTTGCACCAGAACCCGACACTGATGAAACACTTGCATATTAGTTGCATCTCCTCCATTTTACCAGCCCGTGTTATTAATTCGCGCAATCTGCATTATTTTTATATTATGGATGTACTTCCTGATATGCTGAAAGCTAACAACTCGGTAATCTGATTAAATTTTAAGTAGCTAAAGATTTCTACCAACAATTACTGGTTAGGTGATTCTAATGTTAGGTATTATGAATTTAAAAGTCAAAGATGTATGACTGGGTGAGATACTGGTGGGGAGACGTGTGTATGATGCATTACTGGGTATTTGTTAGTGTAATATGCTGTATGAATTAAGATGAAGCTCACAGATACAGGACAAAACTTGTGATAAGAGTTCTCTTTTATAAAGTCATGGCAGAGCGAAACCACTGCATATATTAGTAGCTGGCAGCGCCGGATCTAGAGGGGGGCAAGCCGAGGCCCATGCCCCGGGCGGCGAAGTCAGAGGGCGGTAAATTCAAACTTGGCAGACGAATACCCAACTTATCATTAATTCAACTTTGCCATAAACACATAAATGATTTTCCGCGGGGCCCGAAATGATGATGATGACAAAGGTAAAAATAAAGGTGGATGGGGGCGGCATTTACTAGATGTTGCCCCGCCTCGAAAAAAATCAAGATCCGGGGCTGGTAGCTGGAGAGGGGTCCAGAAAGAATGTCGAGTAACGAGAAATAATTAGGCACTCTCACAAATCAATTATGCCGGCCTATTGGCACTGGTGCCAATGATGTATCTGGATACACACATATTCACAGGCTGATCCCAGAACGCGACACACTTATGTAAACCACTGTGGCGGGTTTTAACACCTTGTTTACGGCGGTTGCTACCACCCGCATAGCGAGCACCTAACAAAATATATCCGACCACCAACTCAAAGTTCGAAAACCCACTACTTGACTTTTTGGTACACTTATTTAAAGAGTTTTTATTTTTGAAAGACATTACGACGATACAAAATGAAAGATATTGCCAAAAAAACACACACCACGCCTTTAGCCCCGTAGAGGTACGCAGATATGCAACCAAGCCGCCAATATTTCGCCATGTGTGCTCCGTCCTCTCACGTGATGGAGACGAGCCTACCGCCATATCGCACACAGTTTCCAGACTGCAGCGTTGACGAGAAATTGACTCTTTAAAATAATTATTATCCGCAATGAAGTGAGGTCACCTTGCGATGACGCATTTGATTTCTGATAAATGGTGTCCGATACGCCAGGACGAGCCATTGTTCGGTATTCATTGTGCGAGCATAAAGCCAGAGGCCGATAAAGCACCAAACTCAAAGGATACAACGCTTTCATCTCAGATTTACAAGAGGTTGGTTGGACTAATGATGTCGTTAGCAGACATCTCTTGCTCGGTTAATTTCGTTTCTATACCGATATTTCCTTAATATGGTTAACCTTTCGGGTATTGGATTAAGATTTCTACTTTGGAGTATTTTTTTGTTTTCCTGTAAGGTATTTTTAGACAGCAAAAATCGAAATACATCTTAAACTAAATATTATAGTTTTTATATAATCTTGAACTATTAATTACATTTTATCAGGAATAGACCGCAAGACATAGATAAACCCTCACTTATTGCATCCTTTGCTCTTTATATGTTCCTAAAGTGCTTACCAACTTACTGTCTTCCCTTCCAGATTCGGAACTCGAGGAGTTGGGTGAGCAGCTGCCGAGGTACCGGCCGGACTCAATAGCAGCGCTGCGGCGCGCCACGCGCTTCACCGAGCCTGAACTGAAGCGGCTTTACCGCGGGTTTAAGGCAGAATGTCCCACGGGCGTGGTGAGGGAAGACACCTTCAAACTCATATACTCACAGTTCTTCCCGCAAGGAGGTAAGATGTGAAAAACGGCGTGAAGGTTCAAGGGAGGAAACGAAACTTGGATCGATATTATTAATCAGCTAAACGGTTTGGTAATATTTAGCTTAAATTTAGTCAGGATATAGGAATATATAGAAATTTATTAGGTTCTGAGTAAATACCAGTTCGGGCAATGTTATCAATCTGAGTTAAGTCTCTTTTCACCCCTTGAATTGTATTCACCCCACTTTAAAGAACATAAAACTGTGACTGTAATAGTCAAAATGACTTATGACAATGGTGAGTAAGTAAAACACACTTAATAGATAAAGACACGGAGATGCTGATAACATATGCGCATAAAAACCAGTCACACCATTCGAAAAAAAAATTGAAACTATTCCGATTGTCGCAGTTCAATGTCAAACACAATTTCGAACATTTATATTCTTCAGTCGACGACAGTTATAGATCGTGTGGATATTTGTCGCATGATATAGATAGTTTGAATACTTGCCGCAAAAATCTAGTAATTTAAGTCCACACAAGGGGTTTTATGGGCACCTAGTATTCATGTCACTTTGTTGCGTCTAAATAAAAAATATATAAATAAAACAAGATTATCGCTACTCCCGAAAACCGAAGAATACTCGGTTATTTTATCTTGGGATAAGTATCCTTCGCTCTTAACTAGCATTAGGCTGAAAAATATATTACACTTTACGTCTTTAGGTGGGTTCAGAATTTCTATTAAAACAATAAAAAAGAATAAAAGGCGTTTTATTACCTTGATCCTTCTCCTAAGAAAACATCATGAACGGGCAAAGAAGACAACGCAGAATAAAGCAAGAACTCAGGTATGTTATAGTCTTAAGTCTTTTCCAAAAAGGTAACACCATGTGTATGGAATTATAAAATTAACTAAATCTTAAAAGAACAAATAACCAAAATTACCTACTATACCATTAGAAAATTACTGTACTAACACAAAATAATAAACCTATGTAAAATCATGATCAAGGGCCCCAAAATATTTATAATCCTTCTTGTACTCCCAATGGTCCTAAAAGTCATCGAAGTCCCCCGCGTTACTTCGACATTCATTTAGTACTGAGTTTTGAGTAAAAAAGTAAATAGCATAAAGATTCTTATTCAATTAATCCCTCCTTACAAAGTCCTCCAAATCGTCTGTCTGAACATGATAAACTCAAAAACTGCTGAACGAACTTCGATGAAATTCGGTATCGGGATAGTTTAAGACCCTGAAATGGACATACTTTTTATCCCGGGAAAATACCATACCGCATACGGGATTTTTATCCCAAAAAAACTCCTTCATACGAGCGAAGCCGCGAGCAAAAGCTGCTGCATAATAAATCATAATGATATCGAAAATATACTAAAGGCTTTACAAAGTTAAGGTCAACCGTTACCCACGCGAACAATGTTAATAAAATATGCCGACCGTACTAAAATAATAAAATGGGGACATGAAAAACGCATCACATAATCATATAATCCCATCAAGTTGAGTGGTGTCGGATGTATCAGGGGATGTCACACATATCCACGACTGCGTCCGGATATTCTATTTTGTCGCATATTGTTTTGATTTTATATAAAATAGTGCATCGGTTAAGTGCAACTCAACATTTCCGCCAAAATACCATATATTCTGCAAATATTTCGACCTCAATAAGACTATTTTCATGCTTTCTACGGTAAAAAAAAAACGAGTCTGACTGGGTCAACCTACTCAAAGCGGTACCAATACCTTACAGAAAATGAGCGTGTACTAGCTTTGCTGTCTTGTGTCGGGGCCGATGCGTTTGCCGATGATTCAATTACATCCCCTTCTGTGGTCCCCATTCCGCCCCCGTAAGGATCTTTAACATTTTATTACCATTTGTTAGAAGCAGGCTCATTTTCTGCGATTTAAAAAAAAAAGCTATCAGGCACCGTAACCAAGATGTTTTTCTACAAACGTTTTCGCTAATATTATGTATCATAATGACATATGCTAGCAATAAACTTATCGATGAAATATATCATTCCCATACGTTTTTACTGTTTTCCAGTAGCGTTAACGATTGTAGGAAAGCATCTTGGCTACGGGCGCTAGATTCTGAACGAAGCACTCAATCTAAACTCTGTCGGGACACCACTCCACTTACCATCAGGAGCAGAGTGGAGTAATTTTTCCAAATACATATAAAAAAAAGAGAAATGTCTATCGTTCATATCAGGATTTCCAACCGCAATGAGTAGTCGTTTAAGTAAATCGCCATACATTTCCGAGTTCATATTTCACGGTATGTGTATAATTATACACTCGATGGCAAAAATGCACGATGCAGCTGCCGATAATGGCCCTCGTGTACGATCGAAAACGTTCTGAATAATTGCACCACATTTATGTTCTACTTCTTTGACTTTCAAAATGAACTGCAATTATTTTCACGATATGTATGAACCAGCGAATATAGATATAAATAAGCAAATAATACATAATAATACTTTAGTAAATACTTGCGGTCAGTCGGATTGCAGGAAGCATAAGCAAAAAGATCTCTTTTAAAAAAAAACAACACGTCAATTCATTAGCAGTTAGAGATGTTTATATAGATGGCATTAAAATTCTTTTCCGTCGTAAAATGTAACTTTACACACAAAAAATTCTGGCGACTGGCTTTGAAATCCCATAGAAATCTGTTATGCAAATAATATTGTTTAATCCAAGCAAACGAACAGGAAAACCTATGCAATGTATTGAAACATGTGTTAAAATTTTAATAACGTTATATTAATCTTGGAATAATTGACTACATAGATCAAAATTCACAGAGAAATATTTCAAATTAAATCATAAAGACAATCCCTTAAATACACAGATAAAATATAAACAAGTAATTCCGTAGACCTAAATAAACAAACCAAAAACAGCTAATCTTCTAAGGATCCCACGAATTTAACAATGTAATCGTTTGTCGAAACCAATTCTGTAAGAGAAACAATCCTACTCCAGTCATTAAAACAAACCTTATATAAACTGTAACTGTAACAACTGCAAATTGGTTCGTATCCCTAGAGACTACGAAGTGAAGAGAAAATTGTGCACCATGAAATCTACCTACGCACTTTGTACGTTCATTGCGTACTTATACTACAAAATTCTTACATCTTACAATGACAGTGGATTGTGTAAAGCTAAGGATCTCGGATCAGGGTAATTATAAATACTTGCAACGCTAGAACAGTTACATCAGATACACCAGTTTGCGAATAAAAGCATGAGTTACGTCACGTAAAACCGCCATATTCATAAATTCAAGTCACGCAATATTTAATTTAACCAAAAACTTTTTTTCATTGGCGAAATTAGTCCCAACGGACGCTGTTATCGGCCGCGCACACTTGCTCACTGGCTGCCAGCCACAAATTCACAGGACATACCCACGCTCCTGTGGATTGTGGTACAGCCATCGTTGTCCATAAAAATCACTTGTGTTTTTTATGCTTTGTGTTTGTAAAGAGAAAAATAATGTTGGTTTACTGTGGTATATACCCTCTCCCTTTTAAATCCGCAGACCGCAAATATTAAATAAACATCGCCTCTCCATTTAATTATATCCAATTACGAATAAATTGTACATAATAATTTCTGTGAGACAGTCGTACCCTGGTCGTTTTATAACTTATTATGCATGGTATTAAAGTATATTTTTGGAGCTTGTGTAATTATTGAGCTTTTTAATGTGATACAACTTGACTGCATCGATGGCGTAATTTGTTTTTTTTTTTACAATTGCCGTGCTGAGGTCGTGGGTTCGAATCCCGAGTCAACAAAGTGATGTTGAGTTTTTCTCCTCAGTAGTCAGAATCAACCCGGTGTCTGAAATTTGTGCCCAATATGGCGATAGGACCGCCTATCACATCATGGTGTGTAATTAGATAGATAGTTCCGTGTTTCATTGCTACTGATTACGATCAGGCGTTGCTCACTATGAACTATGAAGCATGCAACCAGCTCGTCATATTATTCTGATGATGAACGGATTATCCAAATATGCAATACCAAATACCTAGGAATACCTAAAAAGGTTAAAAGTAAAATTCTGCAAAAGTAAAAAAAGGTAAAATATAAGGCCTATTACATTTCATCACTGCTCTAAAATTGCCATCTCATATGAATAGGCTACTCCTTTATTTATAAATACATATTTTTTTATAAATAATATAAAATTAGTACCTACCTATGGACCTTTTTACTTGCGGTACAAGGGATTGTAAAATATTAACATAACATTTTTATTTTTTTTTTTACCGTCAAAATGCCGCAGGTTTATTATTGCACCCCAATGCCCAATATAGTGTAGACACCCTGTGAACACCTGGCATTTAGAATAAGACATTCAAAAATACGATAGGTAAGCAAGTCCCTTCAATGGCGGCTTTGGGGGGACGAAGGGGACAACCACCCGGAGTCTCGCGCTTACACGGGGCCTCGCGAGGTGGGTTATCCTTTTTTTAGGTCCCCATCTTTAAACCAACAAAAGATCTTACGTATTAAAAAGTTGAAATCGGGAAATCGAATGAATTTTACTGGTGGTAGGTCTCTCATATATGTGAGAGTCCGACATGGTACCACCGCAATGTCTATTTCTGCCGCCAAGCAACAATGTGTAGTCACTGTATTGTTCCGGTTTGAAGGACATTTAAAACAATCTAACTTTTATAATTTTACTACCGATCGGGGCCTCGCATCGGCCAAGGCCGACACAGGATGCATAATAATGCTGACTGCACAGAATGATAATATGATAATCTTGCATCGCGTAGGATAAAGTAACTTTAACTCAATATCGATCTTAAAATTCTTTAACCCGAAACAAACGCTCGCAGATAACTTGGCTCTCACTACAGAAATAAAACCCTTGCATCGGCCCCTCGTTTCACAACAAAAATAAAATAATGTAAATATTTATTGTTGTTCAAAATGGGCGCATTTGATGAATACCTAAGCGATGGGCACCATTGCGCTATTCTAAAGAACGCAACAATATTTCTAACGCTTAGAAGCTCCATTCGGCATTTCCAATGTACGCTATGGCCTATGTGCCAGATGTAACGATTCAAAATATTATAATTTAAGTAATTGGCTTTTGGAACAAATAAAATCAAAGGTAAATAAAATAATACACATCTCATATGGTCGTTTGGTACAAATAATGTTTTTTTTTTCGAATCTAGCGTTAGTTTTACTGAAGACGTGGAACTTAAATTAAAAAGTGGGTCTCATTAAAAATTTTTCTTCAAAATATTTCATTCTGGAAATAACAAAATAGATAATAAACGTTTGTTTGATCCCAAAAGTTTATTTTTAATATTTTATATTAGCAAATGCAAAAAACAATATTACTTTTTACGTATAACGGAACGTTCGCAACTCAGCAACACTGACAACCCTATTACCAAACGGATGTATTCACATCACTAACAGCGGAAATTGCAATTTCTGAAAGTTGGTATTGAAGCCAATTGATTTTCTTTTTATATTGTTTCGTAGTGATTATTATTTATTTCATGACAAAATAAATAAGATAATTATGTTGCCATACCACAGCTTATAAATAAAGTTTTATGCGTTCAAACAAATGTTGTTGAAAGCCATAAAAGCACCAAAACATTTTTATCAGTTTTTCTCTATGCCGCTGGGTTATATATATTTTGTAACTATAAATATAATATAAAGGCATATTTATATTTCCAAATAAATATAATTTCGGAGCTTCAGTGCGCAGCTGCGCGCCATTTGCACCGTTATTACCGCGCATGTGTTGGCAGCACTGGGCCGTTTCCTCCAAGCCGCCGTCCGACGCCATTACCACGCCATCGGACAAGCTGTCACTAGTGCGTCTTTATCAAAAATATATTTTGAAGTGTAGAAAACACTGGAAGTTTTGTGTTGATAATTTCAAAAAACATATAAATCTCAAAATGTCTGACGAGAAAAAGGTACGTAAAATTTTATATTGTCAGTGAGCCCATCAACCTAAATGTTTCACCGACATGGCGTACTTTACAAAATGTGGTTACATTTCTTCGAATCGAAAATATTTGTAGAATTTTACCAGGTAACACTATATTTATCAGTTTGTTTTGTTAAATTTTCAGGGGGAGAGCGAACACATCAACTTGAAAGTCTTAGGTCAAGATAATGCCATTGTCCAATTCAAAATAAAGAAACACACACCTCTCAGGAAACTGATGAATGCCTATTGTGACAGAGCTGTAAGTAACGCCTATAATTGAATAATATCCCACATTATTTGTCTCTGAAAACCTAGTAACTTAACTGTCAATCAAAAAAGATTTTGGCGCTTACTGAGTGCTATCTTACACCGGCAAGAACTGCCTACATTATTAGTTGAATGCCGTCAAAGCTGTAAAATTTTATATGTGAATAATAATGATAAAGGCATTTGCGATACATGTTATACACTTATTTTGTTGCAAATTGTAAATGGTCAACAATGGTTACTCTGAGCAACATTTTACCCACCATGGTATTTTTGTTACTCTCGCCGAATAAAGTCGTATGATGTGAACCAGTGCCTCCTATTTACCATTTTGAATCATAGGTCTTTAAATTTAAAAATAACAAACCTTGGAGGGAATCTGAAATGCTTACTCCGCCCTTCACTTTTCAACACTGAGAAACCATTCTATATTTTTGTCAGCTTATAAAATTATCGTGTTACATCAATTTCTAAATATCTGAACATTGTTTACACGCCATTTTGCTTATTATATTAACTCATTACATTTTACAATCAACACAAAATTGACTAAACACACCTAATAATTTGACCCACAAATGCCTTATAATATACCCCAGCATTTCTATTTGTTATGTATGACCCAATAAAACCTTTATTTGAATTAAGAACAAACTTACTTTTTTTATGGTTTTCTAAATCTTACATAGATAAAAACTACTTGTCTCATATTTGCATAATGATTTAACATTATAATATTCTGTACACCTGATGCTCATAGATATATGAATAACTATATGGGCATAACATCATAGTAAGTGTGGGAAGTCAAAATGAGAAGAGCATTATATCTATAAAATTACCTTTACATCTGCAGCTTAACATTTCATACTATTATGTTTTACTTCTGTTGATGAATATTCCTTAACTATTTGTTTTGGCAATGTTTTCTGCTCTACTAATTTCATTTATCTAGATATTGTGAATTAATAATTGCACAATACATTGTAATATAAAGAATATACCTTATTTTGAACAAAAGGTACTCAGTAGTTTAAGCAAATATTTGAGCAACTCTATGCTGATCTATCTAAATGAGTAGCTAAATGCTGAGAGTTTATTTGGTTGCAGCCAATTTATAAATGTTATTAATTTTTAAAATCTTCCAAAATATAACAATCTTAATCAAATTTAGGGCAGGGATAAATGTATAGTGTCAAGTAACTTGCATTTCTGCTAAAAGCTTCCATAGCAAAAATTACATGGTAGTATTTATACACTATAAAAAATTTAAAGGATCATTTATATTGAATTCATATTGCTAATCAATATTATGAAATGTGATAATATATAACAACATTTACTGGTGGAAGGCGGCTCGTATTCAAGGGCCCACCTCTGAGTCTATTTCTACCTTCAAGCCAAAGTATGCACACTATTGTGTTCCTATTTGAAGGTTACAAACCCAACATAGTGACTGGGCAACTTAACATCTTATTTATTTTAATTTAGTAATTTGGGAACAACAAGCGCAGTTGAGTGCTTATGGTGCACTTTAAAATTCAAAGTTCTGTGTGATATTGCTACTCTTTATTGACAGGCGAGTGGTATACTTATCTCATAATTCAACTGCAATAATAACAAATATATTGTTAAATAAACAAATTCATTGTTTCAGGGTCTATCAATGCAAGTTGTTCGATTCAGATTTGATGGTCAACCTATCAATGAAAATGATACACCAACATCATTGGAAATGGAAGAAGGAGATACAATAGAAGTTTATCAGCAACAGACGGGAGGGGTGTCTTTAGTGTAAATTTAAGTAATAAGGAACTGTCCATGTCCCATGCATGGGTGATGATGTTCATGCTCTGTCTAACATTAAGTTAATTTTAATGCTGCACATTCTTGTAAAACTTTTGAGTTGCACAGCTCAGCCCAGCTATGTGTAGTGCGCCTCAAAAGTTTTGTTAGGTATTTTGGAAGGCGAACCAAATGACTAGGTAACTTCAACTGGTAATTCCATTGTGATAATTTTTGCTGACTACATTCAGAAGCCATGAAGCCAGTGTTTTTAATTGGAGCGTCCCAAATATTTATTGGACTAGCGTCTAAATAAATTTAATGTACCAACTATGTCTTTAATAAAGTAAATGTAATACTTGTTTTGTCTTTTATTCGTCATTGATATTGGCAGGCTAAATTGATGTAAAAGTTTAATAGTGGTTGCAAGTTATTAATGATTAATGATGTATGCTTTAGGAAGCCATGTGTGCAACCACCAGTTTTAGTTGCATTTTTATTGTAAAATTAATGACACATGATACATAATTTGAAAATTACCAAAATTAAGATAACATATTTTAGAAACAAAAAATATCTGTTCTATAAATTTCGAGGAAATATATAGCTTCTAAGAATTCTGTTAGCAAGCGGTTCGTTTTGCTAGGGGTAGCACCTAACCACACATTTACCAAACTACACATAAAAGATTAAAAAAACAAGTTCTTAGACTGCCTTGCTGTAGATAGGGTAAGAAGTTTGCGCCACATAAATTGTGTTAAATGAGTCATCGAGTCGATGACGTAATACTGATTCAAGTATGACTAAATACTTAAGTACCTATTTTTATATTACAGAAATAAATGACCATATCTTGTATTACCTATTTCGATATGCACATGGTAGGCACACGAATCACTCATTTGTAAACCAAAACCTCTGGTTTTATGCTTGCACAATAATTTCAATATAATCCTAAAAAAATGTTATTCAATATTTTTAGTTGACCAGTATAAAATACATCTAGAAAAATCTTACAGCTTTTATAAGTTTAGCATATTATTTCAATTTTTTTACATTATTAAACAATAAACCTTCGTATTCGAAATCAATAAAATTTTAACTTATTAATAAAAAATGCACCTACTGTAAATTATACAGAACATTATTACTGAAGAGGATGTAGTATTGCTAATTACATAAGGTCAGGGCCCAGGGGCCCTATTCCATCTACCGGGGCAGCTACAAAAAAAGCATGACCCAAAGAGCCGTGACGTCACTACCAAGTGCCGGGTGACTTAATTTTAATTTAACTATTATTTAAATTCCATTTGTTATGAAACTACTTACGTTTTATAAATCTAGATTTTAAAGTGAAATCAAAATGCAGATTTTTGACCGTTATTTTGTAACGCTGGAGTGCATCGGTTAGATAATTAGAAAATACAATTTCGGCGAACCTTCGAGATACTTCGATGCAAAACATTCCCTTTCAAGTTTTACTTCCCTAGCATTAGGTAAATCACAGTTCCAGTACATGGACGAGATGTGGAGAGCGAGCATGCAACAAGATCGGGTGGCAGCGTGTCGTGTTCAGACTCGGCTTTAGTCCCTAACGACTTCATTTTTAAAAAATCACGTAAGCCTCATTACTATCGGGCGACATCGCCTATTATGAACATATACTCGATTTACTTTTAAATATAAGTACTGTAAGGGTGTGCACACAGGAAGCTAGTTAACAAAATTTTAATAAATCCTCTCTTTCGTTTCAGCAAACACCGCTCAATACGCACATTACGTTTTCAACACACTGGACCAAGACAGAAGTGGCTTATTAAGTTTTGAGGTAAGAGATACCTACTATTATTTTTCCTCGTAAGAACTAAAAATATTCACAAAACACGTAATTTACTGTAATAACTGGTTTTTACTGCCACCGTGGCGTATTCATATCACCGTACGAATGCAGTCCTGAGGTCTCGGGTTCGATCCCGAGCCGGGCAGGGATTTTGAGTTTTTTACTCAGTTGCAGCCCGGAATCTGGAATTTGTGCCCAATATTGTGATAGGCTCTCCACAGAGAATGCATAGGGATGCATCCTCTTCCTCGCCGTATGTATTCCCATGACTATAGGAACACACGACGGAAAGTAAGTGCACCAGCTGCGCCTCTGCCTACACCTTCGGGGATAAAAGGCGTGATTGTGTGTAACTGCTATTAATATTTTCTCAGGAATTTGTGACTGGCTTATCAATTCTATCAAGAGGCACATTAGAAGAAAAACTGCGATGGACATTCTCTCTGTATGATATCAATGGAGATGGTTGCGTTACTAAAGAAGAGATGACTGAGATCGTCACTGCAATATATGACCTCATGGGGAAGATCGTTGAGCCTGTCATAGATGATGATGCCGTACGAGAGAAGGTTGAAAGACTGTTTCAGGTGGGTAAAGGAAAATAGTAAGACAGTAAATCCCGCATAAAAAATATTTTTTTACGTTAAATCTGTAGTGTTTAAAGGGCAGTTATTTTATTATATAAGAACAAACACCATGCTTGCTATCACTAATCATTTATACTAAGTAATAATTGCCTACATCAAACAAATCTTTCATTTATGTTCTCAAAGATTCACGTTGATAACTGAAAATACTATTAATTTAAATTGTCAGCCTTTCCCAATATTAGTGTGAAAATAGATAAGTACCTAAAGGTAAAATGTTCACAATTTCAGAAGATGGATTTGAATCGCGACGGCGTGTTGACTCTGGACGAATTCCTCGACTGTTGCCTGCGAGACGAAGAAATCTCGAGATCGATGGGTGTCTTCGACAGCAACTTCTGACGGCCCGCGGTCCGCGCACGGCTCCCATGCCGCGCTTCATGATCTCTCACAAAACCATATATACAGTAGGATACGTACTCCAAACGAACATTATTAATACGATATTTTAACATTCAAACAGGTTAGGACCTTTTTCCAGCTTAATAAAACCAGTTATGTTGATTGTATCGTTATAAACTTAACCTACTTTGGCGTTTTATAATTTGTTGCTTCTGTAAATTGTACTTGTTACATCTAGGTCTCGTTTCTGCCTAGAAAATTATGCCTCCCATGTCAAGTAAATCATGTCTCAAATGATGTGATAAGCGTTTGTAGTTGCTAGACACCTATTACATCCACGGTCGCTAGTTCATTCTTCATAGTTATAACAACGCCTGTTACAATGATGTTGACATCCTGAGCACAATCCGGTACTTATAGATACCTACTACCTACCAAATATATCAGACAGGCATAATACCCACTATACCTTTAATACATAAAGTAAAATACCCACATTAAAATTTTAAATAAAATTACATGCAGTTAATTTCAAAATTTTTTTTGGTGTTTGAAGATACAAACGAGGCATTAAATATCAAATTAGGTAAATCCATGACAGCTACAAACGCAGAAACGCATAAATTCAATTGCGAAGATGGTCAAGTATGTACCGAAATAAAATGTTTATTGAAATAATTACATGACAAAATTCATATCATTTGAATTTAAATTGCGCGTACACCGAGCTGTAATAAATGAAAAAAGACAGCATTGTAATGGATATAGCCCCAAATAAAAAAAATTAGACAAACTTTCCTTTCCTTGCAACTTTTTCTCTAGTTAAAATAATGTATTTCTATTTATAATATTGATGGTAGACCTAACATTCCTTTAATATTAAAATGATGATGTACTGTTGTGAAATGCATTTTATGCCGAAATGCTCACAGTACCATTAATTTTACACAAGTGTCTTTAATAAATCACCTTCATAGATAGAAACGGTTTACCGTATTCGTCTTTGATCATTCATATTCTAACTGTACGCCCTTATTAGTAAGATGTCTTAACTTCTAGTTATAAAGTTCTTTTAGAATACTTACGTCAGAAACAAGGTCTTAAGCTAGTGACTAAAAGTCTTCGGAATTCTGTAAATTGTAGTTATATGGCTACTGTCTATAAATCTTAAATTTGTCGTTGAAAAATATAGGTACTTATAAATATTTTTAATTACTATCAAATTGCTTGGAACTTTTTACAAATTAAAAGGACAAATATCTATCTGTCATGAAATCAACGTTAAATTTATTATCTAAAACTATCATCCACATTGCTTTATCATCCCTCAAGCTATGGCTTCTTATCGTTTTTATTAAAATCGTTCCGGCCATTTTTAATAGAATGTAGTATATAATAATTTATTGAAAGTGGTTTACCTGCATCTACCACAATATACTTAGACCTTATAATTTTGATAATGGCATCGACTGATTATCCGCAGCAAATAGGTACCATGTCCTTAGAAATCCCATAATGAGATTTATCCCCATAAGTTGGCCTAAGATAATTTTGAATTTGTACCCACATACTCTAATAATATAATAAATTGGACATGAAAACACTGCCATATCATAAAATTGTTCGAATTGAACATATTTTACCTACCTATACTAACTCATTCATTGTTCGCTTCTCATTTCCCTGTCGCCGTGACAATAATTTGAAAATTCCTGTACAATATTAATCTATTCTATATTTTACTTATAATATGTAGACGTTCTTTTAATCCAATGGAATAATATTTTTAAATCCAAATTACTTAAATCTCGTCAAAAATCCTTATCCCTGCAAGAGTATTTTCGAAACTATCACTCATTTATGTATATATATAATTGTAAATAGTTAATAAAATAGATTTAAATGTGTATATTTTCATAGTGAATGTTAAATGGAACCAAATAATTAGATGGCGTATTTAACCACTATTTAATTAAAAAAGATAAACTAGATAAATGAAAAATCATGCATGTGACGGTAAATAAATGGTTAATTCAATGTGATTATAAAAGTGATGAAACTTTAAATTTGTTTAAAAATTAAAATAACTGGCATATTCGCTAGAAACCCAAGATGCAGTTAAAATTGATGGAGTAACTGAATAACTATTTTCCCGTGAATGTTGTAATAAAATTTATTTATTCATCGAGCTTAAAATAGATAAGAATGTTTGTGTGTCTTCCCAAAATAGAACCATTAATTTTGAAAAATGTAACTTCCATAAATCTTGATATTCTTACAAATAAATAATGACGTCTCGTACATAAATTATGCAATCGTTTAGAAGTAGTTATGTATGTACAAGTACGTATTAACTCTACCTACTTACGTCCGATACATTTTAACTTACTCTTTTACTTCATTTCGAAAAACAGTGAGCATAGATTAAGAAATGAGTCTTATGATGTTTAGAAGTTTAAACTATGAGCATAAAAGAGTTGATTATATTTTATTTAGCCCTGTAGTAATTTCAATTAGGTTAAATTAATCATTTTATTGTATCAAATTATTTGAGTAGGTATTAAATTAAATTATTTTATGTGGTATTTTAAATTATGTAAGAATCCATCATATTATACATGTGTACTGGAATGTAATTTATGTTAATAGTTGTATTATACTTGTCTAATAAACCAGTAATTTATTCGTGCCAAAGCTTGAAAAAACGCAACCTTAAATACAAATATGCAAACTTACAACGGCTATCTGTTAAGTATATTGTGTATTGCTTACAAGATAAATTAAGTACTTAATTACATAAAGATTTCATCTTTATATTATTTCATGTTCATGATAGGCCTATTAGGTGAATAAATTAATATATCGATTTTGTCGTTTTAAGATCCGTGTAAACTAGATAAAATCTACAGGTACTTGGTGTTAGTTATTTTAGTGTAGAGGCTGTATCGTCCTAAAGGACTTACATGTCAAACTCACAGTGCTTTATTTCTTTTAATCAAACAAATAAATCCACTAATTATCATTTCTAATATATTAATTACACAGATGTTCGTTGGAAATAAATTACATATCAGTCAGTCGGCATTTTTAATATTTGGTTTTCGAATTTTTCGTCAGTACTCGCCGTCTAACTTGCAGAAAATAATTGGTATCGAAACGTTACATACTAATAAAAGGTATCGATATTACAAATGAATCTAAGCGTAGAATTTTAATAATATGATTAATAAGTATAGAACGCGAGTACTGCATAAGTATCTGTGCATTGGGTGGGTAGCATACGTTAAATGTTTAAATTCCCTTGTATAACAATTGCACTTACCTGTGTTACATAGCGTGGACGTAAATATGTTTAGAAAGAAAATCTGTAAGTAGATATGTATTTGAATATTGAATTGTTTATTTACAAATTGTATGTGTATTTTATAGAAAAATAAATAAATGGAATCTAATTAATGTTTTAAGTTATTACACCAAATCTTCCGCATAACTTCGCATAAATCCGAACCAGATGTAATTTCTGGATCCCAATACAACTTTTTGTTTAAATAAGTCACAGCCCTCGTATAAGGGCACACGAATTAACTGATAAAGCGGCGATAGCCTAGTTGGGTGTGGAACGGACTGTCGAGACGAATGTCCGCAGGTTCAAAACGCAAGGGCACAGATCTGAGTTTTCTAAAAAATAAATTATATGTGAAGAATTTGTGAATTATCGCTTGCTTTAACGGTGAAGGAACACGTCGTCAAGAAACCTGCATACCTGAGAAGTTGTCTATAGGAATTTTAAGGGTGTGTGAAGTCTACCAATCCGCATTAGGCCAGCGTGATGGACTAAGACCTTATCCCTCTCGGTAGTAAATGATCCGTGCCCAGTAATGGGACAGTATATAATACTGGGCTGATGATGATGACGAGTTAAGCGATAACTAGTATTTTCGAACATCTGAAATAAGTTCTGGAAAGGTAAGTAGTTTAAAAGAAAACAAATATGTATTAAATATTTACAAAATATTTATTCAATCATTTAAGATAAATTGAAACGCCTTAATGTAAGAAATACATAATCTTTTATAAAATATAACAGCTAATTTATCAGTCACCTGTATACTATTAATTTAATTATTATTAATTTTTAAAAATATTGAAGTAAATATGCGTCAAAATAGGAATAGGATCGTCAACGACCTCTACTTGGCACTATGGCTTGTAAACTGTAGTTTATAACAATAATATTTTTCTTAATCAATATATTTTGTAAGAGATTCTACGTGCAATAGACTATAGATGTAATATGTTGAGCAATTTATTGCTCGTTAAATGTTATCCAATGGCTTGCCCAATATATATGTTAAAGAGTACCTAATACATTATCAAAATATAGTCTCTAATTTCAAATTCGGCGGGCATTGCCAAGTCTTACTTTGATAATTTAACTCGTTAATTACTAATCATTTGCCCTACAATGCTTTTTTCTAGACAATCGATAAACATACAAATCATTTTTTAAATATTACCGCCATATTACAACACAGTATAATTAGATTTCATTATATATTTTACTTTGTCTTGAACACGTGTAATTTGAAGATTTAAATTATGTAGAAGTATTAAGTAGTAAATACATAACATCGAGCGCTATAATATTTATATTATATTAACTATGATAATACATATTTTTGTAATACTAAAATGAAGGATATTCCTTTGAGCACATGCTGCTGTACTACAAGAATAGTACTACAAGCTACATAATATTTCTACCGAATATTGCTTTGACACGCTCAGTTTTTAAAATTGTATAGACTACATAATAATTAAAACTACATTTCTAAAAATACTTAAGTCTACTATCTTATAATTGAATCTAATTATTAAAGTCAAAAAATAATTCTAACGTAAATCGTAATACATTCGAGTGTAGATATAAAATTATATTAGCCTAAGAAAAACCTAATAAAACTTTTGTACATTTTTAAAAATAAAGTAAATTAATAATAGTTCGAATACATACAATAGTCGAAAATAAACTTCGCGTTGGTCACATTGGGGAGAAACAGAAAAATAACTACAATTATTACTACATAAAATGATAAAACCATGTATGTGACTGTTGGTTAAATCAGGTGACTGTTTATAAAAGCAGTATAACCTCTAGTAGTTATTGTAAATAAAAAGAACAGGCTTTATCAAAAGATTAAAAAATTGTACCAATTCGTATTTAGACGATACAGAGAGACGAACACACGACACATGCATTTTTTTTGGTGTAAAATTATGTTACTAAAACACTTGTAAAAATTTCATAACAATATTTGCCAATCATTTATATCTAAAATACCTAAATAATCTCAAATATAAATTTATAGTACTTATATAAATCTTATGTACACTCTGTAATAAAATAGTAAATATTCTTTCATAATATAAAATAGACATTACACATTGTAACATGTACATGTAATAATAGTCAAGATATTGATTGCTTTGTGATGAGTTTTGATAATCACTTTTTAATTGCATTTCTTTTAAGTCTACAAACTTTAAAATCTACGCGTCAAGTTCTTAATCAATTTTGACAATCATGTGAAAATTTAATTTTTCATTAATTTTTTTCAAAACATTTTTATTGTTATGAAACTATTACGTAAAATGTATGACGATTTTTATTAAATAAAATTGCTCAAAAACAGAGGTAAATGAATTTTTTCGACGCGTTTTAAAAATATCATTCCTTCACCAAATTTAAATACAAAAGTTCCGAATTGACAATTAGAGAGCTGATATAACCTTGCACATTCTCAGTATCATAGTATTTTTGGTATGATTACTGACGGAACTTTTTTGCAATATCTGTGCCAGGCGGCGCCATAGCGACTTCTGCACCGGTAGTGGTCCCGCCATACACGGTAACCCAGCCCAAGTATTGTCAGTATAGCTGGCACTGCCGCTATATACTTTTTAGATAAAAGGCCAGGCAAAGCTAAACAAATATGGATAATAATATCGCCAGTGTAGTTCGGATGCCGCAATACGCCCCAAAGACCAGAGATGAGCAGTTTATTCCCATGGAACGTTGGCATCGAGTCTAAGTCTGTGAACGAAAAAAAAAATTAATTGATACAAAAATTAAACACCGGCTACTGATAAATAATTACACGAATTTTATATATTATTTATTATGGTAAATATATCTACAAATGAAGAGAGGATAGGGCTAAAAGCTCAATTACTAATTATAAATAGATTAATCATGAAATATCTATAGGCGTAACTAAAATAAATAAAATTTGTATATAAATAATATACTCTCAACTTACTTGCCAAGCTGGGAAGCAATGGATTCGCCCGGAACTTGTGTTTAATATTATTACTAGCAAGCATGACAAATAATCCCAATGTAAAGAGCACAGAAGCAAAGACCAAAGCATTAGTCGACAGGACAAGTTTACTATCTGCCACATGTTTAGATATTGTTGTGAAGTAGTAAGGATAAAGTGCACTCGACACAATCTGGAGGTACCCAACACCCTCAGACTGCCAATAAAATGTGCTGGTTATCTTGTACTCCTTTACAATAAAGTTAAGAATATAAATTATTTGCATTATTGTGAATACTATAATTGTGGGTTGTAACTGTACTTTGTTCAGTATCTCTTTGTAGTTCTCTATTGTGAGTTGCACTTTATCATTTATTTGAAGATGGATGCCTTGAGAGAGTATAAATAGTAACAATATCAGCTGAAACAAAACAAGTTTTCATTAATGTTGTATAACAATATCAAATTAAGATAACAGCATATTCCTGCATAGTTCATATCTGTTATTAATATTCCAAGTCACTAATAAACTATTAGAACATGTTTTCCTCAATTTTAAGCATGAATGTATTAACTATACCTATATAGCATAGGTGTTGATAAATCATAAAGCAATGTTGCACTATAGTGAAATGATACTTGTTACAATTCCTTTAATGTTCAATTTGTATTGTAATGTTGTTCCCAATTATTTGCATTAATACTATTTGTGTTAAGTACTTATAATGAACACAATTAACCACTAGTTGGTTTAGCTGTATTTCCTGTATTTTATACAGGTCATTTTGACATTGTGATACTAAAAGAAACCTAAAAAAACTTATCATCTAAAATAACACCTTATACTTAGTTACTGGATATGTAAATAAATACTGTATATGTAACACAAGAACACACCTTTTAAAAAATGAAAAAGGGATTATTTGTGGAAAAATACATTATTCACAAATGAATTTTAACACAGCGTTAGGAGAGATAAATATGATTATGTGGTTTCATTTATTAACACCATATCAAATTGACCTTGCATAATATACTATAAAAATATTCGGTATATTTGGTGACCAATGTAAATGCACAGGAAAAATGACAATTATAATTATCTACATAACAAATATAAATCTTATTGTAGTGTTGAGGAAATGCGAACTCAGCAGTATGCCAGTACATTTTATGGTGCTGGTATTATACTTATCTGAATAGTTTTAAGAAACAACTATTTTGGTAGACTATCATTTTTTTTAAACAAATTAAGTTAAGTCAAAGAAAAATTAAATATATTTGAAACAAATCGCATACTTACAGTTGTAATGTTGCATGTTCTTGAAATCAAAACCTTCACATTCAATTTTTTTAGGTAGCAATGGATCTCCCGTCCCATGAAGAAATCGTATAATCTGTATCCTGTGTTTCCATATGTGTTTAACTCATTATCTTTGAGTCTCCTACTCTTAATGTAGACCATAATACTCAAAATAAATCCAAATATATAAGATGTTGCAGCCAATTGCAAATATTCATTGACAATGACTTCTTTATTTAATACTTGTAGATATTGCAATATATAAACCAAACCAACAGTAAATAGACTTGCAAAAAATGCATTGAAACAGTATTTATGATCTCGTCCATCCATCAAGTCTGCTTTTGTACCGAATATGGGAATAACAGCAAATACAGTTTGAATAACAAGCAGACTGGAAATCAATCCTAGTGATCTCAAACTAAGCCAGAATTGCAAATCCTTATATTTATTCAGATCTATATTAAGGGAGCATGAATGTTTGCATGATATTATTATACTGCAAACTGTTAACGGCATTAACAGGATCAAAGCTGCAGCCCCAGCACGGCCTCCAAACTCCCATCTACTTGAAATATTGGTCAGGCTGCTTATGCTACTCCTCAATGGTGTAGCAAGTTTCCTAGTCACCGATTTGGACTTTTCCTTTGGAATTTCCTCATATACACTTTCTTCATCAGAAAATTGGTCAAGTGATTTACTGACCGAGTTGCTGTGAGTAAGTGACTTACTAACGCTTCTGCGTAATTCAGCATCGTCGAACTTGTCTTTGATCTCTCGTAGCCGACTCGATCGTCGCGGCGTCAACTCAGCCTCGACCGATCTATTCCGCAAGCCATAACTAAAATCAACAGCATCTAAGCCGTTGACCTTTCCTAACACGAACTCGTTCTGTGCTAATGTTACATCCTTGGTTGCAAATTCAGATCGTTTGGTAAGTGTGCTTTGGAAAGACTCGAATTTAGATGAATAATCTACGAGCCTCACCGCTAAGTCAGATTTAATAGCAGGCCGCTTTGAAGGGGATTTTTGAACGACTTGCGGCTGTATCTCAGCAGTTTGTTTGGTTTCTTTAGTGGTTCGAGAAGGCGACTTACGAGCTGGAAACTTAGATTCCGGTTTTCTACTGGGCGATTTCCTTGAGGGTGACTTTTGCGTCGACCGCGCGGGAGAACTTTTCCTTGGTGAACTTTTCCGCGTTCTGGCGGGAGACCGCACTGGCGACACACCTTTCCGAGTGCGCACCGGACTTATATTAGCAACACTGGTTCTAACTCGACCGCTTCTTGTAGACATACTGTAACAAAATAATATGTACAACTGGTCACTTTGGTTTCTAAAATTATCACGAAAAACCACACGCAAAGATGATTATTACCTGTCACGTTAATAGAATATGCATCTATTCACAGTAACACAGTTAGGTTTTAATATATTATATTTTTCCAGAGAACACAATAATACAAAATACCGTTTACAAACAAATTCACGCAAGCAAATCAAAAAGTACCCAACACGTTAAACGCAAAAACGAACGAAGCCAAGCGCCAACGACGCTAGAATGAATTTAAAAAGTCTCCTGTGATTGGCTAAAAATAAATGTCACTATCTTTAGACTTTTTGTCTTTTTCTATCTCTTTAAAATAAAAAAAGATAGTAACACTTTTATAATATTGGCAAGACTGATGTAGTAAACTTCCTATTTCTGTGTGTTAAAACCGAAAACTAACGATTATTCCCCGATTAATCGAATCTATGTAACGCTTATAATTTGTTACATTCCCATTGACTTACCTACGCCTCATGACAAAAGTACATGAATTGTCCGTGTACAAGTTTGATCACGTCATAATATTATTAAAATAATATAATAATTATAATATAAGAATATGCATTGACCGATGTACGTCGCGACGTGACGCCCTAAACTTTGCTTTATTCATGTACACGACACGACGCGACACGGCGTTTATATGCTGTAGTAACATGGTTTGTACAACCATCGTACCGTTTGCAACCTTTTCATTAAGTACGTAAGGTTTGTGTATTATATATTCTATAAGTTTAGCGAATATAGGAAATATAATTAAATAGAGTTATAGTTAAAAATAAATATAGTACTCGATATATTATTTTAAAAACATAACTTTACTAGTAGTCGGAGCAAAAATAAAACGCTTAAGCGGATACACAATACACTCTCTAGAGTAAAAGGTATTTCCTGAGGATATTAATCTCAGTTATGCATCTTCAACATTTATATTGAAATAGCAATAATAGCGTAACTATAACTTGAGTTGAGTTGGGTTGTAACAGTATTCACTAGTTAAATATTTGGTCAAATAATAAGATTAATTAATTTATTTAACAATTATGTATTTTCTTGTAATCAAAATTGTGCGACATAGGTTAAGCAACTTCCGTACACTTTTAAAATACTTTTAATGAGATAAATAATTATCAAAAACATGTCTTACTTTTGAGTATAACTCGAAAAATTAAATCACCCCAACATTTTAATGTAAAGAAATGAATCTAAGTCTCCTAAATTTAAATTTTTTCTACATTTTTAATTGAGGTAGTAAATAGCTTAGAAGGGTCATCAGTACATTTGAACAAACCAGCGAAGAACAAACGGCCGTCAGAGATTCCACAAACTTTTTTTTTGATAGGCCCCTTTCAAAATTTTGCTGATTCCGCTGGAGTTTTTTTTAGGTTTCGCAGAGAAGTGCTTGATGAATACCGCTCAGCCATCGCGGAGAGTTATATTGGGGTCACCGAGCCGCTGGTTACAGATCTTCTCTATTGAGAGGGTCTAAACTTAGTCCGCTGACCTAAACTTGCGGGTTGGTAGACTTTGTATTGGTATAAGCCGATGCATTAAAGAAACGATTCTAAAATGGCGGCTTGTACTTACGTTGACAGCTATATAGCATACAGTTAGTAAATAGTATGTAAAGTTTCAGGTCTAAGATTTTTTTCAAATTAATAATATTTAATAAGCATTCAATTATAACCATGATTATTAATGAATATTACTATTCATTATTTTTCTGTCTGCGGTACGCGCGTGAATGAGTTTGGACAACACTAGTGTACACTGTACAAGCGAGAGAAGATGATAAGCGCCGCCATTTTAGATTAGTTTCTTTAATGTAACGGGTTATACCTATATGAGTAGTTGGTTAGCTACTGGAAAATATTTAATAGAAGGGTAATTTATATTGACCGACTTTATTCCACTGATTTGAATACAGGGAGCGAAATAATGATTTATAATATTAGTAAGATTACAAATGGTCATAAGTCACCAGTAGCGCTCAAGATTTCTGACCAAATTTAATGGTTCCACTTTACACTCGTGCCTCTCTACAGGCACTCCGTCTTTATTTATGATAAATTTTGTAAAATTCCATTTTATGAAATTTCCTTTTGGGGTCCCTTGTTTTAGCTGAAATAAATAAATAGAACTTAATATTCAGATTATATTATCTTTGGTGGGTCTTCTGATTGAAATTATTATTTTACTTGAAAATTAAACGAGTATGCTAAGGGCAACCCACTAACGGGTTACAAACCTCGGCTCTACGGTCACTGGTAGATGATGAGACCTCAATGATTATGAATAAGGTTATTTTCTAACCTAACGACATAAAACGTATTTGTATAAAAATAAACGTAACCTTACATGACGGGAAAGGCATACTGGACATACTTACTAGGATTCTCTGACGTAAAACATACAAAACATAGTCATACTTACTGCATAATATCTGCACGCTCACGCAAACATGTTTACCTACTCCTACCACCTACATAATCTAACTCATTACAATGACTAATCAAATATTTAAAAAATAGAAGATATTTTGTTAAAAACAATTCAATTGATTCACGTACTTGCTTATCTATAGATAATCTACAATCTACTTACATGAAGTATGTTAGATTATTCACATACTTTACAAATCCGTTACTCTATTTGATAATATTATGTTTTTATTTATATTGTGATGTATGGGCGTTGTCAGCACAAATTTGTAGTAAGTATTATACTCAAATACTTTACTAATAATGAGAGTTTTACTATTGAACATAAGTATTTTTATTTGCTGAGGACAACCCATTATTAATATTAATAACCATGGGTTGCCCTCAGCATGGTCACTTAATTTCAAAGGGTGGCGAGCGCCTTAAGTGCTCACCCAAAAGTCCGATGTGTTTGTATAAGTCGACCCTAGTCACGCTAACAAATGTAAGAAAGATGCAAAAAACAAATCAGTGAAGTCACGTGTTTTATTGCCGATCTGGAAATTGAATCCAAACGACTAGAGTCTAGACCAATGAGCTGAGGTATCTTTATTTGGATACATATGTATAAATACAACGTTCAATATGCGAAGATACTCTAAATAGTTGAATGGTGTACATAATTTATTTTATTATGATTATGGAAAAGTAAATCATGAAAACCGAGTAAAGAACATAGGCATTGAAAATCGACAGAGCAAAGCCGTAACAAAAGAAAAAGAAAAGAAAGCCACTTGTCAGAGAACATCTGTTAGCCGCAACAATCATTTTATTTCTCTCATGCTTATTATTTAATGGTTGTAGGTAGGTACCTAAGAATGATCAGTAGATCCATTATCAATGTTTTGCAATTGGGTGACTAGTTACTTAATTTAAAGGTAGAAATTGAAACTATTTGCCTTCAAAAACTTCCACAGAGGACTAGCCCCTTCTCCATTGACATCAACTTTATCGTACATATCAAAATATAATGCGTAGTCCAATGTTTCTTTTTCTTCACCAGAAAATTGCCAACAGGGGAACGCTAAAATTCTCAAACCTACAAAAATTATGAAACACGCATCAAGTCTTTATCCTAGAAGGCAGCGGTGCAACCAGTTCACCCACTTTTTAGCTGTGTATTCCTTTCCATGATATGTTAGAGGGCGAGCCTGTCGCCATGTTGGCCACAAATATGATATATAGCCTAATACGAAAAAGAAAAACCCCGCATCACTTTGCCTGACCGAGGATTCAATACTAGAGCCTCAGAGCAGTGTTGTACTGCGGACATATTAGGTATAACTTCGCCACCGAGGCAGCCACATAATATATTATGAACCGAGTAATTATGTACTTAAAACATGGTGGAAATAAACTCGAAATACATAGATATAGATTCGAATTGACACAATTAACGTAGGTGACTAAAGGTAATCTATTAAAAGAAAAATATATAATTCTATACATTTTCAATATAAAACATTGCGCTTTAAATTAATTACAGTAATAAGTCAGATAATTTATGCTATAAATAAAATCAGTATACCTAGCTATTAGTTAAGTAGGTACAAAGTTGAATTATATTTACCAAGGCAAATAACTTGTCTACTCTGTAACCCTAATCAAAGATCGTACCTCAGAATCGTATCCTGTAGGAAAACTGTACGAATCCACCCCAACAATCGACAAAATATTTTTATCTAAGGCTTTTTACTAACCCTTGTTTTCGCCGTATTTTGCAACAAGCTCATTAAATTGCGCATAATGATGTGCAGTAAAACCGCATTTCGACGATACATTTACAATTATACACACATGTCCTTTGTACGCTTCTAATTTAACGTTTTCGCCCTTAGCGTTTTTAACTGTGAATTCATGTATTGACCTAGCTTTATTGTAGTCCGGATTGATTACGTTTGTAACCGACTTATTCATGATTATATAAAAATAAAATTGCTAGAAAATTAATAGATAATAATATAAAATAAACCAATACAAAATTATTACAAAATTAAAGGTGTAAATAAAGATATGTAAACTTATGACAGCTTCAGATTGACAAGGTCAAAGAGAATTATAATTTATACGGAAAGATAAGGTTCAATAAAGTTTCGTACTACAAAACCACAGCCTCATAGTATAAAAACTATGAAACCTATCTAATTAAGGTACTACATTCAAATATTTTTGTTTTATCGGCTACCTATAAAATAACTTAGGATACTCGAATTATCTGATCCATCTAGATTATCTATGTAGACAGACACCGAAATACTTTTTTACGTAAAACTATAAAAAAAACCTTATTTTGTTTGGTCTATTCTATCGATCGGATCGTTTATTAAAAACGGCCCTAACACGAATGGGTGAATAGATATGGAATAAAGTTAGTCGCATCATTTAAAATAATACTATTACTTATCTTGTTTGTGTAAATTAATAAGGGCGTTAATCTCATTGTAGAGTGTGTATCAGAAACTATCAATAAATTTCTTTAGTTGGAACTCAAGCGTTAAGGTTATAGCTTAAGGTCCATTTTTCATACATTTTGTTTCACCTTTAATCTGGGTAACTAAACAAGTAAAGAATTTAAATTCACGTCTAGTTAGTGTTAAAAATTTCGTCGTATTAAATTTTAAAGGCCGAAATATCCATGCATATTAATTATTTTTACGTTTTTCTTTCAACTGCGAGAACTAATCACTAACTAGACGTGAATTTAAATTCTTTACTTGTCAATACTTGTTTAGTTACCCAGATTAAAGGTGAAACAAAATGTATGAAAAATGGACCTTAAGCTATAACCTTAACGGTAAAAAAATACTTCATAAAGAAAAAATATACAATTATATAATTGTATTTTTTAACAATAAAGCTTTAAGTAACCATAATATGCATCCATTTATGAAGTAGGTACTTGCATACCTCTTACCCTATTGGAAGTAGGTACTATTTACTATTCAAACTATTTAGTTTCCCCACAGATTCATGTTATTTAAAGCTACTGTTGAGTGCTGTTTCAGTAAACAAAATAGGTGTATCATAAATAAAACATAAAGACAAATTTTGCTTTAATATTTATTCCTTTACAACCATGAATCTTACATCTAAACAATAACCATAACGTGTCTTGTGAACACATACAGGGGCCTTATTCTCTATCCCGCACGTTATTTTGACAGTGCGTAACAAGCACGTAACACAACGCATCATGTTTAGGACTATAGAAATTTGGCTTACAGAATAGCATTCCACGCACATAACATGACACGGCCGCGTTACGCGTTTACACTATCATACAGAATAAGGGCCCAGTAAAAACTCTATATTTGTTCCGCGTGCACAACAGCCAAATTTTTTTTTTTTTTTATTTTATGCAGGTTGATTTTCGCAAGCGTAATAATTCAAAAACGTACAAAATTAAATGCAATACAAATGTGATGCAATAAAACTATTTAAACTTAAAAGGAACGTGATTTGCATAGAATTACATTCTTCCAAGAATCCATAAATCTTCCTATTTTATAAGTGTATTTCAAACTTTTCAACTGCCCAAAGACAACAAAACTATATATTTTTCAACATAACCCTGAACTACCCCGTGCAGTCCGCCATATTATCGCATATTTCTACCAGTATTTCTCAAGAGAACTGACCAGATCCAACGGATCCACGTTAGGACCGTGGCGCTCGACGGGCACGCCGTCTTTGTCTACGATGAACTTGGAGAAATTCCATTTGATGAAACTTCCGAGGGTGCCGCCTTGTTTGTACTATAAGAAATACATAAAACAAATTAGTCGCATCGTTAAAAATAAAATTATACTTATCTTGTTTGTGTAAATAATAGGGGCGTTAATCTCGTACATATTGTAGAGTGTGTATCAGCAACTACCAATACATTTCTTTAGTGGGAACCTCAAAGGTTAAGGGTCAAAACAAATAAGGTGCGTTCGGGTAAGATCGGATACGGGGTAAGATTTTATAATGAAAAAATACCACGAATCTGTGGTTATTTTTTAGTTTAAGCCATGTAGGCGACTACGCTGTCTCTTTTTGACCTACGCTATATACCACAGTTGATGCTACGACCAAGAACGGGTGCGCTATGAACATTGAAACAAAAAAGATGGATTTCGAAGGTGGTTTAAAAACAAATCGTAATAAAAAATATTATTCTCATCCTATTTGATTTTGAGGACTGCCCTACTACATCTACGTAATTCAACAGCTAATTAAATTGATATGGGACCACGGTGAACCTATACAAAACACAAAAAGAATTTCAAAATGGGTTCATAATTGGGAGAGATAGCATAGCATACATATATGGCGCAGCATACATAAAAAAAAAATTGAGAATCAAGAAAGAAAGTATGTAGGTATTAAAGTATTTTTTGTATAGAAGTAGAATGGGTGTAATGAAGAACGAACACTTGATATAAATCCATTCTACTTGATCAATCATCAATTCTAGAAATGTGATGTTTAATTATTTGTATATCTATCTATACATATCATAAAACAAAGGGGTTCTGTCTGTATGTATGTTATCTATTTTCTCAAAATCTACTAAACGGATTTTTATGAAGTTTCATATGGAGATAGTTGACCCTGGCTACATTCTATCCTAGGAAAATTGTATATAGCGGGACTTTTATCCCGGAAAACTCTTACACGTGGTCGAAGCCGCGAGCAAAAGCTAGAGTTTGAAATAAAAACTAAAAACTATTTAAACGGATTTTATCGCGGTTTTTTATATTATTATTTTCTCCCGACGTTTCGAAGACTTTGCAGCCTTCATGGTCACGGGGGGACTGAGGTGTTGTTCATCCGTAAAGTCAAAGTTACAATATCTACCTACATTTTTCAAATATACAACTTTTTAAAATTTTATCTGTTGACGGTCCGATCTACGCAGAATGAGCTCACAGTGTCTTGAGGTCTGGCAGCCGGTCTTTTGGGATCCGATTTAATTAAATGTAGAACAGGATCGAAACGTCGGGAGAAAATAATAATATAAAAAACCGCGATAAAATCCGTTTAAATAGTTTTTAGTTTTTATTTCAATGTCTAACATTCGCGTAAACATAAGAAATCAAAAGCTAGAGTATTATAAATTTCTGACAGATAGCTTTTAAAAATATAGTTAGAGCGCCGTTTTCCTAAGGGCACCGGCTTAATCCGTAGCGAATCTCCCGCAATAATCGAGACATGTCCACAAGTCGCGGGAGGTCGCCAAGCATCAAATAGTTTGCGTGTGGAGACAAACGCTATTTTTATTTATTCTATTTACTTAAGTGTTTATACTTACTCGACTTAAAACAAACTTTACAAAACTTATTATTTTATAATGACTATTATTCCCTCTACTGCAGTTAGTCTCAAATTCATCAGATCGATAAATAATCACAAAATTAAAATATGCACGTGTTTATAGTATATGTGTTAAATACGTCAGTTTTAAATCATGCAGGAAGGTATATTGCTAACAAAGAAGATAAACATAAGTACACAATAAAGGCAGGTGTTAGCATATTTTCTGTTGTTATATTATTTTTTATATTTATATCAATTCAAATAAGACGGCGACTTGTTGGCAATTGGTATTAACTTTTATAGCAAAAATTTGACCCTGATTGCCCGGTCTATACTTAACTATATAGTTTAATGTATTTGGGACAAAGGTATTAAAAAGTGTACAATGATGTTCAATTCAAAAAATACTAATACTAGATTGATTTTAACCCTCATAATATAATGTCGGACTATTTTCAGCCTATAGAATATAGATACTTTAGAGTTAAAAACTAAAAAAACTTTTTCATTTGTGTAATTCTCCTGAAAAGAAATCCGAATCAAATGCGACTACTTCATGTACCTAGGTATTTAACGATACTTTTTATTATCATTCTACATCATAATTAGGATGACTTGTGATTTTTAAGGTTTCTTTTATAGACAAACAAATCTAATATTAGTTTAATCGACATCGACAAGGGAACTTTCAAGGCTACCAAATCGATACAGGTATTATCGATATTAGCGTGAATATTTTATGATTACCAGAGGCTGTTCGAACGACGATCGATACTTGCGTGACACAGCACACAACCTACTTGTAGAAACAATCAACACTAATTTTATATGAATTTTATGTTCGAATGTGAACATTTTATTTTCGATAAACTATGTTGGTAATAACTCAATAAGAATAATTATCAAAATTCTGATTTTTACTTGATTACAGAATGTTTACTCCCTGATCTCTTAAATCTTATACATTATTAACGTTTGGTCGCGGCTTCGCCCGTTCGAAACAGTTTTCCCTCATTAAAACCCCGCTATATATTTTCCCGGGATAGAAAGTAGCCTATAGGCTATATCCTTCCCAGGGTCTCAAACTATTTCGATATAACATTTTATTCAAATCCGTTGGATAGTTTTTTAGTTAATCGCGTTCACGTAGACAGGCAGATGCTGCGGGGACTTTGTTTTATGATTTATTTTTAAGAACTTTTTAGGAGAAACAATTCCGTCATACATGATTGTTGCGTAACTTTAACCACGCAGCCCAAATACCGGAAGCTTTCCAAAAGGAATACATTTTAGCCTTTTATAACATTTCTCATTGATGCTCCACTCTTATAGGTCATAGTGTGATGTTATATATCCTATAGCCTTCCACAATAAGAAAAAATAAGGACCTAGATGATTTCTCTGTTTATTCAGACATAGATTTATCAACATCATCAACTTCATAATAGGTAATAAATTTGTGGTTTATTATCATGTTATAAATTATTATTCTAACAAATCAGGCATTTGGCCAAATATGGGAGTGCAAAATCTATTAACTTTTAGGTTTTAAAACTTAAAAGTAAGTTGATAACTAGCATTTCAAATTGCCTTTATTAATCCTTATTCTTAAAATTTGACAACACACACTTCATTTTGTAATGTATTATAAAATGGTGATGACAATCATTAGATCTGAAAATGTTTGTATCTTCTGGTTTTTAAACCATTTAGAAAGACATGAGCTTATGTGAAATAATCCTATATAATCTACATACCTTCAAGAATTTCCACAGAGGATGGGCATTGTCACCGTTAACATCAATCTTTTCAAACAAATCAAACTTCACTTTACGCTCAGATGCGAAACATACAATTTCTTCAGGGTTGCCAGGCTCTTGGCCTGCAAACTGATTGCATGGGAATGCTAAAATACGGAGTCCTAAAAATAACAACAAAGATTATTGGCCTGGCCCATGGTACTACAATATTTTTTTCATGTCATGATAAAAACATTATGTTAAAGATTAATTTTGATTAACTACAATAGCCAAAAAGTAAATTGCTTACTATCAAATATTTAAGACACTATATAATATAAATAAAATAAATTAGCTCAGGAACTATAGCATTTAACCATAATATAGATATTATCCAAGAGCTACTAAAGGACATAACAAAATAAATAAAGTGTACCAGAGAATAACGGTAAAAATACTTACAATGAAACACATAACCGACAGCTATTATTTGCCTGCTAATTTAACTTTTATAAATGATTCCAACAGTCAAATATATAAGAAATGGATGGATTTTGGCTAATGTACAGTCAAGCAAAAAGGTAGCTGAACACATTAAACACTTCAAAATGCTACTACACATTAACTTAACAAATAAACTTTGAAATTTTTAAATATTTCAACTATTTTTGTGGCTGACTGTACCTGTAACCACAATTTAAGTTTTATCTCTATATTCCTATTCATCCCATCACGTAAATAAGTATTTCTCAAGATAATTTTACGTAACGAAATAGTTTTTACATAATATAATTTTATTCTCTTATATAATGTATTTTTTTTGTTTTTGTTTCTATATACTCATTATATTATACTTTGATAGATCAAATGCATTAAGACAAAAAAAGACCGATGAGACGAAAAATTGGTAACAATATTTCGTAAAAACTATTTCGTTGCGTACATATTTTATTATGAGAAATAATCTAATTATGTAGTCTTAAAAACTTACCCTTGCTCTCTGCATACTGTTCATAAAGCTCGTTCAGTTGCTTGTAGTTGTTCGCCGTAAGACCGCACTGTGAGGCAACATTTACAATAATGCATACATGACCCTTGTACACATCCAGTTTCACATCTTCACCCTTGATATTCCTTGCGGTAAATTCATGGATTGATGTAGCAGTTTTGTAATTTGGATTATCTGCCATTTTGCTAAAAAAATCCAAATTTATGACTTAGCAAAAATATACGGACACTACGTTTCACAAATAATTTTGTTTTGATAAGTGCCGGCCATTCCGTCAAGTCAAAGTCAAGTGCCGGTTTTCTATTTGACAGATTAGTGCTGTACTTGTTACTCAAAAAAAATTGACAATAGTTACATAACATTGTGTAATAAAAATTGTGAAACAAGAACATTTAAATCAATAACACTTACATGGTACTTAATTGAGCCCGTGATAGACAAATAACGTTACCAACAATGGGCACCAGTAGCCTAGTAATACTTCGAAAAACTATTGTCATCCTTTATCATTAAAGGTCACATTTATAAATAAAGTGCATTCGGAATATTTTGTCCTAGAACATTCAATACTAAACACATTGTTTATTATTTAAATAAATATCTCATTTTGTAAAAATTGTGGATTTTATGTCGACAAATATCAATTTAGAGATAATATGAGATGTAATATAATTTGTAAGAAACGTATTACATTAAATTAATGTAATAATAATTATTTAATTGCTTTACAAAACGAAGAAAATAAATTACACAACTTGGAATTTGAACGTACTTGTTTCGAATTTGATACTATGGAACCCATGATTATATAAACAAATGGATATGTTAAAATATATTTTTTATAAAAGAACAAGTTCAAAAATCGTTTTTTAATTCACAATAATTTTAAACAAGATTATTTATATATTCTATCACGATAAACCTCTTAAAAACGAGCTTATTGATAATACACTTAAAATGAACGCTTTCATAATATTAATGTTGCTACATTGGAGCACACTCTCAAAAACAGTAAATTTCACAAAAAAATATCTCTGAGAATAACCGCATATGTCATTTTTGGCAATTAACTTTTCCACCTCTTTTGACGAATCAATGAAGTTATTTTTATGAGTTACTCCGCTACGACTTTTCTTTATTATTATTCTTATTAATAGAGGGGTATAAAATTAACATTTTAATGATTACAAGCACTAAGCTATTTTTGCAACTTTATTATCCAATAAGTTTGAGGTTGGTTAGAATTTGTTAGAAATAGAGAACCAGCTTCCATACAAAAAGCGGAGATCTGCTTTTATATAAATCAGCAGTCATAACTTTGTATTTGAAATCGTTTATTTCATTCATTCATTCATTCATTCATTTCATTTCATTCATATTTCACGCTTATATTTTATAAAGTATATTTTTACTAAAATCAATATTGTTTTCAAACGATTTTTTACCACGTACTACAAAAGTATGGAACCAATTGCCAAATACGACCAGTGACCTTAAAAAAGAGCGTATTCTCACTTAACGGGCCGGCGCGGCGCCGCCAATGCCCATGGTTGGCAGTGATGACTTACCATTAGATGAACTGTATGCTCGTTTTCCCCTTATATCATAAAAAACGTATTGAAAAAAATATTCAGTTTTATAATTTATTGTTTTTCAATAAAAAAAATATCTTTCCCCTTAGAGGACAGGCTATAGACTTACCTACGTATTTTGTTTTTCAATAATAACATGAGCCAGATCCATAATTTCTTTGATTACGGTACAAAATACATGTCAAAAAGCGATACGTTCAAAAACACTATGCCAGAAGTAGTTAACGGTGAAATCAAAATACTAAAATTATTAACTAAATAAACTTAAAAATTATGTATACTATCTACACAAAAAATTATATTTACCTATTTTGAATACGGTGCAAATCAATGATTATTAAAAAGGATTGAGAGCAATAATTATTGTGGAATAATATTATGACGTTTCATTCTAATTAGAAAACGTGTTTCAGAACGGGCCTATTTTACTCTACATCTCTGTTCTACATCGATTTGTGGTTTTATATTTTTGTTGCGAAGAAGTGGTGGTCCTCATAAATACAAAAAAAGTGTTTTACTGGAAATACTTACCCTTTGATCATGGCTTTCCTGGTGAACAACATACGCCGTTGCATTTGCTTAAAGAGTTTCAGCAGTCCCAACATTGTTCAGACTGCATCATATCATGC
Source organism: Manduca sexta (assembly GCF_014839805.1). Lineage (NCBI taxonomy): Eukaryota > Metazoa > Arthropoda > Insecta > Lepidoptera > Sphingidae > Manduca > Manduca sexta. The sequence goes on from NC_051133.1 coordinate 10,988,689, forward strand.
AAATGTAAGTGTATAACGTAGTGCAATGTCAAGGAATTATTGATTTCACCACACTGCGACGTAATTTCGTCGATGACCTTGACCGTTGATAACCATTGATACATGATAATGCATTCTGTCTTGTATTTTGCTTTATTATTTCCAAAAATTCCGCCCTACCTACGTCATTTAAGCCTAGGTTATGGTTACATGATAAAATCTGATAAAACAATTTATTAGTTGATTAGAATAAAATGATAATTTCCATAGCTACGCCTTATTTATAAAAAATGCCGCCCTTATAACACGTAAATGTTTATCCTGAAAATATAGCATGGAATTTTACAAGGCTATTAATTCAACTACATTCCTTTATAGGTTATTGAGCATTATGAGAATCCACGCAATGTGGGTTCTCTTGACAAGAAGGACAAAAATGTTGGCACTGGTCTTGTTGGAGCCCCGGCTTGTGGGGATGTGATGAAATTGCAAATCAAAGTTGATGAGAATGGCAAAATCATTGATGCCAAGTTCAAGACTTTTGGTTGCGGATCAGCAATCGCTTCAAGCTCTCTTGCTACCGAATGGGTAAAGGGCAAGACTGTTGATGAAGCACTTAAGTTGAAGAATACCGACATTGCTAAGGAATTATCTCTGCCACCAGTCAAGCTGCATTGCTCTAGTAAGTTGTGAAATTTTTGTGTATATCTAGATGATTTTAGTGAGTAAACGGAACAGTAATTACTGTGAGTTATAGATATATTATAGGTTTTATAAACTTAGTCAAACAAATAATCCACAATTGTATTTCTTGTTATGAGTCTCTTCAATCACAGTTGTTATGTAAATAACGCATTGTTGAATTTGGTTATAAAGTTAATAATCACTAAATACATAAAGATTATTTCCTTCTACAGAGGTATTCATTATGTCTGTACCAATACTAACCTATTAAATAGTTTTACTATTCTATTTGTGTTGAAATCTATTTTAAATAAATTGTTTATATCATTCCTGTATTCTCAAAGGGTTAGGCAGGGGTTATGTGATAGGGGGTGAGCTTCTCTCCATATAGGGCACAAATTACAAACGTCATCTGATTCTAAGCAGTAAATCCCTATATTTTAATGGTATTAAATGATTTAAACTATTATTATTTTATTTACAGTGCTTGCTGAAGATGCTATCAAAGCAGCACTATCTGACTACAGGATTAAGCAACAGGGAGCGAAGAAAAACTAAGCACAACTTAGAACTTCAATATTGGAACAGATCTGTGATTTTGTAGAATAAGACCTATTCACGAAACATTGGAAAGATTATGAAGGATTTTTATTTAGTACTTCTTATTTAATCTTATTTCTCATCTTTTATGATAATAGTTAATTTTTAGCAATAACAATCTTCTGAGGCTGTTTATTTAAATATAAAAAGACTGGATAATGATTTGTGGATAGGCCAGAGAAACAGAATGGAAACTGGATTAGATTATAATATCTAATTAGCTTATCCTTGCTACAATATTCCTCAAATTAAAATATGTTAGCTGCTTGTTTTAAAATCATCTATACGCACTTTAGAATGTAGTGTTATTGTTATTAATAAATTACTCAATAAACTGAAGAATTTTTTGTTTCAATAAATCTTAGGAATATTAATCATCCAATGTAGAAATCAATGGAATTATAATATATAATATGGAAAGTAGAAATACTGGCCGATTCTCTATTGACAGTGATGGCTGCAATTATTATCTTTACATATCAGAACCTTTACATATGCCTGAACATGATAAATTCAATCTCCCAAACAGATTTCATTGAAATTTAGTATGGGGATAGTTTCAGACCCTGGGAAAGGCTTAGGCGACTTTTATTCTGGGAAAATATAGTGGGAATTTTATCCTAGAAACATCTGTCATGAGAGCAAAGCCATGAGCAAAAGCTGGCAAATCATAAATTGAGCATGAGACAGTTGCTTTGGCCTGGAATATCCATTAATTGTTCATAAACCATTGAATAAGTCATATAATTTGCATTTATATGGTGTAAATATGAAATAAAAATGCAATTTCAGTAATATAATATTTAATAAACTCCATAAAATAACACTATTATTAAAATACATCCGTATACGAGTTACACATATTTAAGGCAATATGCCTAATTTCTGCAAGGCCAGTTGAGCCGCGTCCGCTTTCGCTTGCTTCTTATTTGCGCTGGCAACAGCTGGCTGGTATTCAACGCCAGCTACTTTCACCTGGGCCAATACAAAATGTTGCATTATTAAAATCAGCCATTACTGTATACACATTAAAATTAAGCAAAAAAATATTTAAGTATAGACAAAAAAACATAAAAAATGGAATATCATTCCTTTAATCCAACTATTTGAATAGGTACCACATGGGAAGGTCTAGAGGTCCAAGAAAGATTATTCAAACACAATTTATAGGAAATTTTAGCTGCAGCAAATCAATCGTAGTGGTGACTACCTAATAAAACAACAACACAATGGCAAACTAGGAAACCTCAATTAGTATTTTCTTAAATCAGATAACTTTATAAATGGTATACATGAGTATTAAAAAGATTTTTCCAATACAAACAATACCTTGAACAAAAAGTTCTTCTTATGGTCAGGTCCGCATTCGAGACAGATGCTGTATTCAGGTGGTCCTAGTTTTTGTTTTGAGCAATATTCACCGAGCAGCGAGACAGGGTGCTTGCCGCCTGCCACTAGCGGCGCCGGCCCGCCGCGAATCCTAGTCGGACGAGGCTGTTTTATCTGGACACAAAGGATTAGATCTATTATAGAACATTCATAAAGTAATAAATATAGCACAAATATTTCATTAATTATAGAGTTACTACTTTCATTAATTATATTAGAACTATAACGCGTAAAGAAATAGGAAAAGAAAATATTAAAGCTATGCCTACAAGCAAATAGACATGGAAAAGTATGAAATAGGTGGAAGATAGAATGCCAATATATTTTGAAGCTTCTAGATTATTAGACAGAAGAAATGTTTTGCAAATCATTTGATGTTTTTTTTTTATATATTGTTACCGAAATAAATAAATAAAAATGAATAAAAGCATAATTATGTCTTACTTAATCAGTTATTTTTTATAGAAGTCTTGCAGATAGAAGGTATTAATTATCAATATTTATTCCACTTGAAGGCAAGACTATACCTGTACTTTACACAACCCAGCATTATTTTTTTATTCTTAATGTATTATAAGATACCTCATTTTTGCAACAGTCTGCATATATTGGTCTAAGTATGCAAAGAGCTACATATGATAAAAATATTACTTGATGTAAGTTACATAAATTATGCAGTATGACTTACTATATACCAGTAAAGGCAGGCAAAGGTAATGCCTAAATCGCAGTTAGTGTAGTAAAATATAAAATAAATACTTACTCCTGTGCGGTAGCGGCTACTGACCTCTTCTTTGGCCTGTAGACCTCTGGTGTCCAGCTTCACTTCGAGCAGTAACGGCTGCAGCGTGCCCGTGCCTTCCTTACCCAGACCCTGGCCTGGGGTCCAACCCATTTTCTGCAGTAGGTGCATACCCATGCCGCCCTCAACAGGTGCCGCGCGTTGGAGTTGATCCTACATATAAAAATATGATTAAATATATTTAGACATAATATATACCCGTACTCTTCAGTAAATCATCATATTCAAAAAATATTTAGCAGTATGATAAAAATGTTTTAAATTAATAATATTATTAATTTCTGTATTATTATTTTCAGGCAAATCAATGCGTCGCAGAATGCCAAATCCTTGTAGTGTTTTAATTTAGCTGGCGTGTTCCAAAGTCGCGATAGAACTTGGTTAAGATATAATCTTCCCGACAGTGACCGATCCTCCCCTGTTGGATACTTACCTCATTAGTTTCGGTACATAACGTTTGCACCTATCGTCATCCGTGTACTGTGGCGCGTCTAACGTAGCGCTTCTCCTTATCACTTAGAGGCTGCAACAAATATTCATGAATTCCCCGTAGCAGCCATGATTTTCTATGAGCCGAGCAAAACACTCAATAAAAGAAAATATAACTGCGTTTTAAACAGCTCAAAGAATCACTAGGCTGGCTTTGTTTGCGGGACTGACTTATTTTTTATTGTTAAAAGTTGCAGTATGAACTTGGACAAATATTGAAATGAATTTCTTATTTACATTTTTATTTCAAATTAATTCACGTATAGAGAGTGCATAAGGCAACTAAATTTTGTTGCAAATTGTTTTTTTTTCATTGCATATAAATTGGTGGGCCAATGAAGGCATAAATATTTTAAACTTAATAAATCAACAAATTGTCAGTCGTAAAGAAAGGGGAAAACTGAATATTTGTTAGCAATATAAAGTAATGATGATTGACATGCCACTGTGTGTATGGCACGACAATTATCATTACATTGTAAACTTTGTGACAAACAGAGTGTAATGAGCGAACTCAACAGTTCTCCCTTTACACGGCACGAATTGAATGGAATTCTATGATGGTTGTAGCAACATTTGAGATTCATACTGGCATACGAAATAGGCATTATTAAATACTTAGGGAAACATAATACATATTTTACAAATAGTTTACATGTGGTTTTCGGAATATGTGTGTGTATGGTGAGCAAATATATGAATTTCGACAACAGCAAGTGTAACATTTAGAAAAACAAATTTCAAAACTGAAACATTTTATGTTGCTTAGTAACATTTTTGAGATTACTTTTTTCAGGATAATACGATATTTTTTCGTTAAATCAATATTTATTTATGAGTCCGTTATGCATTATATGAAATGTGTGGTTACAGCATATGAACGTAATTGTAAATTGCTCATCAAAAACAATTTTTGAATAAGTTTTCACATTACGCTTTATTTTATTTTTAATTTTCATCGAATTTGTGGTATGACGTTATTTGTTTAAATTAATTAATAACATAGATATGTATATATTAATATTGTATAGGTAAATATGACTTCATATACTTGTACATTATACTTATATCTACCATAATAGTTGATCATGCTATAGAAAACGAATTCAGTGTTAGAATAATGGTAAATTAATTACATGTATTAATATTGGAATCCAAATAAAAACTATGAATAGGATACTAAAATATAATGACGTCAGTTATTTATATAAATACGTACCTGTTAGAATAAATAAGTATTATATATTTAATTTACAACTTTTTTACAGAGTGTTATGAAAAAATTTAAAGAGTGCATACCATATATAACAAGGCACTAATTTAGTGAATAGTCAAGGGAATTAAATGTTGTTACAACTATCACTATAATGACAAAACAAGGTCAGAAAACATAATACATGTGTATTATAAGTTCTGACCGCAGCGGCGCAAACAGCGTGGTCCCGACCCACGACGCTCTCAGCTGAAAGAAAACGTTATTGCCAACATATTAAAGTATTGAACGAAACCCCACGACATTTATGTGAGCATTTGTACTTTGTCGCACTATTTAAAACTATGCGTAACACTATATTATTTTTTCAATTTTACCAGTGAAATTCGGATCATTCTTGAGTGTGTAACTAATACCTAAATTTTGCAACAACCTGTATATTTTAACATATACAAAAGTACTACATAAAAAAAATGTTTAACACTCAGACGCACACATTTATTTATGTTAATAATTTCGTTAATTTTATTTATGGTAATGATTTTATTTGTATCTTTAATGCTACTTACCACATTTTATTCAATTTTCTACCTCATATTTTATTCAGAAGTGATTGCTGATTATTGTGGTATATTAACACCACTGTTGAATCAACATTTAAACTTTGTTGTATGTATACATAATATGTATATTTATACATTCAGTTCTGCTATTACCCATTATTCATTACAGAGAAGAAGATATGCATTACTTACTTAATTGAACAATTTACTTATTAAAGAAAAAATACATAATTAAATGTTTGTATAAAGTTCTAAAGTACAAATTACATCAACATGAACGTCAAGTTTCGTTTTACACTTTAATGGATTTCCTTTTTTTTTGGTAATTTTTTATGTAATTTGATTATTACTATATTTAAATGCTTTAATTTATAATTATTAATGTAATAATCAAAGGACATAATATTGATTGGAAGCCTGCCAGTGCAGTGGGCACTTTCAATTCCAGTACAGGTATAAATTAGCAAAACAAACCAATGCGTATGTATAGGTCTGTATAGTTTAATTGTATTTGGTCAAACTGTAACAAGATTAATTAATCAATTAATAAATTGTATGCTATAAATACATACATACGCAATGGCTAGTTTTGCTAATATCGCTTTCGTATACTGTATAAAGCATACCTTTTTGGCCCATGCCTGTGTGCCGCTGGCGAGCTCCTTAGGCGTCAGTATCTGTGCACCAGTGGTGCCTGTGAACTGACCTAGCGTAGAATCCTTTGACCAGCCAAACTGAAATAAAAAATTTGATGATAAATTTTCATTGTCATTATGTTCGTTGGAAGAGCATTTTGTTTGTAAACTGTTAGTATTCAATATTGTATCACCCTTTTTTATGTATAGTATAGGAAAGTTATTGTTAAGTGAAGTGAAATGCACGAAAAATGTCAACCAGCAAGAGATATAAACATCTGTTGACGGGCGGCATAGTTTCCGAAGATCTACCCTGTAGCATGAAGACATTTAGAGAATTCCGCCACGGCATCTCTTGCCTGTCATAAAAGGTGACTAATTGGGGCTTAGAGTCGCGGGGCGAGCAGTGGGGGCCGCTGGCCCGACCACAGCGACTCTGAGGTGGACGACAATGCGGATAGAGAGATGCCGCAATGCAATATCGCGCAGTGACGGTTCTGAGCAGGCTATCTTAGTGCAACTAGATACCCCGGGACTGTCCCGTATGCGCCGAAGAAGGCCACCGCGGGTTCTTGGTTGGTATGCCTTTGTGGGGTATACTGGGGTTAGGGACTCGGTTCAATGTCGGCTTGGATGATGCTATACTCCCGAGTGTCGACGTTGGGCCGTAAGACCGGTGAAACCAACACAACCGTTCCACTCACCCCCTAAGTAATGGTAGCGATAACGCGCTATTGCCCGCGAAAAAAAGGATTACTTTCGAAAGTTATTTGAAGTCTGCTAATACGCATTGGGTCCGCATGATGGACTCGAGGCTTAAACCTTCTCAGTAGTAGGTGAGGCTCGTGTAGAATGCAAATATTACTGTATACATTTATGCTGATCAGCATAATTGCTTTTTCACAGTCCACTCGAAGAACCCGGGTTTTGATGGATAATTGGTTCAGTATCATATATTTGGATGGATTCAGCATGTTTTAGTCGCCACTTACCCCATGTGTTGCGGTTAATTCATTTTCCTCTTGTGCTCTGCGAATCATGGACAATTTCTGCGACACGATCGATGCCATGTCCTAAAACAATATATATGTACGTGGGTATTATATTTGTAAGTTTTGCTTACATAAATTACTTATGTAAGTTATATATAGCCAAAAATAAATCCCTATATTTATTACTGTAACCAATTTTAAAACTTATTTTCATCAGTAAATTTTTCTAAAGTACTTTACGCAAAATAACTTACGGCGGGTAAAACTTACAACGTAATTATCGTAAAAATAAACTATGTAAACAATGTGAAAATATGTCAGTCAAGATTTTTTTTTATAATTATGTACTTCTTTACTTTCGACGCTTATCATAAAAAATAGTATCAACATTCTTACAATGGCAGGTGGATCTACGCCCGGGGGATACGCCTGTGGACCGGGGGCCGGCAGCGCTGGCACGGATGTCAACTCTGTAATCAAATATACATATAATAACAGCAGTAGTTATCATTTTTTGGTCCGGGCCTGTTTGGCCAGACCCTGACTGCATGAGGAAAGGAAATCATTATATTTGCTAAACTCAAATTATATTTCAGTCATGGAAAACTACTATAAGACCTTTCATACAAGTGAAAACTGCGTTAAAATGAACTATTTGTCCTACTTAATATAATAGGTTTGTTTCTCTGCACCATAAAAAACTTTATTCTCAAATATTGAAATTATTCTTTCTTTTATCTTTTAATGAGACAATGCTTACGCGTTCCTGAAGTAAAGTTCTTTATGTAGGCGGGCGCGGCGGCGGGCGCGGCGGCGGGCGGCGGCGCCGGCAGGGCCAGCGGGCCCGACGGAGGCCTGGACAAAAACATCAACCACTCAATGCAAATAGGAGGGCAAACAATTAAGTAATTATACTATAAATAAGGCAGCAATATAATATTTTTTATTAATAAAATACTCATATAATATTACGTAACAAAATGGAGAATAAAAATTGATGTATAAAGACCCAATTAAAGTATGTGACATACAAACATATTCCATAAGTGTCTTATGTGACATACATAGTATTTAATACAATCGCTAAGTTCTATGACACAAATTCCGACAACGATTTCTTAGACAATTTGTTTTAGATAAAGTAACGAGAATTATAATTCAATATTTAATTAATTAATGTCATATATTAATAAATTAAATTTGTTTCATCATTTCTAATTCTGAAAATAGAGTTTTCTTTTTAAATAATCTAAGTGTATTATAATTTATTATGAACTTACTTTACAGTCTCAGTAATTGCAGGCTTTGTTGAAGTTGGAGTTTTAGAATTCAGCTTTGCAATTTGCTGTAAGAAAAATGAAATATTAAATACAAAGCACTCTATAATTTATTGTACTATATATGTTTGGTATGTTTACCATATCTTTCTTGGGCGGTGACACGGGCACCCACTCGGATGCTTTCTCCCTGTGCTGTGACCCAGAGGAGACAGGGAATTGTATCCGTAACTCTTCCTTGTTCACCACAGCCACTGCGGTAGATTTAACTGGCAATGGGGCGCCACCCTACAGTGGAAAAATAAAACATAAATCCTTGTAGTTGAGATTAAGTTGACAATGTACAATTTAATAAAAAAGTTAAAATTTAAAATGCATTCTATAATAAATAGAATACATTAAATGCATTTATAAATGATCTAGTATGTATTTAAAAAAAAAATTCAAAGAGTAGGAAGGAAGAAAAGATTTGCACATAAGAAATTAAATAGGAATTACCCTGATATTCATGACTATAGGTGCCTTTTCCTTGACTAAGAATGGATGGTGGAATGCAAGTGTGTCCTCGTTCTCGCTCATATCATCATCATTGGAGGAGACGGATGACAGTTCACCAAGCGCTTCTTTCTTTGACAAGTGCTTGCAGAAATCTGTCAATTCGTCTACTGATTTGCCTGGATAAAACAGCGTACATTGGAAAGTTATTGACATGATTTTTTTCACTGTTAACATAAGCAACAAAGGTATGGGCCCTAAAAAATGCGAGATAAATTTAATGAATCTCTCTTTAAAAAAGTTTAAACAGAATAACTGCATAGATTATGTAATTATTACAAATTAAACAGTATGTGTCATAAAAAGGAGGTATTAAACCACAATTAGTATGATTGTCAAAGGAGAAATTTATACCTTCATTTATTGTGGCTTATTGTATCACAATAATATTGTGATTGAGAATTAAAGAAATTGAATTAGACTTCTTACCTCCAGACTGAATAGCTGCCATGACTTGGTTCCTAGTGTGCGGCGGTAACGCAGCAGCGCCGGCCGGCACCGCGCCGTTCTTGAGCATGTTGATCGCATTCCTGCGAGCCACCTCTAAAAGACGTTTCTTCTCACTGTCTGCTAGTTTTACTCCACTTGGAGATCTGTTTATGGTATGTTTTGTACAATAGTATTAGACACAACAAGACAGTTTTTACAATAGTATTAGAGACAACATAGAAAATTGAATAAAGTGTTTTCTTTGAAATAGATTTTTTTACAATAACATATGAATCAGTAATAATAAAATAATAAGAAGAACCTACTAACACATCAAATTACAGCAATCACAACATGAGTAATATTAGTATGCATAGATGTTTAATATTCATATCTCACTTCTAGAACATATCTGAGAGCGAAAGACAAAGTAATAATGAAATACCATATTACCTAGACCTCCTACTTCTATGTCTTGGAGAATAATGTCGCGATCTGTGCCTCGATGTTGAGTTAGACCTTCTCCGTGACCTTGATCTATGTCGAGATCTTGACCTGTGACGAGATTTTGACCGATGGCGTGATTTTGACTTCTGCGGAGATTTCGACCTGTGCCGACGTTTCTTCGACGTCGATGGAGATCTCGATCGGCGGGATTTGCTTCTAGATCTGGGTAGGAATTTATAAGAAAGTAATATTTTGTAAACAACAATATAATTTCCAATGTTGCCATATTGATGTGTTTTAAGTATACCAATCTTAGACCAAATAAAAAAAAACAAATGATATGTGTACCATAACATATAATATAATATGTAACATATATAACAGATTATATTATAACTTTATTGTAGAGACAGAGTAAATTGAGCCAATCATTAAAAGTAAAAATTAATAACTACCTCTCTTTGCGTGATGACTTGTGAGAGCCTTTTCTTGGGCTGTTCTTAATTTCTTCCAACCTGCAAAAGCGATATTGTTAAGAATAGAAGTTGCAATAATAAACAACAGTTTGAAAACAAGCATTGCATATAAAATTGCAAGAGGTTTTAGTTTCTCATGGGGTTTGTCCAGAACATACTGGAGCCAGGCCACATAGGTAAAGAGTAGTAAATTCACACAAGAAATATTTAATATGAAATAAATGAATCCCTATTCCTTTCTAAATAATATGACACAATTATAACTTACATTTTGCTTTCTTCAGCGGCCTGTTGTTTAAGTATACCTCCAGGGTCTGATGTTTTAGGGAACTGTGAATTTGATACCATTTTGATAGAACCCGTAGAGGAATCTGTGTATTCCCCTTCCTCATATTTCTCTGCTCTTTTTCTAGCCTCTTCTTCAGCCTTTTTAACTGTTTCCTCAAATATAGCACTAAATTTCAAATTCTTAATTTGAATTTTGCCTTTAGACTTGTCATTGTCTGTGGGCAAGTCTTTTTTCAATTCTGCTGTAGCCTTTGTATCAGTGCCTGTTAGTTCTTTAGGTGAATCGGGCATAGGTATCAAACTAGCGTCAATATTTTCTTCCTTAATACCGTATATCGAGTCCTCTAATTTTATGGGTACATCTTCCTCTTTCGGCTCCAATTTTACGATGTTTTTAACATCCTCGGACTGAATGTGTTCTGTTTTATACTTTAACTTAATTAGATCCAAGTTAGGTTTGGTTAGAACAGGTGTAAGGGACCGTTTAGACGAAGGTGAGCGGCTGTGTTTACGTTTTTTTAACTTGCTCTTTTTCCTCTTTTTACGTTTGTGTGAATACTCGCTATTGTCGGATTCACTACTGGTGCTGCTACTTCGATTCCTTTTCTTATCCTTTTTCTTGTGTTTCTTCTTGCTCTTTTTCTTTTTTATAGAAACCTCGTCGATTTTAGGCGGCGCCGCATTGAATGCACTGAACAACTCGGATAGAATCTCACTTGATGTCTTCGTGGAATCATCTTTCTTTTGCTCTGGTGTTGTTTTTTCCCTTTTGATTAACTTTTCTATCTTCTCTATAAGTGATGTCATATTGAACACAGTTTTTTGTAATAATCAATTTCAAAATATGGCCTCATGAGAAATAAACACACTTGTCGCCATATTTATTAGGTTTGTCATTAGAATGACATTAGAGTTATTGTTGCCAACAATGTCTCCGCGTGTAAATCGATAATTACCGTTTTGCATAGATAAAAAAACCGAAATATACCTTGTTTTTACCTCGAATCATCCGAAACCCGTAATGAGATAATAAAGCGGGAGCTAAAAAAAGTTTCCAATTTGTAACTTGAGTTCATTTATTAGGGATTTTCGGGCAATTAATACATTGGTTATACCTGGTTATACACTAAAATGTCTTCTTACTCACTTTGATGCAGATTACGACGCACCTAACGTATACATTGAAACACTGTTGCCAATAGCTAATTGCCATAGACAAAACCGGTAAAACATTTTGCGTTAGGCTAGAAGGTGGCCCCTAGACCTATAATAACATTGTAGGTACAATACATTTTATTGTACAATAAGATTGAAAGCCGCCTTGATTCCAAACGATCAGTTAAACTATATTGCACAATAATATGTACTGCGCAATGTTTTTGTGTTTAGTCGGAGAGTAGTATTGATCCCGTAAGCACCGTATATTGCTCAACACTGACCATACACGATGCAATGGCAAAATATGGTGCAATAAAAAATTTACTCACACAAACTTACGTTAAATCATTGCGCAAATTTTAATTTTAACCATAAATGGTCAATAATAATACACAATTCGTAATAGAGTGCATTCGGCTAATTTCGGACGGTTTTACGGTGTGTTGCGAGGAATCTCGAAAAAAAAAATTTCTCGTAAAATATTTAAGCGATACCAACTTTTTATACATGAAACTGGTTATTATTAATGCTACTTAATGTGATAATTTAATCATCTTCCAATTCTCTTTGTGTAACCTTAAAAATAGATGATAATATCAGTATAGAAATTTAAAACCCTAAGACAAGATCGTACCTTCGCGGGGTAAGTTCGGACTCCGTTCTAATAAAGCTTCTAATGCTAGTATTATAAAGTCTACAAAATCAAACAGAGGTCTCAAAAATGTGAAGAAGAGCGAAATCCACCTTTTTTGTTTCAACGCACATAGCGCACCCGTTCTTGGTCGTAGCATCAACTGTGGTATATAAGGTGGGGCAAAAAGAGACAGCGTAGCCGCCTACATAGCTACTAAAAATAACCATAGATTCGTGGTATTTTTTCGTTATACGATTTTACCCGAACGCACCTTATTGCGAAATATAATTGATCGTGTAGCGGCCGCCTAATCGCGTGATATAAGTACCTACCTTTAAAATGGAAAAATACTCTGTAGGGGACAACCACAATTTTAAGAAGAAAACCTGCGTAAAATTTAAAACGCCTGGATTTATTTTTAATATCGGAAATAATATAGAGAATTACTTTTAGTAAGTATGTACGTTATTATTTTATCACAGAAAATTATGATATACATGGAGACATTGACGTATATTCTATAGAAACGAACGTCCATATTGAATAGTTATAGCTATAATAATATATATAAACTAGTTGTTCAAAATCTGAACTAAAATGGCAACCAACACCTGGCTGTGATAATCTATTTGTTCACTTGAAAACAAATAATTTTACTTAATAATAATAATATCAGCCCTGTATTATATACTTGCCCACTGCTGAGCACGGGCCTCCTCTACTACTGAGAGGGATTAGGCCTTAGTCCACCACGCTGGCCTAGTGCGGATTGGTAGACTTCACACACCTTCGAAATTCCTATAGAGAACTTCTCAGATGTGCAGGTTTCCTCACGATGTTTTCCTTCACCGTTAAAGCGAACGATAAATTCACAAAGAATACTTACACACATGATTTTTTAGAAAAGTCAGAGGTGTGTGCCCTTGGGATTTGAACCTGCGGACATTCGTCTTGGCAGTCCATTCCATACCCAACTAGGCTATCGACGCTTATTTGACTAATATTTTTTATTAAAATCCAAGTTTATACTTAGACTTGAGTTCTTATATTATGGGCACCATTCCTTATACAACCAAAAGCTGTCAATATTGACCATACTAAAGTCAGTTTGAATGGATATCAGTTCAAATCAGTTGAACACAGTGAATGTTCGGAACGCCAAATCTAGTACGTAGTACATAAAGTATTATTATATCGATGCATGGAGTATTTTATTGTATTACTAACTGACCCGAAAGATGTTGTCCCGCCTTAACTATGAATTTGCAGCGCGCATTCTGTCAATCGCTGAAATTAACTTCTCTTAAATTTTCTAACGTTCCGCTCAACTTCCTTAATTTTTTTTTTCATAAGATCCTTCTTTTGACAATAACAAACACAACAAAAAAAAAATAATAGTGAAATCGGTCCAGCCATTCACGTGTGATGGCGTGACCAAGGGAAATAGGGATTCATTTTTATATATATACATAATTGGCCTGGATCAAAGAGTTCATAAAGATTCTAAATTCAATTTTCTATGGCTAATTTCATAGTATGACGGACCTATGATTTTCCATTTATTCCCCCGTAAAAAAAGATAAAATTATAACATAATAATAAATAACACGTCCTTTTTCGAGATTGTCAGTATACTTGAAAATGACCATAATTGCTTCACACAGCGCATACTTACATAAACTTGTAATAGTTATAATATTATTGTAGGACGAAGATAAAGTTTATAAATTGTTCCAAAGCGTAATGTTGCGGCAAGTCTAAAAGTTTTACATTACATCAATTACTTGTCTACATGATTAATATCTCGGTAATTACTAACTACTTACCTCTGAATAAGATAAGACAACGGTTGTGACGACGCAACTGTAATTCATTTTAATGGTAGCAATTCTCTATATTAATATTAAACTTTGCTTTTTCGAAAGGAAAAATATCAATCCCAGATTAAAATCATGATAGAAGTAGAGTAGGCTCGTGTGGAGCAGTTGCTCAATAATGCATGGGGACTGGTTATAATACATATTAATTATAAACCATTAAGTTCTGGGACTACAGCAAATAACGGATTTAAATGAGCGTTACATTTCGAATAGATAGTCTTTAAAAATATGATTCAAGTTGTCTGGTAGAGATCGCTTTTTAGCGATAAGACCACCTATTGGTGCACTTTTTATATGTGTTGAAATAATTGTATTAATTTTTCTATATTTCGTGTATGCAATAAAGTGTTTCATTCATTCATTCATCTATTCATTCATTCATTTTGCTGGGGGCACCGTCTTAACGTATGTGATCATCATTCATTAGCCCTGTAGTCTGTTCTATACAATGGCTCCATAGTACTTTGTGTATTCTTTTTAAATTTATATTTTGTTACAGTCTTTTAAGCGAGTATAGTGTGATATAACATTTAGTTATTTATACATACTTTTCAGTCCATATAACTCAATTCCTGCCCGCTTCCCTTTTGTAATTTATGTAAAATTTATTCGTCATTAGAACGATTTGCAGATCGCATTTATGCATATTATAGTACTACTTATAAGTTACGTCGGGTTCCTTTCGGAAAATTTCATCCTTTCAATGAAATTTTGGTTAAGGTTGCCTACAGTAGCGTAGCTTACCATAGAGAGGCCCTATACGTAAAGTTGTTAAGTGCTGTTAAGGGCAGTGCGAACTTTTGGGCGCCCGCTTAGTTTAATGTAGATATGGGCCAAGAGGGGCCCCAAAGCTCGGAGGTCCCGTATCACTAATACAGCTGATACGACGGTAGCTACAACCCTTGTATATAATATTGTGAATTATAAATTTCCGATTTCAACAGTAGCGTTATATGTTTGAATATTGTAGAGTAAACCATTCGTAAGCAGAAACATTTTAGTAAGTTCTCATCAATAAGTTGACATATTTATTAATTCACAACTTCTCTCGGGATATATCTGAAAGGAGTCATGTCTTACAAAGTTTAATGCTATCTTTACGCAAGAAGAATTTGTCGTAGATGGGATTGCTATAGGTGTTAAATAAAAGAAGAGACATAAGTTACATTTTTATTGTTTTTAATACCTTTGCAAGGTAGGTAAGTGACGAACCGATAAACAATACGTACATGATGGACACTATGTATTCGTTTGTGTACTGCAGGTACGATATACTTATAACCGCCATTTTGTCGATTGCAGTTTTGGAGGACGGAAAATGTGTCCTTTAAAACTTTATTACATAGATAAAGGGAAAGTGTTCAGAGAAAATGTTCTTATAATTAATTACGTCAAGAAATCTCGATCTACTTATTTGACATGTACCTACTGAGTAAGTAGGAAAGCTTTAGCATGATTGCATGAGTGCAGTTTCAAATAAGCAGAGATTTTCAGAACTAATTTGAAGACAGTAATTTCCAGACGAAAATACACCTGCTTAGACGAAGAGTTTTATTAAAAACGATCAAACAATAAGTCAAATCAACTATAGCTCAGTGTTCGTTCAAATCACAATCAACAAACAAGCACAAACGATATCGAATTACAGACAATAAAAAATTTGGCCACTTAAAAGAAGAACGCTCTTTAGGAAGCTCTTGAGATTGAGCAATAATCATTTGACAAACATATCGTCTCTCTATTTATTACAGATAACAAAACGCATACGTTTATTGGTTTCAAAACTATTTTCTTGTGTGCTATAAGTATTACCAATGAAGAATACGTACAACAGCCACAAAGATGGAATATCTTGTTCCAAAGTTCACTTCCCTATTCTTATCCAATGATGTTCACGCCTCGGTCTTTAGGAAGACAGATAAAAATCTACAAAGATGGCAAACCATTGTACATGAATCAAAAAGCAATAAATATGTATCATATCACACAATAATATCTTTCGTAACCACTATATTGATTATTAAATTAATAACTGATAAATAATTTGTTTTATTAAATTCATAATCAATAAATTGATTAATAAATTATTCTAATCCGCAGCGGGTATAATGAGAGTAGTAAAGTGTTTCATTATTACATACATAGGTACGTTGACATAATTGTAAAATACATTCCCGTATTAAAATCTACCTACCTATCTACGTTTCGTATCAAATTTTTAAATGATTTTTATCCCACGTTACATAACAATGTACTTACAAAAATTATTTCGTGAAAAACTATACAATGGAACTAAACAATTACTTTGGTATATCTATACAAATACTTTACGTATACACAATATTGATAAAGTTCATTATGATACGCAAACTATGGAATAAAACATTATATAATGAACTATAATCGAATTATTCTTCCCGTTTCATTTCATTTGTTCCGCCTGCACATTCATATTGCTTTTCCATAGTGAAATCATAATAATAAATAATATTAATAGATATAATGGTCATGTGTCGGTGGGTGCGGGATCATGTAATATTTGGAGTTGTGCATCGGGGTGCAATGACGGTAACCTCTCTTTCTCATGTACATAAATACGATTCACCGTTCCACATTATAAAAACGTGTCAATGTTTTATCTATACGTTATCACACGAGTCATGTCGGGTCCCAAAATTGTATAAATCATGAGACAGAATAGGATACCGCTCGGTCAACGAGTGGTCATGAAGCGTCGCCTAATGTTTAGAGGCTAACCACGATAACAAATGTGGGGGCCCCGATAAACTATACATAGATTAGGGGGAAACATGTGACGGGGCCCCGTAGATCGACATGCTAGAATCGTTGAGATCAGTAACTAGGCTAGCGCCAGAGAACGCAGCAAACGGTTATGGCTCTCGATTCTGACGTGAAGCGCTGTGAAGGCGTCGATTGTGAGTATTAAATTCAAAGCTTGTTTCAAGAAAATTTAAATAAGAAAGCTATTCGTTGTCTTCTTTAAGAAGAATACACTACTAAATTTAAAAACGCTAATGCCAGAAAAATGCTGAGGCCTTATCCGCGTACGGGCTTACAATCGGTGCTCATTAGAGATTGAGTCACGACCGAGAGCACTAACCGATTCAATCTTAAAGCTACTACTAAAATTCTCTAAGCGATCAAAGATCGCAAGCTAAATTGATTTTTTTTTTCAAAAGTCTTAAAAAAATAAAATCTGCTAGTGATCAACTTTAACGCGCTAGCGGGGGCGCAGGACGGCGCGCACCGTTCGGAAACGCTTCTCGAAGCCGAGCTTGGTGTAGAGGGAGCGGGACGCGTCGTTCTCCGGACGAATGACAACGAAGGGCTTGTAGCCGCGAGCGGCGACCTCCTTGGTGAGGCGCCGCGCGAGGTAGATCCCATAGCCTTTCCGGCGGAACTCGGGCCGGGTCTGCATCGAGAACATGGCACCGTAGTACGACTGCACCATCCAGGCGGCCAGCTGGCCCTCCACGAAGATCCCGTACGCTGGCAACTCGGCGACCAGCTTCTCAAACACTTCTCGGCATTCGATGTCGCTCGCGGGGTAGAGATCATGTACGGCCTTCATGTGCTCCGGCTGCAAGCGCACTAACTCCACGTCCGGTGGCAATCTAGTGAGTAAATGCAATATTAATTATTTCATTATGAAATTAATAAAAATAGATTTTTTTAACTTAAAACGCTATACAGTTAAATCTAAAAATGGTAGAGCCGTTTTGTAAATCATCTTATCCACGTCATCAATAACTTCACCGTGATGGCGGCGACTGCTTTATCAAAAATGAATACGAGATATAGTATGGTTTTTCTTTTTATTTTGTCAATTAAATTTAAGTGGGGCCAAACAATGCTTTCGTCCAATTGTTATTTTACAAAGATTGACAATACTTGGTGGATCCGAAGAATTGTGATCACTTTCCACCATAACATAACATTATTGTAAGTACTTACATTTTGAAATAACATTTTTTTTACCTTACAATAAAATCAACAAGTAATTATTTACATCAACGTTGAATTAATTAATTAATCAAATTTAGTTAAGCTACAAATATTTGCAAACTCTCCCTTTATAGGTTACGCTTTCCGATTTAACCTTTTAAAACATTTATTTCTGTAAAAGAATAGATAAGTGAAAAGTACAAATAATTAAGTGATTATAATTAAATTACCACACAGATATCAAGAAGCTTTTGAAAGTTAACTTTAAGAGGAATTAATTAAATATTTCTTTGTTTGTCTCTGGAAATAAGCACGATCAATTTAAAATCAATTCATTACACAGAAATGATTACCTGTAAGTCGATGCGTATACATGTTATCATTTTTAGTTTTCGTTTTCTTTATGTTATTTTCGCCGTTATGAAAATGAATTGCTAATGTTTCACAAATAGTGGATGTTGTGATCGCCTTTAAAATGTGTTACATTCTTTATGGAACTCATTGTTATGTACAGAATATTATAACAACTATTTGCTGTCCAAGAACAAGTGTATATTCCTGACAGGATCATAAAAGAAAAAAAAAACTCTATGGTCTAATCATACCCATCAGTGCTAGCATCCGCCGGTGGATTATCACAGACGTAAACATCTCCGGTGATCTTGTCGTGCGCCTCATAGCGTTTCTCAAAGCGGTTCACGATAGCTTCGTGCGTGAAGTTCAGGTACAATGGTTGTGTGAGGTCCAGGAGCTGATCCTCCGACGTCACCAAGTCGACTAGTTCCGAGCGCTCCGACGGACAGAATACCGTGACGCTCTCATATATGTTGTGGCTATTTGGCTGTGAACATGTAGCTTGGGTTAATTTTAGCTCGCAACATCCAGCATTTAAGGTTATAGTTCTAATAATATAGATATAAGCAAGTTTTTTGACATATAATTAATCAAAAACTAGTTCGGACGTATTTTCGTTTTTTTATTGCTTTGAATGACGAGACGAGCTGACTGTTCGCCTGATGGTAAGCGATACGACCGCCCATAAACAGTATAAAAACCATCTAACGTCTTGAATTACCAAGTATTGTTTGGTATTCCACTGCGCTCGCCATTTTGAGACGTGAGATGTTAAGTCTCATTACGTCCAGCACTTACACTGGCTACAATGTCCTTCAAACCGGAAAACAACAGCGACTACACACTGCTGCTTGGCGGCAGAAATAGACATTGCGGTGGTACCAACCTAGGCGAACGCTCACATATGAGAGACCTACCACCAGTCTCCAGGGTTAAATAAAACTCAAAATATATCTACCTATGTTTAAGTGCAAGGTTTGAACATGCAGCTGTTTGTTTGTTTGTTAATTTTATTTGCTCTATTAGTATCAAATCATCTCTCTTATAGATTTTCTAATTGAATACTTATTTAATTTAAATGAACTTTCGTCTACTTGAATTCTTTGTTTTATTTTTCCGTAAAGTATTTTTTCGAGGTTATTATTAAACAAAACGTTTTAAGTAATTCAAGGGTCATTCCTATTGATACCACTATTCTATATCCCTATAAATAGATATTTATATATCTATTCTTGTATATCTTTGCAATGGATTGTGCGAAGTTTCTATTAGTCTACAATACCTTGGCGAAGTTATATTAAATTGTTAAGAATGCAATGCAAATTGTTGCCATTCTGTATTGTTTTCGATAGCCTATATTAATATTTAATACTCTGACGTATATGGACCCGCATATTTTTATACAACAAAATTACAATACGAGCTGTAAACAATAGCAATATCAACCTAATGTCAGATATAAAAAATTCATAAATTCACACTTTTTAGTGCGAAAATTTAAAATTTTGAAGTGATACTCTGATAATGGTATTGTAACTGAATAATATATACCTGGAATAGATGCTAAAGTTGAGGTTATTTCATGGAATTAAAATCCATCAAACCATAAATAAAATATTTGTACATTTAACAAAAAGACACAGGAACATCATTAAAAAATACTTGGAATATTTATTACTTCACAGTCCCAAACGTAAGCAAGCTAGCAATTTATCATTTCAAAATAAATTCGCACGAGAGCACAATAATTTTAATTACTGTTTTTATTCATAAACGTAAAAGCCGTTGCCTGGAATTCATTTAAAAAAGCGAGACTTAAAAGACATTTCTTAAGCAAAGCAACACTCGTAAATTTGAGTTCACTCGAGGCCGCTAAGTTACATCGCCGCGGCTAAATGTTGTGGCGAAAGTAAGAAAAATTCCGGATTTTTTTTTGCGGAAAGACGTTAGGTTGTGGTTTTGTTCGTGCTTTCAATATAACGTGCATAATTAGCAACTTTATTTTAGCAACGCTGTGTGGATGACATTATGTCTATGGTTACCAATGTGGTCAAAGCATCTTTAAAGTCAATATAAATATTATCATTTCTAACTTTCAGTATCTCAAGACTACATGAATTGTTAGCTATATTTTGCATAGTATATTTTCTTTTTAATTTCCTTTTATAACATTCACAAATTAGGTACACAGAATATTCTATTTTTGTAAAGCTGCGAGGGAAGATAGGTTCCGCGATAATGTTATTAACGAAATAAGATACTCATCTAGGTAATTTTACATCGGCGAGTTTTTATCGATTCTGTATTAACGTTTCCCCTCCTTTCCTTGTACATACTTGTATTTGATATCGAATATTAAACTTTATTTTGTACGTAAATTTGACTATAAAAATTAAGTTCTTGAAGATTATACAATTAAGAAATATATTGAAGTAAAAACTGAATAAAAGAGTCAGGATTGCCATATTTATCGGCCGTAGGGCACAATAAGCGTTAAAGTATTACACAATCACCCTATTATACCTTTTTTTTTTTTTTGGTTTCGCGGAGAAAGTCCCTTATTACTACCGCCCAGCCTTCGTGGGGGGCGACTGAGCGGTTATGCTGGGGTGACCGTGCCTTACGGCCCGGCGTTGAGCCGCCCGGATTTGATGACGACCTTCGGGCCGGCCGGGCCGGGCCGAGTCCCTAACCCTATATACAACTTAAACCTATGCACGGCCTACCAGCTAAAACTCCGCGGTGGCCTTCTTCGGCGCATTAGGGACGGCTGCGGGCTTCCTCTGACGTTGAAGTCTAGTCTCGTGTCTAGTCTGCGACCGCAGCCGCCCCTGCGCGGTGCCGCCTTGCGGCCCGTCTCCTATGGGGGGGGCTCAGAAGCCCCCGCGCACCGAAGGACGCCCTCGGCGTCTACGGCAGCGTGAGGCCAACTACACACACTGCCGTCCAACCCGGGGGTTAACCGACAAATGTGCAAAGATGCACAGAAATGCACTAGGGCGGACAACCCCCTGCTGCCCGCCGACGACCCCCTTCGTGGCCCCTATTAGTCGCCTCTTACGACAGGCAGGGGATACCGTGGTGGAATTCTCCAAACGCCCCCATTCCACAGGGCGGGACCCTATTATACCTACAGAGGTAGGAAGAGAATTTAGTTAATATAAAACAATTGTACCTCCCAGCTATAAATAATATCATAAACAATTCGCGGACATCTACTTTCTCCTTGATTTTGGTATAACGTCACAACCTTATCTTGTTACTAGTGTTTCAAGGTTTATAAACAAAATCAGCCTTTCTCATCTGTTTTTTACGCACGAAAGAATTGTCTTTCCAGAATCTTGCGTCCTTAGGGAACGATAATCATTTGTTTGGGTCTTAGTGAAATGATGCGACGTCCTGTAAGAGACTAATTATTTGAAGTTGAATTATCTTACCGTACTTGTACATCCGGGGAAATGCAAACAAATCGGGTCCTCTGGCCAATTCTTTGCTACATAAAAATGGAAGTCCCACACCTTGTTGTTTAGAAATGTTTGAATCGTCTGATGAAACTAGAAAAATATAACACAATGTTAGAAATGTTAATTAATAGTCTTAATTTTTTTCCCATTACTGTATAAATTGGTGACCTTTTATAAACAAGATCTACCTTGATGTATATGGATACATCCTCACTTAAATTACATGATGTTAAATGACAAAAAGATTATCTTCAAACAAATCGACAGGGTCAAAAAAAGGAATGATATCAATAAATCTGTAATAAACCTTAGTAAATAATGTTGAAATTAGTATTCATTTGTATATTAGATTAATACAGGTAAAAAATAAAACCTAAAACCATAAAATCTAAAGAACTTTCCTAATTCTTTTATCACTTTACTGCATTCAAATCCCAATCTCACAATAAGTAAATAATAATTTATATTTATAGACAATGTTACCATCAGCCAAGTTACTTCACGATTAGGATAAAAGAAGAGTCAATCAATAAAGACTACGTAAATTGGTTCTCTAAATTATTTTCTGTTGTGTGTAGGATTAGCTTCGTTAAAATGAAAAGCTTTAACAAGCCGTTTGTAGTATTACGTAAAATATTTGCTTTAGATTAACAAGCGCAGATTCGATGCGAAATTTTTACTGGAACACGTCCAATTTTTCGGCAAATGTAAATGGGATAATATTAGGACCAAAATTGGATATAAAATTAATGCTTTTTTTAATAAGGCAAATTAACTTGTGCTATTTCTTGAAATTAACGAGGATTGTAAGTAATTTGCCGTAAATGTTAGAACGTGCAAACATGTCAACATGATTATGATTAAGTATGATACACGTTTGCTCTCCATCCGAGAGAGCACCAACATATTACTTTATTGTTGCTTGTTTACTGTATACCAGGTACCTATTCAAATATATGGGGTAGTCAATTGTTGCCATTTGATACTCTATTTATGGCATCGTGCTTAACATCAGGTGCAGGGTAGTACTTAGCCATGATCGATTAAAAAAAACAATAATGTTCATAATCGGGATACTCTTATATTTGATTTCATGTATTTTAATTTATTGGTAACTTTCATATATTTCCTCATCTTAAACTTTATGAAGCGGCCATTCTTAAGCATGCTATGTTTTGTAATAAATTTCTTTTAACAACAAGGTATTTTATTTTTTGTTTCATTTTATCAATCATGTCATTACAATAACATACCAAAAAGGTGATAATTAAGTTACTATCCTAATATGGTCGTTGTAAACTCTGACAACTTTATCAATAATTATTTGTTACTAGTTGACCCGACAGCCGTTGTCCCGTCTTAACTATGAATTTGCAGCGCGCATTTTGTCAATCGCTGAAATTAACTTGTCTTAAATTTTCTAACGTTCGGCTCAACTTCCTTAATTTTTTCTTTCATAAGATCCTTCTACTGATAATAACAAACACAACAAAAAAAAATAGCGAAATCGGTCCAGCCGTTCACGCCTAATGGCTTGACCAAGAGAAATAGGGATTCATTTTTATATATGTATATACATATATTAAAATAAAACAAAAACATTTATTTTTTGATCTGGAAAGGTCATATAAATAATTAGATATAAAATACATACCTTTAGAGATTCAGGCATATACTGCACTAAAAAATCGGCAACAGCTGGGAGCTCGTCTTGGGTAACCAATCGAAAGTTTTTCCCCTCTGGCACGATTTCCATCTCTGGAACAAACAATGTTACTTTCTAATTCCGCCCGATTGGAAATTGAGGTGCTTTCAATAAAACCGAGTCGAGTGTACGTTTTAAAAACATTTTTTACTATTGAAAGAGATGTTAGACTAACAGAAGGTCATCAAATTTACTGTATTTTTACGAACAATAAAGACTTTAATTCATTTTTTTTTAAAAAAATTTTATATTGCAGTTCTTTAAGTATGTTTATGAATTACATAAATATTAATATTAATATTCTTTTATAATATCTACGCCGTAGAATAATAAAACATAATTTTCCAAATAGTTAAAAAAATATTTCTACAACGTGGCTTAATGAAACAAAAGCATGTAGAATTAAATGTTAATTTTAATTGAAATTAATGATTCTTTATGTCTATATAAATTAAATGAACAATAGCAATGCAAAGCACACTTTATTGTTAATTACAATAGGCTTATTTTATGTTGAACAACGAAACTTTTTTATCTTTTTAAGGGTTTTTATTGTCCTTGGTCTCGTTTTATACATCCCATTTAAATTGTAATACTCATCAGAATTCGTTCATTTTATTTCTAGTCCAACATTCACATAAACATTTTACTGTTGCGATTTATTCACCGAGAGAAAATACATTTTAAATAAAACCTGAATCTGTTTTTGATTCGCTCTATCGAATTTGGGCTTAGTAGCAATATATTTTAACTTAAAATTTTAAGTGTTTCGCGTTTAATAGTAATATTTTATACCAAAATGCTAATGAATAACTTAAATAAACAGCTTAATTGCTTTTTGTCTGAAGTTATAACGGACTGATTCCAAGATTCGTCTTCGTACACAATATTTTGCGCATTCTTCTGTCCATTGTTTGAATTTCATATCATATTAAAGGAATAAAAAAATATTGTCTAAATCCTTGGCTAATTATCCAAATAACAAACTATCGCTAGGTAAATATAAACGTAAACATTGGAAAAGAAATATATGACAATACCTAACTGTGTTTTTTGTAAATTTTTAAACTCTTCTACTCAAAGTCTAATAAGTGTAGTTGTACCAGATGGTATTACCTATGGTTTCAACCAACGACATTCATATCTAAATATACAATCATGCTAACCTTGCTTTATCACATACGCTAGGTAACAGACGCATCCAACGCAACTGAGTTGCGAGGTTCATCTGATTAATATACTAATTCAATAAATGTGCTGTCAAAGGCCGCGCATTATGTAGCCCATTGTTATGGCTTTTAAATTAGATTTCCTGAATTAAATACTTGCTGACTGCAGATGAATCGGCACATATACGAGTGTGTAAATAACGTATTCGGGTGTATTTGTTACTCTTATTTCATAGCCATATTTATCTGACAAGTTATTCGGAGAATTATTTTTCAACAGTCTAGATGGTGCATAAAACTACGGTTTAATAGTGGCGAATTTTCCTTAAGGCCGGGTAGGTGCGGACCAAAAGCGGCTACATGTAGGGGGCGGCTAAACAGAAACCGACAAACGTATAAATATTCATGATGCTACCTAAATCATTTTAAACTCTTCGTGATATGAGTATTAATCGCGGTACTAAGGTGGTAGCCAGATTATAATAAATCATTTTCGATGAAAATAAACGCGTTTTGATCTGTAATAGATTTAAAGCGCTTTGCCTACGCAAAAATGAATGTATAACGAATCAAAATTGTTTGGCAGCTGAACTAAAACCTAATGGACGGACAAATATCGAGTTGATTGAATTTGTGTTCCATTTTTTATTTTAGCGCGAAGCCTACGGATCGTGTGTATGGATGAGGCCGGTTTGAAAATTGAAAAAGCAAATTTTTGAAAATAGAATGCTTTGCCTACAACTTTTTAAAAACTATATTGCCAATATTTCTCGAGGACCATAAACTAGGACTTGCTAATTATAATTGTGGGCGCAAATAAAGAAAACATTATTATTGTTTTGGAGTTCAATGAATTTTGTTAGTTTGAGTAAGTACTTAAAAAAATATAATAAATACAAATTATTAGATAGTTAATAGTAATATAAAGTTCAACAATATTAATGACTAGACGTTGCTCACATGAAACCGCTTGAAATGCCTTTCTCGCTGTAAAAGTCCCTATAACAATATATATAAAAAACCAACAGATTTAAAAATTACATTATATCTCATGGAAGTAAATTACCAGAATAAAAAAAAACCTATGTAGTAATCCAGGACATGGCTTAACGGTGTGCTAAATTTCAACAAAATCCGTTCAGTTGTTTCTACGTTTACTTCAAACAAACATGCAAACATCCAAATATTATCCCAAACTTTCGCATGTGTAATATTAGTAAGATATTATTGTTTCGTTTGTATTTTTGGAGAGGAAAATAAATATTCGTAGTATTAAGAATATATTTTAGTATAATATTAAATTGTCTAATTGAAAAAAAAAAAAACTACAATTTCATTAGTTTCTAGACCGTCTCACTTTTTTAAATACAAAAAAAAAATACCTGCCGTGATTGTTTATTATAATATATTCGGAGCATAATCACCCTGTGTTTGGTCAAAGTATATGCAACACGCGATACAAGGGATGCAAATGAAGTAAACACTGTTTAAACATATAAGTTATGCTACGCTTATATCGTAAATCTACATAAATGTAGGTCGACATAGTAGTAAGTACGTAGCGTGTTAAGTGGATGCAGCGTGATGCCAACTCCGTTTGCAAAGACTGGGTCAATAAATATTAAATACCATATAATATTAATAATGTCATTTGAATAACAAATTAAATAAAGCTAATTTAATATTTGAGAGAAAAGTCACTATTCTAATCATACAGGTAATTTCGAAACAAACACGCTTTTTATCCTAGTGGTCGTAAGCACAGGCGCCCACTTCTCGCCATGTGTATTCCGTCGCATGTTGTGATAGCGGGGGAGCCTATCACCATATCGGACTTCAATTCCAGGCTCCGTGCTGATACTACATAGAAAAACCCAACATCAATTTGCTCGATCCAGGTTTCCAACCTTACACCTAAGGGTAGTAGTCGTACCTTAACAAATACGCCACAGAGGCAGTCTATCTATATGTTACTATTTCAATAAAAGTACAATAATTTGATTAAAAATCATCTCAAAGGGTATACCGTCTATGGTCCCAATGCGCTTGAATGCGCTATTGCATTTATTCTTTCATTTTGGCACCAGATGGGCTTTATGATAAAATGGAGCAGACGACAAACGCTTAAAGTACTGTAGATTTAATCCGTTTTAAATTATTTCAAGGCGGGCACGTTTTAGTTCCGGTATATTAAATAGTATGCTCGTGGCTTTGCTTGCGTGTAATTTCGTTCCTGTGCTAAAAAGGACCTTATAACAAAATATGTTGCAGGAAAAATGTATCAATATTAATGAATGAATTGTAAGAATCCGAGCAATACATACATACATAACATCACGCATTTTATCCCCGAAGGGGTATGCAGAGGCGCAACTAGGGCACCCACTTTTCGCCAAGTATGTTCCGTCCCATGATGTGATAGGGGGCGAGCCTATCGCCATATCGGGCACAAATTCCAGACTCCGGGCTGATACTGAGCAGAAAAACCCAAATATCACTTTGCCCGACCCGGGATTCGAACCCAGGACCTCAGAGCGCTATTGTACCGGACATGCAATACAACTACGCCACCGAGGCAGTACTCCAGAGATTATTGCGTTTACATAAAAATGCATACCTTTAAATGTTTAATAATAAAGTTGTAGGGTCATTTAATTATCCTATATGCAATATTCATAAAAAGTTATTACATTTATATATCTATATTTTTTGAATTCCTAAATGTGTGGGGATTGAGATATTTTTAAACAAAGCAACAGTAGATCTTTAATTATCAATCAAATGCGCATTAGACGACGCGACAATAAAAAACAAAACTGTGGTTATTAACTGGATACGTTGCGAGCACAAACTAACTAAGAAATGTGATTAAATAAAAACACTTCGAATGTTTCAACAGACGACGACCGCACAAGAATAAAATACTGACAATGTTTTTCTGTTACTAAAATAAACATTAGTCTGAAATCTATTAAAGGTTAAAATAAAAAAAAGAATCGAAAGAGTAATATAAGGCATTGTGTGCATTGTTTAAAAAAGAGCAAAAAGTGTTACGCTCTACGTAGTCTACAAACTAATGCGATGACAGTAATGTTTCGTTCCGTAGACAATGCTACGAGACTACGAAAGAAATTGTTCGAACGGTTGGAACTTTGTTTAAGCGTGAAATTAAAATGAATTGCTTTTTATTTATAATGATTTATATTTTTATTTGTATTTCGTGCAAATAACAATATAAGCGTTTGTTTATATCGTGTTACTAACGGAAAAAATATTTTAATTCATTCTCGAAGTTCCCAGTTCTCATCTATTTGATCAATAATAACTTGAGAAGATTTACACTCTCTTGAGTACTTTACCAGCGATATATGAGTATTCATTTGTATTTCGTGCTAATAACAATTTAAGTGTTTGTTTATTTCATGTCACCAATGGAAAAAATATTTCAATTCCTTCCTCGAAATATGGTATTCACTTGTAATGAGTTTGAATAATCTTTCCATTATTCCAGTTAAATTATTAATATCAACAACTAGGAAAGATGAGTGCAAATAATTTTGCGTGCACTAGTGCATTATGTGAGAAAAGGATAGCCACAACTATTTATTTTTGCGATGAGTGAGATAAATATATTTCTTACAGAGTATTGCAATTAAACAGATTCGATATTAACTTGGCCAGTGACCATTCTCGTACCCGAGCTTTGAATACATCAGTGATTCAATATATTCCGTGGTGATACTGTGAATCCATAAACAAGTTAAAAGAAAAAAAAAACAGTAACTAGTCTGTAACATTTGTACACCAACTGAATTTTGTAACATTTGTATGTTTTAATACAAATAAATTTATTATTATTATTATTATTAGTGAGGTGCGGCCGAAGTAATCCTGGTTAAATAAAGGCCATG
Organism: Manduca sexta; assembly: GCF_014839805.1. Classification (NCBI taxonomy): domain Eukaryota; kingdom Metazoa; phylum Arthropoda; class Insecta; order Lepidoptera; family Sphingidae; genus Manduca; species Manduca sexta. The sequence continues at coordinate 11,017,748 of NC_051133.1, forward strand.
AATATATTTTATGTCAAGTGCAAAAAAATACTACGATTTTTTGGTTAGTTCTTTTATTATTAAGTTTTTTTATATGCAATGATACGTTGCAATTTAATCAAAGGTTATTCTTTATAGTTCTTCGTGAACCGAATTTATGAAAATTTTAAAATTAGGTGGGACTTCAAGAGTTCCGTTACTTAGTAATGAGAAAAATATAGCGAATTCCACCAAGAACATTTTCTCGAGAAATATTAACTACATTTTGATAAATAAACTGATATTGATTTGCAATCCGTCAATGTCGCCATGTAAAATAAAAAGAGGTAAAGGCCTAGAAAATATTACTTTAATACAAAATATATTACATACAAGAATAATTGATAGAGATAGAAAAAACTTATTTACTAACATCGTGGTGATTCAATATTGGAACACTGGAATCTAAAAAACATAAAGTCATTGTAAGATCAATAGAAGACTTGTCAAGGATGCATGGGGACTTAAACCTGAAAATTTAAGGAGGAACCAAAAACCACGATCAGAAAGTGATGCAAATATAAATTAAATCTATATAGGGAAAGCAAGTTTACTAATTTAATTAAGAAACAAGAACAACTCAAGAATATGGTAAGAGAATTCTGATTAGTTATTGAATTCGATGATGAAAAATTACGATGTCATTACTGTTTGCCCGGAAAACCAGAAAGTAACAAAACTATTGTTGACTGCATGTTAATTGCAATTAGAAATACTGTTCGCAAGTCATAGACAATGTATATAATCATAAAAACCAAACAACGACAAAAAAAAAACAATAAAGCACGGTATAAATGGACCACCTGAAACTATATACCTCATTAGATTGTACAATGATCTCTTCACATTAGCGCAGAGGATATTACCTTGGCCATGAGTTAGGTGGGTTGTACACGTGGCAGCAATCGCACAAACCATCCACGCATTTGTAATGAAAAAATAGTGTTAGTAATGAAAGTAAAAATAGCTGCTTGGGGCCATAGTCATGGAATAGGTACGCATTCCATGGGTGGGACCATAATATGATCCTTGCAGATACTGATACGGAAATGCGACAGAGGGAGAAAATATACCAACAAAGATACCTTTATTCGTTAACGCATTACCGATCATATGTGTAATTTATTTAATAAGGGGATATATGTGTTACCTCCAGAAGAACTCCCAAAGACTGATGCAAATTTATATTTATGACTATAAAGATTACCTAGTTCCCACTGTGGAACTATTCTATGAGTAAGTTTCTAACTATAACTATGCGCATGATAGATGGTATCTATTTAGGAAATAAACTATAAATGTGTTTAAATGAGAGAAAGAGAGAAAGTAGAGAAGTGAGTAATAATTTTACAAAACATTTCTGAACGACCCAAAATGGGTTATTACAAAAAGTGGTTATTTGTTATACAAATAATTATGGTGATTTGAAATGGCGGTAGTGATAAATCTCAGATGTTAAATCATTTGTTCATAGCATAAATACCAGTCTCTGGATTGAGAAGGGCCATTCTATCATGTTGTGCACCGCTCTGCTGTGCACTACGAAGTGAATCGTAGGTAAGGTAGATATTTACTATTTTCTCTTCTATACAATTTGAAATATTTGTTATTACAATAATGTTATGGAGTATTATAATTATTGTTGTAACATTGTGCGTTCTGGCTTATACATAATTACAATGGCGATACTATACATAAGACATTAAGGTTTTATTTTACAAATAGTATATTTGCCTAGTATATTGTATTTATGTATAGTTTTTGTCACAACTTTATTGAGGTCCAACCACTAGGTTTTTAATTATTTTAATTGAATTTCAAATAAAAGTTATAATAAACCTAAGGCGCAAAACTACACCCACACGCTATAAACTCTGAAATGCAATTCTACGTAATTGTTTTATGACCTGTAATTCAATCGTATCCATACATTCACCTCTGTACCGAGATCTTCCTTACATATTAGAAATTAAAGTACCCGCAGCGTCACTCTGAACGCGCTAAACTGAAAAACTATAAAACAGGTTTCGGTTTGGTTTGGAGATAGTTTCAGACTTTGGGAAGGATATAGGCTACTTTTTATCCCGGAAAAAGTCTTTCTCGTGGGCGACAACTTCAGCAAAAGCTATTATTAAATAATTTACGCAGGAAATATATCCCCGGGAAAAAGAAAACAAAGGGAATCTGTAGACTCGTCGAAATGTAGGTGCACTAGTTGTGCCTTTGCGAACACTTCGTGGATGAGGGCATATAATGATATGTTATAATGTTTACTATAACGGCAAGAAGTTATTGGTCCGAAGTGTTTTATATAACAACCGTGTCTGTGATGTAGGATCAATACAGACATCATAGTATCCAATGAAACAGTTAAAATGAAACTCAACTCTACTAACTTCTCTGAGTATTTTTTATTTTAAATATTATTGTAATTTTGTAATCGTGGTGTTTATTGTATCTACGTAGCACGTAGGTAATAAATGTCGGCTTGGAGTCCGAAAAATATAAATTGGAATGCCTTATATATGTTTGAACTAATCTATATGTTACGATATGAACTAACATTTTTATTTATTTGCCCTCACACATCTAAAGAGTCTAATACTCGTAAAATCGTATACACGTTACATTCCGTCACTCGTAAAACGGCTAATGTTTAATACAATGTTGCTTACATTTTCGCATTTGGTCTAATCGTATAATAATTAATACAGTAGTTTCTAAGTGAGCGAGTAAATGGCGAATGTAAGTGCCCTTCCAAATCCTACTTCGGAAATCGCCATAACCCTACAAACTCGAAATTAAGGTACTTGTAAAGTGTAGAAGTAATTTCGGTAAGCCGTTGTTTTTATGTATTTTTGTTGACGCCAAAATGAGGGTGCCGCAAATAAAGAAAACATCAATCGATGGAAACGCTTTTCTTATACAACCGAATGATTGGAGTTAGACTAACAAACCGCTAGTCCGATACGTAAGGATCAACTGCGTGTAATACAATTAGATAGACGTTTTAGACACCTATTTGCACAAACCAGGCTGTAGATATTCAGCACAAAGTATAACTGCATAACATTATAATTCGCGAAGAAAAATTTTGGAGGCACGAAGTTCATTTGAGCATTAAGTATGATACTCTTCATATTTATGAACTCCTGGGCTCGTGTGTTGTCGAAAAATAATACGCGCATACTAATCAAATATAATTAGATTCTTTATTTATTAGATTCTATTATCGCTTAAATGAAGAAGGAAAATAGAAAGATGAAGACGGATAATTGGAGTGTAATCACGGGCATAAGGAGCGTTTAATTTGTTTGTGTACTTTCGTTTCGAAAGCATATTTTCGTAACTGATTAGTTTTATTGATTACACTCATTTTATAACAGCCAAAATGCTAACACTTATTTGTTGTAAGTTGTATATTTTTTTAAAGAAGTAAGTATTTGGTTTAGATTGTATTTTATATTTCACGAGGACCTTATATAATAGTGTACATTAAAAACGGTTATAATTTTTTTTTAATCCTGTTCATCAATCATAATCGAGCATCTATCTTAAAGAATAAACCTAATTAAATCATTAATCTTTAGTTTATTGACATTTTATTGTTACAGATAATATATTCTAATTATTACTAATAGCAAAGCCTGTTCAAAAAGTTAAAAGTTTACGATATTTGGGGACTACTTCGCCATCACATCCGCCACAACTCCTGTCAACTAAAATCAACAGTGCACGCATTTTTTTGAGTTCTCCGCGTCGGTGTGCAAAAGACGTAACTGCCCCGAAATTATTAATCAAGCAAAGAGATTTGAAGGGGTTCAAAATATTTTTTCATTATCCTTATAGCAAAAAAAATGTATGAATTAGTAAATATTCTAAAATTGAACCTAAAGTACAGGGACGGTCATAACTAGAAAAACCAGTTCTTAACGGGTCCCCATCTTAAGTTAATTATTATTGATTGCAGTACCGAGCTTCATGAAAAACAATGAGGCTTGGAATAAGACGGAATTGGGACCCAGCCAAAAAATCATACATAAAATAAATTAAAAGTTTACTCGCAATACAGTATTATTTTAAAGTCTCATATTGTCTGTTTCCGAAATATTTATTTACACATACTTATCTTCCTCTAGACGGATATGGCGTATTTATATTACAGCTTTGTCGTACAAAAATTATCATAAAACACAAGCCATTATTTTTAAATTCAGGTCACGAAAAATAGATTCGCCTAAGAGCAATATCTAAATATAATTCAATTCAATGAAAACGATATGAAATTCAAATTTAATAAAAAAACCACTCGGGTAACCTCAATTCCTATTAACTAATCAACTACGTGTATTTTTTTTTTATTGTGCATACGATTGTTTTTTACTCCACGTTTGATTTAATAAACAGATTTTATTTGTATATATAAAATGAATCCCTATTTCCCTTGGTGACGCCATCACGCGTGAACCGCTGGACCGATTTCACTATTTTTTTGTTGTTGTGTTTGTTATTGTCAGGAGAAGGTACTTATGAAAAAAAATTGTGCGGAAAATTAGGAAATTTAAGAAAACTTAACAAAAATATTAATTTTATATAACTGTCAATTGTTTGAAATAACTGTCAGCGATTGAAGTATGCGCGCCGCAAATTCATAGTTAAGACGGGACAACGTCTGTCGGGTCAGCTAGTTAATGATAAAAATAAAATATGATTCGATGCGACAAGCTGCTTTATAACATAGGTAGTTCGCACGGGCACATCTGCACCGATCGATCTCAAGGATGTCGGGGTCGTAGCCAGATTTTATGATGAATGTCGTACGTGGATTGCAAACATTTCTCCCTCACTCACTCTCGATACGCTATTTACAAAGTTTTGCAATCTAGCATATTGTTTTCATTTCTTTTATTTGAAAAGTAATATGAGAGACGAGCTCAGACTAAGCTGTGTGCTCAGATTCGGAATTTTTAGTTTCTGTTACGTCAGTTTATTTCATTTATCTTGTAGTAACAATATCAATTTTCGTATGAGATGGTCAGTTCCAAAATAAATCAACACATTATATATTGTATAAACGATAAATATTTTACGTGTCAAAATTAGTAGAATGGGTAATAAAAAATATTAACATACTCATACAATGTATATTAAAAGTACAGGCAGTAACACTATTTGCTAATGAAATTCTTTGTTCGAGTTTCGTAGCATGGCATTGGAAGACATTTAATTGACGGAATGCCAGACATAGGAGTGGAATACTAACCTTTATCCATTTCATGCTGACACTTGATAATTATGTGGAATAAGTTAAAAGCATTGACGTATATTCTAAAGACACAGACGTCCATATAAACTATTTGTTCAACATCTGAACTAAAATGGCAACTAAAACATCACTATTATAACTTATTTATTCACTGGAACAATGAATAATTTTACTTGTTTGACTATTATTTTTTATTCACAATCATTTTTGCGCTTAGTCCCGCGTGTATTATGAGCGCCACTCCGTACACAAGCACAAGCATCAATATTGACACCAAACGAAAATCAGTTTGAATGGATGACAGTTCAATTCAGTTGAAATATGGTTAAAAGTCATTGTTATACTATTTCTTATCTGCAAGAGAACGCTCAAGGAAATGTCATTCAGTCGTCTAGTTTGTTCTTCGTTAAGACATTAATTTCAGTGTTTTCTTGGGCTTAGGCCCTGGTGTTTTGTTCTAACGAACTACACAAGAGGAAAACTGCGGCATTTCTATTTTTAAGTCTTCAGACGTGTCTATTGTTTGACAAGTTGAGGTGTTTATATTCAATTTTTTAAGAAAGGTGCGATGTTGTTAAAGTTTTATTTATGTGTCAATTTTTATTTCGTTTAAGAACATAGTGTATTCGCATATTGTACTAATTTTGGCACATGTGGCTCTTGCTTGAGTTTATTTACTTTACTTTTTTTGTGACACTTTTTATGGCATGACATTAAATTTTAAGGCTGGTTTTTAATTGTGAGATCTATTGAGCGAATACTTTTTTAAAATTAGATTTCTAATTTAAATGGTGAATCTGTCAGAATATATTTAAATTATTGATCATCCAGTGAAAGTATGATTGAAAAATGAAGTCATAATTTTTTTGGGTAAATACTCTGACCTAAACCAGTTAATATTGGGTTAAAACCAATTCTTAACTTAAGCGGATAAAATCTTTTCGCGTGTTTTGATTTTATGTTAATATTCGTCATTGTTGCTTTCTACGTAGCGTGATGTTAAATAATCTGACAAAATTAACGAGTATTAAAAAAGGTCCTTGGAGAGAGCAACCTTTTTTTATTTGAATAAAGAACATTCTCACGGTACAGTCTTCCGCACATTATAACCTCTTTGTAAAACAAAGCGCGTGGCTTGATGCATGTAGAGTTCAAGGGCGCCAGTGAAGTTATATCCGTTTGTCCTTGCCGCATGCAGATATACCCAGCATTACATGCAATGTGAAACTTGTTCGTATAATTTGGTGGTATGTATAAAAAATAGGAATAGTAGGATACCGTTAATTAGCTTTCATTAAAGAGTTGCTACAAGATAAAAAAACAATATATAATTTTAAGGTACATAACCTCAGAGCAAGAATTAAAAGTACCTATACATATAACTTTGTGGTTGCACTAGTATATAGACATAGAAGATGGCATAACGAAACTGTTCCTTTTTTAAATACGGTACATGTTGGCGTTTTGCGTCCACATTTTCTACCTAAACCATGAGCTTCACATTTAATATTTTATTAGGTAAATCTGTAAAATCTAATGCAGGTATTTAATTATATAACAATTCACATAGATTCAAGTTTAATTTAATCGAATCGTTTTTACTCATGATATTGACATGTCGGTGACTATTTATTTGTTACGTGAAAAGTGGAGGTAATAACAGTATGTCTATTAAACTACTATAATATTCTATAGATATCGTTATCTTTATATTCATATTACAATTGATATTAAAAGGTAAATTAATCATATATTAGTTAACATGTAATACGCCGTGTTGGAATAACGTGAATTTAAATTTCGAATGGCCATTATTGACCAAATACGCACATGCTTATGCCAAGAAGATGCATTACTTCTGGGTCAGAAAGTACAAAATGTTTAAAACTGTACAAAAAGAATCCTATAAGACTATTGTATTGTACCGTAGCCCAAATATATTGAAATACATTATAACATTCATAATAACGCAACTTCGCGTTGTTAAGGATTTGCATACGGCATTAAAGTTAAGAGACGAGATTGTTTCCAGATTAGCAATTTAACTGACATCATGCGAATTGGAGAACTTAATACGATCGTGGCGTACTACTTCAGAGTGATGAATATAATAATCTCCACATAGAATTTGAGAGTGGTATTACCTATAGGCTGATATAATGTAGAACATTTTTTTTACGAATGTTGATATTTTTTTTTATAAGGAACAAGGTAAATGACACTTTTGAGTTGTTATTTTTTAATCACTTGCAGAATATTTGATTTCATTTACGTTACCGTAAAAATAATATAATATACAATAATATTATATTATTATAATATTATATTATTACGGTACAATATCAGCACTGTATTATATACTGTCCTACTATTGGGCACGGCCTCCTCTTCTACGGAGGGGGATTAGGCCTTTGTCCACTACGCTGGCCTAGTGCAGTTTGGTAGACTTTACACACACTAGAAATTCGTATAGAGAAATTCTCAGGTATGCAAGGTTTCCTCACGATGTTTTCCTTCACCGTTAAAGCAAGCGATAATTCACAAGGAATACACACATAATTATTTAGAAAAATCAGAGGTGTGTGCCCTTGGGATTTGAACCAACCTGCGGACATTCGTCTCGATAGTCCGTTCTACACTCAACTAGACTATCGCCGCTTGCCGTAAAAATACAATAATTTAATTTAGTGATTAGGCAGGCCGTCTGGGACACCGCAATATTGTTTATTTCTTGTCAACCAGTAATGGATACGGTTGTTTCTGTTTGAACGATATTGGAGACAGTTTATTAGTGAGTTTTTTTGAATTTAGAATTTAGGAGAATTTAGTGCCGTGTTGCGAAAGTAATGTCCATATTATTTGAAACGCAATCGCAGCGAACTGTCATTTAACATCGGTTATTTCTCTACTTCATTTATTCCTAGTTAATTTATGTTTCAACATGGATCACATTTCAAAGATCTATAAATTGCTCGACGCTATACATTTTCAGAGCAGTTTAATCAAAAAATTATTGTAAATGCCAATCTATTGTAATGTATGTGTAGATTTATAGTTTTTGCCGACTTTGTGTGAACGTTGGGTGTGCTATAAATTTTTACTACACGGAATGTCTAAGCAGTTTTTATTTTTAGACTGCTGAAGAAGTCTTAGGGGAGTTTTATATCATATATCCTAAGATACCGATTTTTATAATTTTATATTTATTTTTAAAGTTATTTTTTTAATATGGTTATTATTATTTTTAATTATGTATATACTTAAAAAATACTCTCTGATGTTATAAAGATCAAATAAATCAATCTTATAACACTTATAGCATTTAAATAATATTAATTTCAAATAAATCAAAATCAAATATTTGTGTTTATGGAAATACTTGTATAAAATTATTATAAAACAATATATATATATTTTTTAATAATAACAATGTATCTCAATTCAAAAGCACTAATAATAACAATAATTTAATTTAAACAATTCAGAATATGTAATATAATTTGAAAGTACATTGCAATATAAGTTGTATTTTATAAGTTATATCCCTGAGAAGCGAGTGTAATGGCGCCCTAAGTGACACGCCACAGTAGTTAGAGCATCGCGTGATAGCGTGATAGTCACGTCGACGGCTTGTTGTGTCTGTGGGCTGTGCGACTAACCGGCTAAAAACAACTTATGACCGTCAGATGTAGCTTCCTAGAAAATGTTACAAAATAAAAGGAAAGCCAAAAATACTATTCCTAAAGATATGTATTTTCGTAAAAAAATGTTAAAATTTTTTGTGTAAATTAATGTTGTCATTTTAATTTTTATATTCGTTTGTAAATGATTGATTTAATATCGGATGTGATTGAGATATGTTATAAAATAATGATCAGAAATAAGTATTTCTGTTTTTTCGTCACGTATTAAATGTTCATATTCTTTTTTCAGACATCAAAAAAAGTTGAGTTTTGTTACGTTTTATTGTGAAGTATGGCAACTAGCATTGTATTATTAGAAAAAAAAACCGTCGGCTATGATATTTAATTCAGCGCTTTCATTGTGAACAAAGTGCGTGAGTTCTTTTAAAAGGGAAGACACAATGACAAGAGCTAGAAGTGCAAACGTTGATTGTATTCATGCCGTGGATTGTGGGAAAGAGCATGGCGCGCAGCGTCGCATGTTAATAACCTTACATTTTTCTGGAGTACTGTTTTAGTTATATTTATACTTTATTTATAACATCATATTACGAATGATTAATTGAGATCATTAGATTTATTAAAAGAGATTTTAAGGTATAAAACATACATTAAATTTACAGAACACGGGCGCCGGAAGGGGGATTGCAAGTAGGTGCACGTGCACCCTGCCCAGAAATATATCACAAAAAATAAGGCCCTAAATAAATCTGCAAAAATGGGAACTAGCAACCACTGAGGTTTTATAATAAAGCATTTTCAAAAACCCGCGTCATTTGAATTTAAAAAATTACCTAAATTATAATAATATATACGTATAGTGCACCTTCCTAAAACTAATCGTGGCGGTGCCCATTTTTCAGAAGCATTAGTTAAATACTCCGATGAACCCAATACAATAGATCGTTGATGTACTTACAAAACATAATAAAAAATGTAACATACGAGATTTAAGGTCACGTGCAGCAGTGTTGCTAGTCGCTAGTCGTCGACGTCACGCTGTCGGTCGGCGCGCCGCCCTTGATTCTGCGGTCCACTGCAGTACCGACGCCCGCCCACTTCCAGCGTCAACGATCGAACTTTTTCTATACAATTATTCCCATTTTCGGCCATATCTCTTGCATTATGATTATCTATGACGTTTGGAGATTAGAAATAATATATTTTGTTACTTATTTGGGTCGGTGGTACGCAACGTAAGCGTATGCTTTAGGTTACCCGGATATAGGGCAGGAGTATTAGGTTTTTATTATACTAGGAATATTTTATATATCGATTAAGTAATAATATAAACCGTATAAAATATACCAAGAATGCACTTAAAGTGAACTATTTGAGCTGCTTTATTTTGATTATAGTAATTCTTATTGTGTTGAAGCTTGTTAGTTTATATATTCAAAATAAAGTTCTTAATGTTTATAATACTACAGAAACTGAACTTTTAATTGGTGTAGATATCAATCACAAATCGACCACGTGAATCGAAAAATGTTTTTATAGAAATTCAGTTAAGAAAATTAATTATGAGTTTGTAAGAAGTGAACGAGTGCCTAAGCTTTATGAATTCATTTGAAACTTCAACAAAGTCTATGAAGTTTTGCAATTCAAATTACATGAACAGGCTTCCTTCGTATTCCAAATTTGAAACAATATGAAGCCGTATAAAGTATGGGACAGAAAAGTTTGAGGTAAATTAAAAATAAACAACATGACATCGTTATTACTACTTTTTTAATCTGGCTGAGAGGCATTAGCACGTCATTAAGGAAAGTTCTGTTCATGTTCGAGGAAGTATAAAGGCTAAAGGAATTTAGGTAATGCTCACTATTAAAAGCGAAGAAGTTTTTAAAGTTTTATAATTATACATAGAGACGACCGCAATTAAAACTAACTACATTATTTAAATAGTTTTAATAAGATCTCCAAAACGAAGTATTTATAACGAGAACAATATTCAAAGATATATTTTGGCTTTAAAAGGCAAAAGAATTCTATAATATAGATAAAGTTGTGAAAAAGTTTTGAGTTCAAACCATATCTAAACAAACGTAAGACGATCGGAGCATACGACATATGGTCCATCTGCGGTTGAAAAAACTTGCAAACAAAGAGTGTAGCGGCAGGGGTGGCTTGTATCAGCTTTGACATCAGGGAAACTGATGATAAAAACATTTCGCCACATTTTTCTTATCTAGATAGCGCTAATTACCACCTGTCTGAACTATTTTTACCTTTTGCCAGTAATGTCTATTTTAAATTAGAATCTTTGCGTGATTGTCGCGTGAACCCATCGGAGCATGTTATTATTTATAAAATAAGTATAATATTTTTTCGTAATAAAATTATTTTTTGAAGTTTTGTGCTTTATTATCCGTGAATGTTGCAACGTTTCGAAACGCTTACAAAGTTAACATAAAAAGCCGGATAAATACCTAAAAACCAGTTTCATTTTAACATCAAAAAATTCGCGTGAATATAAGAAATCCAGATATATTTTTTAAATATTTGATAATACTTTGAAATACATGGGTATGATTAGTAGGTCAACTATGAATATTCACAAATAACACAGTAATGGCAAACGGTATTTTTTTTATATACTTACTCGCAATTTAATTAAATATTGTGCCTATTTCTCGTATCTAGTATTTTAGAAAAAAGTTCTATTAATAGCATCTAGTTTTAAACTCTAAGTATAAGGTATTTATAAAAAAAATATAGATTTATGAATTTGAAAAATGCCATAAAAATTATAAATGTATCTTAAATAATTTTCATCATTAGCATATTTTATTTTTAAAATATTGATACACATCTTATAAAAATTTTTCAATACAAATTTTATTATTGTACGTTTTAAGTATTCGTATTAACGCATATACTCCTTTGTGTTAATTTTAATAATCTGTAATATTCTGCACTTTAACTTACCCCGTCTTAATTTAATAAGCATTTTGTATCACAGATAATTGATTTAAAAATAAAGGGACGAACTCGGCACCGCTTCGGGAGCGCGCGGCACGACTTCACAATGCGTTGCACTTGAAATACTAAACTACAAGAAGGACGAATACTATACTATAAATGTTTATGAGTAAAGGACACACAGATCGCAACTTTTTGCTGACTAAAAGGTCTGTTCATATCCCTGAATGGAGCAAGCGTCGAGTTATTTTTATTAAGGTTTGCTTATTTCAATATCCAAAATAGTTGTTTAAAATTATAGTAAAGAAAATTTATAACTACAATATAATTCATGTCGCGGCAAAAATATTTAATAGTACAAATTCCAGATAAATTTCTAGAATAATCATTGCGATAAGAGACATGTGCGAAGTTTATTTATATTGTACCGTGCCTTCGCAACGAACCTATCGATGCAGCAGATGCAAAAACATCACACGTGGAGGGCTTCTCCGAAGCGATAATGTTAAGTAGCGAGAGATTTATCAATAGGCCGAGTAGTGTAGGTACTCCGGCATTATGGCGAAAATGCCGTTACGTTTCAAAATGGTGGATTAACACCTGTCGTGTTTTGATGTTTATTTTTTGGTAGATTGTTGTCTCGATCTATTTTTTTTATCTTTTTCTTTGGTTTAATTATAAAATGATGTCCTTTTGTTGGTAAAGAGTACGTGCATTTAATAATTATGTACCATTAATCTGCATTTCACTAGTACGAAAGATGACTGGAATAGCACGGAATATGTAACAAGCCGTTTTTTTATTGCGTATAATAAATTATTTTTTAGAACAATATTACATAAGGCCTTCCTTTTTCTGATACATTCACAGTCTAGTAGTTTCTAAAGTGCTATTTATCTATTGAATTCGATATGTAATGAAGGCTTTTTAACATAAATGTAAATTTAAATAAAAACGCCCTGTTATTTATGTTATATATATAGCCCTGTTATATATATATATTGAAACATTTAAATGCAAAGCAGTTTAATGGCATCAGATTAGTGTACGTGTTATTCTCTATTACTTACTTTCTTATGTAGCTTTGTGCTAAATTTACAGCAGGTTTTAAATTTAAATACTTATCATTAGGCTATTTTCCTCTCAATATCTAAGGAAATAAGTATATTTTGAAACAATAAATGAGTTGTCTTTTAGAAACTTGTAAGGTTTTACTGTTTCCCATGTAATATAATTAGCTCCGTTAAATTTAAGTATATTGTAGTGTAAGATTTTCAAAATAAATAATTAGATGTTTTTTGTGGCTCAAAGTGCCATTCCTTCAAGAAGAAACTTTCTGCGCGGCTGGAGCTACAAGCATCTAATTATTGATAATGTTGGAAACCGTAAACAGATCGCATTCAACATTTTTAAACGGTTAACAAAGACTTGTTGTTTAAAGCGACTCGATCCGTAACATACATTTCTAAAAACGCATTATAAAATTAAAGTTTTATATAATATAAAAAGTATTCATGATTACCTAAATCTTATAAGATAAGCACACAGCTCAAGCTATCTTGGGAAAAATTATGTGTTAGTGAGATGTTTGTCAGACCACTTGCAAAAGCTTAGTGGGAAGGATGCGGTCCACTTGTTGAAGTCTTTAGCATTAGGTCTTGTAACTGATAAGAAACATTTGTCGAGAATTACAAGCCAATTTAACATTAAAATAGTCAATTTGGGACTCATGCATGTCTTCCCAAATCGCACAAGGACAATTGGAATTCGGTATGATTTTGAGCTGTCTAAATAGATCGTTTTTGACTAATCATTATTAAGTATTTAAAATACCTGATATTGCTAGGATTACAGTTTCCTTATAGACATTTTGGTATTACGTCCATTTATAGTCTTTTACTTACACGTGGTCTAGGATAAGCTGCAGAGATTCGACCGACATTTTATTTTGTCTGGTTGACAAACACATTTAGTTCATTAACAGGACTGGCTTCATTCTTATTATGCTTACAGAACCCAGAATACTGTATGGTATATAATTATGTGATTAGGCACTTATAAAATAACCAACCATTTTAGGACATTTCGAAGTAAGGAAAACAAATGTTTTATGTAATAAAATACAGTATTTTTAGGAAATATTAAGTAAGAGGTATAAAATATACATTCCTAAGTTATAAAATACTTTTCAGAAAGTTGTCAAATAGTTTATTGTTTATTTTTCTTGGTTTAATTACCTTATTCAAGCAAGAAAAAGTTACAAAACACTAATGACTTCGCTAATAAACGTTATATACATTTTTCATAGTTATGCATCGTTTTGTCTACTTTACTTTGACATTAAATGTCATTTACCTTGGTAACACAAAACACTGAATAATTATAACTAACGTATACGTTTATTAACTAAAGTGGTATGTATTTAGAACACTATTTAATAATGAAAGGGTAAATTGTATAGAAAACGTGTATAGAACGAGCTAAATTAATTTCCTACTTCTAGGAATAAAATGCGAGTTATTTTTGTGAAGGCATTGTTAACATAATTCATGGATCAGACGAAACAGATTATCAGGGCAGTTTACCGAAATAAAACATAATCCTTCGGGATAACGATCCTTTTTATAAATTATTCCAAAAGGTAAAGAGCTTTTTGTAAAATGTTTTCTACTTTCGAAAAGGTCGGAGGCGACTGGGTTAGGAATGGTCTCAACAATTGATTTCATCAAAATATTTGCATGAAAACAATTATTATTTAATTTTACTGTTATATAAATAAAGATTTTTTATTTTTATTTTTATGAATAATTATTATAACTATATTATTTGTACTGTTATAGCGATTTTTTCCGGATTAAAAAAAATATTGTAAACCGTAGGTATTAATTTATTTTGATATAATAACTAGAAAGCGATTACAAAAATATTTTTGATTATAAATAAAAACAAATTTAGTACCTCTCAGAAATGTTTAGACAGTGAAAACATTTCCAGCCAATACGAAACAGGCAAAATTACGTGTATTCGACAATCTCGTTACAAATTTCAAATATAAATACGTAGGTAATAGAAAAAAGTTTAAATAGTGCAGTTTTAATTAAAGCGCTAATTAGAATTACCGGTGTTGGCCGCGTCCGCAGCTCTTTCATACGTATTACGAACACACTAACATAAAAAAAAAAATATTTATCGACGTCAACTGTCAAGAAATTAAAATGATCTGTGTGGTTAGAATGAGACCAAAAAACACAACTCCCTGTCGTTTTATTGTGATTGGCTGAGACTAACACGTGACTGACGCATTGGTCTCTCGATCGTTTGCCATTCGTCTATATACTTGTGTTCTTATAATTTTTTCCTCACTGAAATAAATTACAGAGGGTTTATATAAAAATAAAGAAGAAATATTTAGATTAATTTACCATGTATACTTCGATTTTTTAATTTACAGCCGTTTTTATTGCTGACGTACAAAAGTAGCCGAACAAATTCAAAATTTCAATTCGCCTTTGAACTTACGTGTCCTTATCAATAAATAAAATAATCCCTGTGAATTTTTTCTTTACTAAAGCAATTCACAGGGATTATTTTATTTTAGATAAAAAAAAAATATATTTCGATTGAAATTAATGTGTAGAGTCGTTTCAAAATTTTGAATTTGTTTAGCTAATTTTGTCATTGACTGTACATAAAACGAGACCAGTAAACTCATGTTGACCCTACACGTGACAATTGGTTGATGACCGCTTAGTTAGCCGCTGAGAGACAAGTTAATATAATGAATACGTGATTGGCAAAACGCCGAACTGTTTCTTACAATAGCCAAATAAATGTATAGTACAATGAAAAAGAAAATATGCAGAATCCCCGGTATTCAGAGGTATTAAAGGCATTCAATTACGCGACGATATCACAGACCCTGCGTACAAAAGCGGTCCGCATCGTTGGCGCATTGTGCGGCTTTATTCCTTAGTTCCTGAGTTGAGTATTAAATTTGAACCTATTTTCAAGTTTCCGACTTGCATTGTTGCTTGTTATTTCGTCTACGTAAAGTTTGTATTAAAAATATGCATCAGATACTGCTGTTGAGTTGTACTTAAGCGGTTATTGTGGTGTACAATGGAAGCCAGATTGTCTTTGTTGAGCTCTTGCAGTTGAGATCGATAGCCTGAATGAAGGTCGTCTGGATCTGAATAGTCCAGTTTTTATAGCGGCTTAGCGAAAATTGATCTTACCAAGGACGCTAGCTAGACGATTATAGCGATTCGACATATTGAAACATAAATGTGTACATCTATGTTATTATTTGTTTTTAGGCCTGTGTAGCGGTTATATACATACGATAGTCACATAGCTAAATCTTGTATACAGGACTTTAAATTATCCGTCATTAATGTTTATCGTAGAATATTTTATTAACAAAATCAAAATATTATTATTCTCATAATTTCTGACAAATTGTTCTAAATTATATTAAACTTTTACATACAAAACCATAATAAACGTTTTACGTTTTGGCAAGGCTAATAATAATTTACTTGAATTTCAAAATTAGGCTATGAAAATAGTCGTGTTAAAAATATGACAGGAAAATTTGTTTGATACGAAAGCATTAAGATAATTCTATATTATGGTACATGTAAATGGCATTAAATCTAATTTGTATTCAGATATCATTGGTCATAATAATGGCCATTTAAACATTGGTATAATATTAAGGTTACGCTGATGTGTAAAATTAATAAAATATAGAAATTCCACGGAGCACAATTATTCTCACCAGATTATGGCATTTAGACAAAACAATTAAATTTACTCATTAATAAACTTTCTACTGCTAGTAATTATTCATAACATCAATGGCACGTAAAATTAATTTGAAATCATCATCAAGTAGAGATTCTAAAAGCAAACTAAGATTTTTGTTTGTTATTTTATGGGTTTTTTAATTATTTCAACGAAAACTCTGGTAGTAACGTAATAGCAAGTACCTATGGCATATGATAATCAATATAAAATAATAGTTCCAAGACCTAATTTTAGCATAGAAACTGATGGTCAAAGAGAATTAGCTATTGTATCGGAATTTGGTAAGGGGGAATTCCAACGGGGAATGAATTCCAATCCAATTTCAGTTGAAGTAGAATAAAAACAAATCAGTTTACATATTTTGTCTATGTTTATATTTGAAGAAATAATATTATTTGTTCAATATTCAACTTCCGAATGCAGGGCGCGGAGCTCCTCTAAAATAAGGGGGTTACCTTTTAGAGTTTGGATGAGTACATTGACATAAAGCGGTAAACTCACATTTGAGTTACTTATTTTCGAGTCTTAAATGCAAGATTCAATCAAATGCTCCAAAGAAACGAGTTCGTTAACTATTCGAAAGTACTTTTGGTTAAGTGATTGAAAGTTTTAGAAAATTATCTAGACTTGGCGAATATTCTAGGGAACATTTACATTTATTTTTGCATTTGAAGAAGTATAGGGATCAGGTAGTATTTTATGCCAGTAAAGGACGTAAAAGATAAGAAAGGCCGGATTCGAGAAGATATTTTCGTCGCAGCCACCCGCAGTGAACGCGATAAGAAGAGATTGACGAGGCGACTACACGAAAACCTTCAAATATTTTACGAATGTAAGGATTTAGTTGCTCGAAAAGCGTTCAAATGGAAAGGAAGCTTGGTATATTCTGCCGTAGTAGATCAATTCTAGGGATAAAATCGGTATTAAGAATAGCATCGGCCGTCAGCAGGGGTCCCCTACGTGATATAAATCTCCCCTATGGACATACTTGTTTGTACCCGGTGAGTGAGTGATTCACAGTTTAATTGGCAATGTGATTGCAGTGCTGACAACAATCCTTAATCTCTAACAGCACGGATTTTTAGGTTCCTGTTGGCATCAGACCAAAATGGGATTCCTCCTGTCCTTTTACTTGATTTCCTTTGGACTGTAATTTTGTTCGGTACCAAATCTTAGATACAGATGTAAGTTGGTATACTTATATTTAAATTTAGACATGTTTATTGTATTTAGGCCAAGACAATAAACTACCTAACTCACTTTGATGTAGATTTGACGCGTAATCTTTGACTGATCTGATTGTATTGTTCATTAATATTAATCGTCGTAGACATGTTGAATTGTTTTTAATAAATAAAAGATTATCGCAATCAAATCAGATTATAGGATGGCGTGTACGAAGCAATGTGAGGGCGCGCGGTGAATACCGTTTCCATATGGTGCAAAACAGACGTGGCAGCATTTTTTCTTTGGGATATCAATTACGGAATACATTTTTTTTCTAAACAAGTTGATAGTATCCCGTAAATCATATCATGCGGGTATATTGATTCGTTTTATGTGCCTCAATATCTATTTATATAATCTAAATTTGTTCTATACTAAAGAATATATTCTGAACTTTCGTCTTATGTTTATTACTTCACTGCGTAGACTAAATAAATAACATTTCAAAGGTAATACATTTGTATTGGGCAAGAGAACTAACTGTAAACCTAATTTGATTTGGCGGATTTATTTGCTAACTATTTATAGCATTTGGTAGAGGGAAAGAATCTGCACCGTTGGAGTTACTATTTCGCAATATACGTAGACATACACATAGTAAGAGTCATTGACTTTCTATCAAAGTTTATTTTTGCAGACGAAATTAGACTTAGTTAACATAGTTATAGTGTTCAGTCGCAGACAACATGGAGTCGTTTACCCAAATCTGTTTTTTGACCTACTTAACATAATTTAGTACTTTAACACAAAACGATCAAGAAGTATAGGTGCGACACGTAGAGCAGCAAAAACGCTAATTGTCCGGTATTTTCATTATAAAAGCGTGTGTTTTGTGTCAACTCACATCCAGATGCCATGCAATACAGAAGCCGTAATGAGGAGAGGTCAAACACAATGCCTTACTTGTCAATTAGAGGATTAACTGTACACCGTCGGCAAGCGACAAAAGAAAGGATGATTTATATAGCTTACCTACTCTTTTGTCATAATGCAGCAACCCCAACGCTTGCGACGTGGAACTGGAGTTTTTGCGTGCAACAATTAAATGTGGCATTGTGTGACAAATGAATAGCGATCCGGGGCGGACATGTCTCGTTCACGTTTGAAACGCATAATGAAAGGTGTACCTTTTATGCGGCGAGCCCTGTGTGCGAACGCCGGCGTCCGTGGCGCTTAGCCCCCGGTGGTGGTGTACGTAGCAGATGGGTGTTGGAAGCGCCGTGGAGGGCTCCTGGCCGCAAAGGGCCGGCGTTGCTTCGCAAAGCGAGCGATGGGCGCGCGTGTGCCTCGAGGTCGGATTGCCGGCGGAGTGGCGCGGCCTGTGTCGCCGGTGACAGCCGCTGAGGGTGCGCGCGCCTGCACCACCGCGCATGCGCCCTCGCGCGCGCGCCGCATCATCTCCACCGTGACTCCACACTCCACTCGCCGTCCTCACACCCATCACCCCGAAGCCTATTGCGTGCGCTGTAAACTGTGCTCTGCACGCCAGCGCCACACCAGCCCCGACGCTTGACGCTCACAGAGACGATAACATTAACGCCGCTACTGACAACTTACTCACTGGACCAATATACTCTGTTATGGTAAACAATAAACGTTACCCATCATTTATTTTAGTATAACGTTTAAATGGCTATTTTTACGGATATTGGTACGAGAATGTAATTGCAAGAGCCAGGAAAACATTTACATAAAATAAAGTAGGCTGAAATATTATTAAGCGTTGGCCTCGGTCTGTTTAATTTTTTTCAGAGATCTTTTTTTTAAATAAAGTCGTTTTTCTGATATATTAAGTGTACATTTTATTTGTGAGGAGCGATTTATCATTACAATCATTAATGAAAGTTGCGCAATGGCTCTCTATTTGCGGGATATAAATTTTTATTTAAAATAAGAGTGAAGACTTTCGTGGCCCTTGTAAAGTTTAGAGCTAAAATGGAATCTTGACCGTTTTATTTACTCCTGATTACTGACCTATTTTCAGACTAATTTTTGAATATCTACAAGCATTTAATGTCGTGAGTACAGCTTGAATCAAAGGCAATGGCGGGCTCAATACGGTCGTTAGGTTTAGATATTATGAAAGTTATTAGTGCCCATGGTAACTCTGTTTAATAACACTATAATAACAATAATATTAAATAACCATTCAATATTTTGTTATAAAATCATTCATGACACAGATTAAAACTTCTCGGACCGTCGTACACTCGTCCGTTATATTCATTAATCCATTTTAAGTAACTCCGTAAGTTATGAAACTATGCAAATACTTATATGGTGCGTCGAGATCAGCTGTTCGGATGTTATCGTGGGGTTGGTATCGATTGGCGCCACTTTTACCACTGCGTCGAGGGCTTCTGTGTGTTGGTCGATGCTTTGGCGTTAATCCAGCAATCTTTGTTGCTAAGCAATGTCATGTAATATGTAGATGTAATACGCCAGATTTTTATGCAACAAAGCGGGTAAGCGATGCTGATCTGAACCTTTATTACCATTTCAGAAACGCATGTAACATGTCTGTAAGAAGTGTGTTAATGATATTCTGTAGAATTAAACGGTAAAGGTATTTTACGGTTTATGTAGTGCTTGATAACTGGGTTTAATCTTTAAACTACACAAGTATATGAAGCAATTTTTAACTTATATATAGGTAATTAATAGGTACGCAATACGTATATATTTACCTTTAATTTATATATCGCAGTTATTTTAAATTTCGATGTCAAAATACGTAATGTTCGACGACCTTCTAATGGACATTAAGGTTTAATTTTTTTTTTAAAGAAT
The DNA here is from genome assembly GCF_014839805.1 of Manduca sexta. Classification (NCBI taxonomy): domain Eukaryota; kingdom Metazoa; phylum Arthropoda; class Insecta; order Lepidoptera; family Sphingidae; genus Manduca; species Manduca sexta. The sequence continues at coordinate 11,038,466 of NC_051133.1, forward strand.
GAACTTTGAATCAAATTTTTTTATGATTGTATTATGGTAAGTAGCGATAGTCTAGTGGAAGTGGTAGAGACTGCCAAGAAAAGCATCAATGGTTCAATTCAAAGGCACGTCTAGTAACTTTTTATGTAAATAATTTAGTCTATTCTAATATATAAAGCTGGAGAGTTTCTTTGTTTGAACACGCTCATCTCAGAGGCTGTTAAAGCGATTTTGAAATTTTAATTAATAATAAGCTACATTACTCCTGAGTGCTATAGGTTACTTTTATACAGGAAAAACTTTTTCACGGAGGCGGAATTCCAGGCAAAAGTTAGTGTATATATTTTTGTAAAGAAAACTGCATAGAGTTTGATATAAGTTACATGAAGTTATAGGGAGTATACCTACCTCTACTGGGTTAACCCGCGAGCTAAGGAAGACTACGTCATATACTATGTTAGAGTTACTACGCTAACGTAGTAGACCTCTTTTATGAAACTATAGATGTTGTATAGAGGACTCAATTTACCCGAGATTCTTTTCATTTGTAATACTGTACATAAACGCGTTCATTTTCTTAGAGTAAACTGTAATTTATTTGACATGAACTATAAATTTATCATATTAGATAGGACAATCATAATTTAATAATAATCATGGGTCATGATAAATTAAAATAAACAGCGACGACTTTATAAACTTTACAAAACCTTACCCGTTATTCATAAACGTTTTTTATCGAAGGACGGAGCATTGCTGTAATAAAAAGTCTGTTTCTCAGCTTTGTTTATCTGACAGCCAACTAGACTCAAGTTGTATCTAGCCAATCACAACGGCCCTATGTCTACTTACTGCGAAGGCTGCCATGCCGTCAGCACTGAGAAACAGACTTATTATCATAGCAATGCTCCGTCCTTAGATAAAAAAAACATCTATGAATAAGGGGGTAAGTCTGTATTTTGAACATTATCAGGTTGATGTAACAGACGTAATTAAACAGTTGCGAGGTGCGACATGATTGTAAAAGTTCTAAGTGTCTGAAGTAATGTTTGGTTGTTTATTTTTGGCACTGTACTACTGTGAATTTATTGTCTGTCATCACGTTAACGATGCCATTATTTGCCTAATATTTCGTATGATAGCGGTAAATCACGCCAATGCTGATTGCTAAATACATGATTGCGAATTTCGACAGGCATATGAATATTGATGTTGTCGAAATAAATTGGTGCTAGAAGGGGATTTATCTGATAAAATGACTACATGAAGACATTTTTAAGCAATGTCATATCCATTGGTAAGCAATGATGTTGGTGTAGTTTTTGTATTCATAATAAAATATCTATGCAAGCTATGAACGACTTGATTCAATGTAAATTGGGAGTAGTTAAAGCAGTGATTACGCATTCGTTTTATAAAATACTCAAGCAACCATCACAAAGGGATAAAAAACTCATGTTAATCAATTTAATATTGTATACAAATAGTTGGTATTTGATCTTTTTGTTCTTATATTGTAGTCGTAAATTGTCTGCAATGTTAGGCACCGACCGGAATATGTGATTAGTTCATACGGGTATTTGGCGCGTTTTAACATGATTGGATAGTTGGCCAGACGGCTTGCTATTACCGGCGTTATTCCTAACTCCATATTTAATTAATTAGCTTATTTCTATGTCTTCGATAATTTAATTTCTAGTTTCGTAATCAACTAAGAGAGTTTATGGAATCGTAACTTTAATAAAATGTAGAACGAGTTTGCCTTAAGCATCCAAAAATATTTTTGGCACAGTTTTGCATCATGTATATGATTGAAGAGGCATAGTAAGCATTTGGCGTGGAATTGTGTCAATGAATAAAAAAAAAACGCCAAGAAGCGAGCGCTCTACCAGGGTGAAGAGCTCTTGGAGTAGGGCTGATGCAGGGCCGAGATCATTTCAATCATGCTTACTAAAGTTTTGTTTAGTTTGTTGTTTGGCGTTAAATATTTATTTAATATGTATAGAAGAAAAGCATGTCGAACAGCGGATTCGTAAATGTCACGAATCTCTATTGCCTATAAACAACAGTAATACCAAACAGAAGCCATGAACTAAGCCTCGTCATGATGGTATTAAATAAGTTGCATCTTATAATGCTCAATAATCATACTGAATATCTTTCGAATCGGAAAATAAGTGATTGCAGACTGCTGCTTAGCGGTAGAAATAATCAATGCAGTGTGATTCAGATGGTGACAAACGTAGTAAAGATATAATTTAATTTAACACTGTCTAATATTTAATTAGTGTAAGCGTTACGAATAGGCAAGTACAAGTGGCAGTGGGCTGGCTATATCTAACTCTACCAAATTTTTATTTAGGATAATGCCATGCCAGCCATGAGTACGAGGCTATGAGGGCTACGTGCCCCCTGGACTGATAGTCTGAAACAGATTTTAAGAAGTCACTGGATGGGAAGGGTTAATCATCAATGGTAGCACAATATAGAATAGGCCTATGTCTTGGATGGATATAGGCTGGTAGATCATCATCATCAGCCATATAAAGGATTCTGCGGAATATAGCCCTCGCCTCTCCCCTAAAGATTTTCAAACGGACCGATTGACGGTCTTGTCAAAAGTGGGCTGCGTCCAGCACTTTCCTGCGATCTTTATCAAGTCCATAGAATAGGAGAGGCTGATGGATAGAAGCAATATCTACTGCCAAGTTTGGTCGGAAGTACAATCCGCTTTTATTTCGACTTATCCTCTTGAGACGAAAGTTTCATTTAGTATTTGTTATTTATACATATACATCATATACTTCATTCGTGAAAATGTTATATAAAGTATTTTCGATAAGGTTTCACTATGATAATATGGTGCAAATATGTAAAATATTTAAAATATAGTTTAGTGTTGTATACTTTATGATAGGTATATATACAAATCATTTTGCGTTATTTCGGAAAAAAAGAGCTTCCAATATTTCATTCAATCACAAACAAGCACGAAGCTCGTAATTTCGTAATAGAACCCAATACAATACTCGCTACATCTGTTTATTCAAATACACGAACATACTCTTATAAGATGGGTGCAATTTCATTTGGTTGGTTAATACAATGGCAATATTCTTTTGTTTTACGGGTGCCGCTTATTATTTGCAGCTCCATTGAGCAGTACAACAAAACGGATGCTAAATGATCTCTAGTTCCTTTGGACGCATGGGTTGACTAAGTTTTGAGCGCGTTGCGGAACGAGCGAGAGGTCAAGGACATTGCACAAATCCGCAGTGTCCTGGCAACGCGTGAGAACCCTTGTTTGCAGCGATGCACATGATAGTACGGTTGTCTAAGTTACTAAGTCCTCATGTACATGAGACGAAATATATAAAGATGGGTCACAGGCATATCTGGCAGTGTCGATATCATGTGTAATTAAGCTTTTGTTTTCTTCCCTCTGACTTCAATCCCTATTCCCTTTCCAGGGCGCAGCACAACGCTCAAACAATAACAAGGTTTTAAAGGGCTCTTAATTATTTTAATAAAATTAACATGTGTTTTTTTTAGACTGCTTAGGTGGCGTAGTTGTACTGCAAGACAACTTTCGCTCTGAGGTCTAGGGTTCGAAACCCAGGTTAAGCAAAGTGACATTGGGTTATTATTATTAAAATAGTAATAGCCTCGACAGTTATAACGTCATTTAGTTTTGTTGAAGGGGATATTTTTCTGATAAAGCCACGTCAACAAAATTAAATCTTACTTCAAAGTATTTTTGTATTATATTATGCCTATAATGGCCTAAACTTGGGCAAAATCTTTCCATCCAATGGGAGAACGCGTTCTTTTGCTACAGCATTTAACTTTACATGACTTCTTTACTTCTTTGCTAGAAGTAAATGTTTAAGGATTTTATATAATCGTAAAAACAGTATAATCATAAATTATTTTTTCATGCTTTAGAAATAGGTACATATTTTCAGATGTAGTATACTCCTTTAATAAATAAGTAGAGCGATGAAGAGAAATTGATAAGAGCTATTTAACGTTTTGATTACATCTTCTAAGAGGTCAATTAGTATCTGCTGAAGCGAAAATTTAATAGAGCTTCGAACTAATTTCCCAATTAAATTGGACTGCTAGGTTCCATTTCAACCTTTGACTTTTGAACCGTACGGGCGTTGATTAATTCGAAAATAAAATTAATTTACTTTTTAATTGCGTTACCTAAATATTCACGCGTTGTCGTATGTGAGAACGAAATATTGAAACTTGCATACATATTGATACCCTAGGTTAATTTATAATACCAGGCCTGAGTTACCTAGCCTAACATAGATCAAAATGATATATTTTTTCAAACTACCTTCATTATAATTTTTCAGCTACACTCTTTAGTTTACTGCTTATTTTTATTACTACTAAAAATATGTAATGGCAGGCATCCTTAGCCGTGTTTGGGTTCCGTATACCAAAAGGAATCATTGTAGAGAACACTTTGTTGTGAAGATCCTTTATTCTCAGGAACACGTATCAGCTTGAAATTTTCACAAAATACTCGACTCTACGTTCTATTTTAGTTGAAAAAATATCAAACTTGTGACTCAAGTCAATCAAAAGATATATCTCGCATATTTTGCGATTTCACAAAGAATCAAAACCTAAATAATGAAATCTGGCAATAAACAAAGCCTTACAGCGCAGCTAAAAGAAAATTCCGAATTAGTAAACATGTAAGTACTTAAATACCTTACGTTGTTCGTACGCAATCCTCAATGCGCGTGTTCGACTCGCATTTGTCCGGTTTTTGTTTTTAAATATGTCGGTATCCTACATTTTCTTATAGGCACACATGTTATTATATAAGAATCTGTTTTATCTAATAATATTATGTAGTAAAGGTGCGATTTAAATGCGACTTTTCCGTGAATATTCTCACCCTATAGAATTATAGCAAACAGAATTAAAAGGACCCCATCCCCTAAGTTAGTGACGCTCCTACATATTTCACCCTCGCTTAATGCGCTGCGCAAGGGATACCTAATATTATGTTATCTTATGTAACTTAGCTCCCTGCGGTCAAAATGCGTCGAAAAATACCGCAAACATAAATATATCCAGTAGAATCTACTCATAGTAGCGTCTCAGATAGGGTATACTATACAGTCGGTTTTTTTCAGTATATAGTTCATCACCAAAAAAGAATACGTAGGTAATTAGGCGTGATTTTGAAATAGAAATCTAAAATAAATTTGTAGACTTGTTTTAGATACATGCCTACCTATTCACATATTTATGAATACTGATGGAGTAGGTAATTTATAATAAATAAACGGGCAAAGGCTTAATTCGTAAATATAGTCGATTAATAATACAGTATCTACCTACTAGAAAAAACAGGAGTTATCGTCGTTTACTGCTGCCAGTGACCTGCTATGACCATGAGCTAACATGACCGTGGTGTTTCTCAAGGCTCAGTTCCTACTTTCGACGACACGTATTTTGCGTGACTGATTACATTTTTATTATTATGCGATTACATAATAGTAGGTACAATATATAATAGTTACCCCCCCCCCCCCGAGGCAATTCTTGTGTGCTTGGTTTCTCCACACCAAATTCACGTCCATGGGGGCACATTTACCGCGACCCTAGGCATACAGTTCAGTGTGTATATCTCATGGTTGCTAAATACACATTGAGGCCTATAAGGGTTCGTGAACATTTCCCCTCCCTCTCCCTTCCAAATATCCTGATATGGCTCCTTCTTCTGCCTCTTCTCTTCCTTCGCCCTATCCCCTCACTTCTTCCTCCCAGGACCTGAGATCTGATAGCCGTGGGTCGCCAGCGTACCGTCCGCTGGCACCCTCAGTGATAGCGGAAGGGCCTACCAAATCCTCACAGGGACTGCCGTTGCTAAGCCGGGGAATCGCTTGTACACCGTTCGCGGGGTACCCCCGGTAATAAAAAGGCAAATCTAATAGTTGAACTGAATTATTCGATTATAAGCAGGTGTTATGAAGGTACAGTTACTTTTTCTCCGCATATCCTTATTTTATACAACTGGACGGATAATTATTGTTAATATGGTCTAGTTTTAGTGTGGATGCTTCGATTCCTAGGTTTGATTCCCAGAGGTCATATTCAAGATGCCTTTTCGCAAATAGAATACAAAATGTATGGGAATGACATACTTTAATGCTATGATAAGTATAACAATCTAGTATGACATTCGTTTTAGCAATTGCAGTAAGACATCTTGGCTACGGTCAGATTGATTAACTACATTTAATTTGTAGAAACGGAATCTAGGGCATTATCATGTAGTAAAAACATTGTATAAGATATAATTGAATCCTCTTCTATTTACTCCATTCGTGGAGGTTGCGTACAAGCGACTCAATTATTCTGAAAGTGTGCCAGTCTGCTTGAGGTAAACGTTATATGGAAAGCTTTGTTCATAATAATCGACTATTTTATCTTTGTTATAATGTTCTGTAAATCCCTAAAGTTTCATTTTGACATTTATCACTCAAATTTGACACTTGTCTCGTGTTTGTGTTTATGTTCGTTATTTTCATTGCCTAATTAATAATTATTTATTGACAATTTATCTATTTCTTCCGTAAATTATAGTAAACGATCTGTTATTGATATTGGGTTATTAAGTATAGTAACCGTGGCTACGAACGGCACGCCCCAAGACCCATGCAAAACGTTCAGTTCTAAGAAAGGTAAAAGTATTTATAATGTAGGTAATATTTCACAGTACAGCTTATTAGCTGCGATGCAAATTCCCTAATAGTTATGCTCTATAAGTATAATTTTGTAAATCTTTTGTAAATGTAGCTAAATATTTTTGTTTTTTAATAGAGCAGTTAAAAACCTTCAGAATGTCAAGATTCCGATTCGGTCGACAGCACGACGGCTATCGTCTAATATCGAATGATGACAGCGGATTCTCCGACGCTCAGTTTGAAGTGCCTCCTCCAAAAATACCCTGGAAAGCTATCAGTTTGGCTGCCTTCTTGTTTGTAGTTGGAACAGTATTGCTTATAGCTGGCAGTCTGATAGTAACAGGTCATATAGACTACAAGTACTCGGACAGACTGTGGCCAATGATAGTGTTGGGAGGCATAATGTTCCTGCCAGGAGCCTATCATATTAGGATAGCATATTATGCATACAAAGAGTACCCTGGGTACAGTTTCACTGACATTCCTGAATTTGAATGATAGGATCACCAGTTACTTTCCTATAGATTTGCTTATTTGATTTTGGCCTGACTTTTAAAAGATGTTTACTTATTTAAAGTTATAAGTGTAGAATTTTTTATAAAATGGTTAAATAATTTTGGCTTCATATAGGTACTTTTATTATAAATTTTAATTAACTTTACATTTATAACATGTTTACACTTATTGATGCAGTAGTACCTCCATTTTAAACCATATTGTGGTTATTAGAAATACACATTGGTATTCAGTTTAGTTTCCTATGTAGATATAATGTATTTTATTTAGTCATTGTTTTCCCAATACACATGTAAATAAAATATTAATGATTTATTTAAATTTATTTTAATTAATTAATTCCAGTATTAAAAATGATGTTGCTTGTTAAAATAAAATAATTAAAATATACATTTGTCAAAATGGGAGTGACCGATGGGCCTTAGGAATGAATTGGAAGTTCATTCGGAAACAATTATTTTCAAAAAGTAGTAATATTTCCTGTACAAGAAATAGTAAGTTGTTTTAATATTGTATTATGTTTTTATTAAATGTGCAAATTTTATGTGTGTTTATTAAATGTATTTTAATGAATGTTGACATTACTTGGTGTTACGTTTATAATAAATTGATTGATATGAGATGCATTTTATTTATTTGTTTCCATAATATATATTAAGAGTGCTGAATAGAATAGATTATAGAACACATTAGCTTCCAAAAAAAAAAAAATCTGTTAAAGCAGTTTTTGTGACAAAATGGCCTGCTCATCGTATTTTCAGATCTATTTAATATTTATAAAATAATTTAAAAAAATTGCATTATATTTTTTCCTTATTGTGGTTGTTGAACTTGTATTTAATGTAAATTTGTTTCTTTAATTTCATAATGAATTTGCCTCTAAAATTGTTGAGTCTGTCCATCTCCTAAAATACACATAATTTTAATTTAAAAGCACCACTTTTAGATATAATTTAATAATCAACATTTTGGTAATATAAAATGGCCCAAAGATGAAATTTCATTTTTGAAAGATATTAGTAAATCTATGGATATTTCTGTACTTTTGCACTGCAAATGGTTCGCAATGCAGTTAGCTAAGAGAAGGGCTTTAAGTATGTCAAAAACTTAATATTGACATGATTGTATCTTGGCTTGTTACAATCCAAATAACATCAAATCTCCTTGTAAAATATTTAGTGCCATCTGAAAATAGCAGTGATCTATAAAAGGCTTTCAAGAACCGTACAAAATTAACACTAAATTGAGGGTAGGAATAATAACTTGGTTTTAAGGCTGGGGAGATAGTTGCAGGGTGGCAAAGATCCTTTTAACAGATAATAAAATCACTTTTCGCATAGGCATACTTTAATGACATAGATCATAATTTCAATAAATAGATAAAATCACTTTACAACTTGTAGAGTTTAGAAGGGAATCCATTTGATTGTCAATATTAATACTTTAATTCCTATCTAAATTCAATGTACGTTTACCTATTAGCCCTTTTGCCTTTCTTTGATTGAGCAAAGGTTGTTTGAGGTAGAGCCACCGAGTGCCCTGTCTTTTTTAAATGTTCAAATAATTTGTTCTTAGAAGGGAAATCCGTTTGGCAGACTGCGCATTTGAGGTTTGGAGCTGTGCTGGAGTCTTCTGTCTCACTGGTTTTATTTCGCATTGGTTTTCTTTCTACAGGCTTCTTTGACTTTTACATTCCTCTGCATTTTAGACAAGGCTGGCCTGTCGCGTGGCAAAGCTGCTTCCCCCAAGGCGTCGTCCGTTGGTGTTGTACTTGAAACTTCATACAAATTTTCTGTCGAAGTTTGGGACTGAGATCCTTTTTTGAGATTGGCTTCCTTTTTAGCTTGTATTTGGCTCTTCAACATATTGAATTTCTTAGCTTTTCTGCTGCGTGATGGACCTTCAATTTCATTGAAACTCATTTCATCATGACTGTCATTGCCCTCACTCTCTGGCATTGGTATGAATGACTTCTTTTTATTCTTTTTCTTCTTATGACTTTTTGGCAATGCCTGTTAAAGAACAAATACAATTAAACCATTAAAATAAAAAAAATAAAATAAAATTAAGCAAGAAAAATGACAAAGAAATTGTTGTAATCTTATATTTTTTTCTTAAGTTACCTGAACTTTATCTGAGTCATCACTTAATGTCTCTCTAATATCATTGTCCTCAATATCAGAAGTGGAGTTGCCTTGTGGATCTCCCTCTTCTTCAGTCAAACCATTCACTTTCCCTGTTGCTCCAGCCTCTTTTTTCACAGCAGATTCATCTTGTTCCTCATTATCCTCCTCATCATTGTCTGTTATATCAATGTCATCATCAAGAGCCATGTTAGCAACATTTTCTTTATGCTTCTTGCTGTTTTCATGATTTTCAAATGAATTGATATTTTTGAATAATTTATTGCAAGCTGAACAATACAGATTTTTTATTGTTTTTGATCTAGATGGTGACTTTGCTGTTGCTTTTGAAGCTTCACTTGCCTGGAATTAAACAATGTAGAAATTTAATTTGAAATCTTAAAATTAATTTCGTTATAATCATTGATAAGCATAATCTTAAGGTTAAGTTAATGACTACATTTAAACACTAGAACAATTAAATATATTTCCTATATAACAATTTACCTCTTCAGTTTTAGAACTTTCTTCATTACTGCTCTCCATGCCACCCTCACTTATAGTGTCATCATCAGAGGACAAGCCAAACTCTTCAGCCAACAGTGATTCAATTGCACTGAGTTTCATTTGGTACTCCTCACTCTGCAGGAACGAACTCTCACCCTCGCGTTTCTTGGCTTCTTCAATTTCTTTTTGCCTTTGCAATATTCTTTCCCTTCTAAGTTGTTCTGCCTGGAAATGAAATACATCAATATTATCAGGTTTGATAAGGTAATATGAAATTATTTAAAATGCCTTTATTACTACATCTAGGGAAAGAAATAAACAGTACAAATAATATTTTTTTCAATTTCATAATACACAAATTTTTGTTCATGGCTTAACCAAGACAAATTAAAAAAAAAATTAAGAAAATATGTTGTATTTTAAGAACTATGTTAATTTGTGTGGTTTCTGGGTTAAGTTTTCAACTATAATTTACAAAATTTTGCATTTGTAATATTAGAAGGAAGTAAGTCAAGACATTGGAATAATCACATCATATAATATAAATATTTATTGTTGTGCCATCTTACCTTCCTTTTATTTTCTTCTGCCTTCTCCTGCAGTTGCTTTGTGTGTTCAATAACTCTTTTGTCCTTCCTCCGCACAAAACTGACTAGCCTTCTAATCTCCTCATTCCTTTCCTTGCGAGCCTTCTGCCTGATTTTGTTGTTTTCCTTCTCCATTAGTTTAATCACTCTGCGATTGTCTCCTTGCTGTATTTCATACTGATCTAGCCATACATAGCCTGAAAGTATTTTATTTATATTTAGCTTAAAATGAATAAAGGGATGTATAATGATTTGTCTACAAATTAGCATGATTTAAAATAAAGAAAATTAGTTGAACTCTGAACTCACTTTTATTTGTGGAGAAGGACATCCAATAGGAATAGAACCCATTAACTTCCTCATATGGTGAAGTAGACTTGCCAAACTTAGGAATATTGGCCACTTCTTCTGGGTCATCGAGAAAATCTGTTTCTTCTGCTGCTAATTTGGAAAATACCTGAAATCAAAAATTTTATATGACACATTTTGATAGAGCACAATAGTTCTATATAAAATTTATTTTGAATTAAAACATACAAAACTAATGTTAATAACTCACAAGTTTAAAATATAGAATACTTAAGTTTAAAACATAAATATCAAGTTTATAGTAAAACTGTCACACCTCAGCATACACTCCGTAAAATCCCTGAGGATCATCACCAAATCCTTTGTAGCAAGATGGTGTGAAGTATGGATACACATCCAGACTGTCATCATTGTAGCTGCTGCGGGCCCCTCGCAGTAGCTGCTCCCTGTGATTGTCATACCTGGAAATCATTTTACAATATACCAAGTTGAGTATTTTATCAATTAAGTATATTCAGGATTTAATTTATAAATACAAATATTTAAGTAGTACAAAAAAAAATACAATACCTACATAAACTATTTAGTACAGGAATAAGGATATTATTTTGGTTTTTCTGCGTGTCTCGTAAGGTGCATGTTAACTTTTATTATAAAATGTAAAGAACTTACCAAGCTCTTTCTTGAGGGTCTGATAGAACCTCGTATGCATTTTGCACGAGTTGGAACTGTTCTTTGGCCTCTTGTAAATTCTCCAAGTTTTTATCCGGATGCCATTGCAAAGCGAGCCGGCGGTAAGCTTTCTTTATATCGGTGGCACTTGCTTCTTTCTCCACACACAATACTTCGTAATGACACTTCATTTTATGATCATTCTATGTACGTTTAAGTCTAGAATTCTATGTGCACTTTCACAATATTTCACAGCCTGATAAAATTAACCTGAATATTCTCAATTCTACACTTACTTACTACAATAGTGTAGAATCATAAGTGAAATTACAACACAAATATCTTTAATACTTAAATAGCGAATAAAACAGGAACTATGTAAAGCATTAGTAAGGTACTCGAGAAAAATATTATCGATCTATTTTGAAGATTTCAGGAAAAAAGACATTACGACGTCCATGCTTTTATGCACGTTTATTTTTTTCCGGAATAACAGAAATGTTGCCAATTTATTAAAGAATAAAACTTCTGTGATCAATTTATAAGAAAAAAAAAATGATACATAACATTATTAAGAGCACGGATGAAAACATTTTTTTTTTGGAAGAATTTTATAATTTTATTCATATACAACAAATTATGAAGCTTGTCCAATGTCTGAAATCTGTCCTCCGCGTTTGCGATCTAAATACTTTTTTAAGTCAACACTAAAAAATGACAATTTGACGGTTCGGCGGCGTTCCATTTCATTCAAGGTTCAAATCGATGTTTTGTGTCTGCTATTATTAGTCGATATTGGCAAAACCACCGATAAATAAACGGTGGCAGCAATAATATAAAAGAAGAAGGTTCAAATCAAAAGCATAATACATATTACAGAAAGTTCAAATTATCTGCGTACGCAAAGGAAGTAGGTACGACTGCTATGTTTCGATAGAATAATATGTAAAATATATTTTTGAGTACCTACAAACGATGTTTTTCTTTATTATATTATGATCTTAAATACCCTATTATTTTAATCGTTGTATACACAAGTCTCTAGTGTACGCCGCTGACATTTTTAATTATTGTTTAGTAGCTGTAATATGTTATAATTATATTATTTAAATTATTGAATTACTAGCTCTTTGCTTTGTTATTGTATTTAGCACCAAGGACCCGCGCCGGCTTCGCACGGGTAGCACTAGTTATCTATAACCAAATGACTTCTGGTGGTTGGATCGTCTCACGGGGTGTAGCCGCTGGGTTAGTCTAAAGATTACCAAAAAATTTCATTACGATCGCTCCAACCGTTTTGTAGTTCATAGGGTATGTACGCTATGAACTACTGTATGTATGTACATATATATTACACATATTTATTTTTTATAGATTGTTACTCGCGGCGTCGTCCTTGTGAAAAGCTTTTCCCCCTGCAAATGACCCATAATACTTTGACACAGCTCCAGCGCCATCCATTTAGAAATCAGAATAAAACAGCTTTTATTTCCCACGGGAGAGTAGCCTATGTATGTGTTAATTCAGGACATGCTCTACCTGTGTGCTAAATTTCATTCAAATCCGTTAAGTTGTCTCTGTGTTTAGGTTCTTCTAACAAACTTACAACGAAGTATTTTAACAAACTTTCGCATTTATGGAAAGATAATGATAAAAAGACCTTCACCAGAGACGGATTCCTGATATTTTCATTTAGTATTAAGTAAGTATTATAAAGTCAGCATCAATTTTATGCAATGTTGTATCAGGAAATTAAAAACTTTTATATTAAGGTGGTAGCTCAAGGTCCATTTTCATACATTTTGTTTCGGCTTTAATCTGGGTAACTAAACAAGTATTGGCAAGTAAAGAATTTAAATTCACGTCTAGTTAGTGATTAGTTCTCGCAGTTGAAGAAAAAACGTAAAAATAATTAATAATCATGGATATTTCGGCCTTTAAAATTTAATATGACGAAATTTTAAAGGCAGAAATATCCATGATTATTAATTATTTTTACATTTTTCTTCAACTGCGAGAACTAATCACTAACTAGACGTGAATTTAAATTCTTTACTTGCCAATACTTGTTTAGTTACCCAGATTAAAGCCGAAACAAAATGTATGAAAATGGACCTTGAGCTACCACCTTAGTAAGTATATTTTATAATGATAAAAAGTGAGATAGGTAAGATATTATAGTAAGAAAGAGTCAGATTTAATTGAACCTACTTATTTTATATAACTTATTTTGAAATATAAATTATCAATACTAACTACATCCGCAGTCAAAGGTTACGAAATTAAACAGCCGGTCTTCAATTATAACGGATGTCGCTTCGGAATGCAAATTTATATTTAAAATAATTCCTCTGAAAAGAACAAGGGTCTCCGGTGTAGCCGTGAGCTGTTTTTGTGTAATTATCTCTCGCAAAATTAATGCGGGCCTGTGATAACCGCCACGATGGTGGTCACGATCTCTGAGTTACCTTTTTACCTTCAACACGCCGTTAAATTATTTCAATTTAATTTTCGTCACTCATACTAGGTTTTGTCCGCAACTTCGTCCGCGTAAACTTAATTTCAGAATAAGCGCTCCACTGCACTGTTTATTATATATTGACAGTTTGTCTTCCTCGTGTAACGCGGTTGTATCACGTCGCGTCGGCACTCATCCACTAAGCGAAATTTTCAATATATAATCGATCCCCACGGTTTTTTCAATCCATTCCGAAAATCGACCAATCAGAATTTTTTTTTTATGTCTCTAAGAACATCTAAGACTTAGCGAACTAATAGATCTTATCAGTTGCTTTGAGAATAAATATCTATGTTATAATTAATTTAAGCATCATAGCAAAATTACGTAGCCCATCAAACTTTAAAAGTAAGCAAAATAGACCAATCTAGTTGGCTTAATATCATTTAATTTTCATAGCCACTGCAAAAACTGAGGCGTTCAGCTCTTTTAGCTAGGACATGTATAAGGACTTAGGACTTTACTGCAGTTTAAAATCCAATGTAATACCAAACACTTTGATCTACAAGGCTCACCTCGTCACTTTTTATAAAAATGTTAACTTTAACTTTTTAACATTAGGTGTGACGAATTTTATATGTAGGTACATTTATTATTTAATATCATAGTTACCTATTAATATGATGTCGATGTTACCGTTGCGTCGTGTTAGATTTTATAATAAGAACTCAGGTATTAAGAAGCGTTGATCAATAATTATAATTAAAAATAAAAACAAAATTAAAATACATTACATACACAAAATACATTAAAAATTAAATTAAATAAAAAAAAGTTTATTCCAAAGTTTCTTGTCATCGTCCGAAGTGACGTAAAACAATTTGCCCTGCGTACAAAATATTAAAATTAATTTAAATGTAGATAAGTATAATTCAATACTTCATATTAGCTCCACAATGTAGAAGATTTTGTAGATTGAAAAACATTTTGAAATAATATAATATATTCATTTAGATCAGAGTTTCCCAAACTTTTTTGTGTCGTAGACCCTTGCCATGATTTTCCATGTTGGGTAGACCCCCTACTTACCCGATATTGATTTCCTGTAAATTTCTAACTGTAGTGAAGTTTAGTTTTAAAAACTTAAAGTAAAAACACATGTTAATTTATACATTTATTAATTGAATTTAAATTAAAACTACTCAAAATAAATTTTTGTATCTGTTATGTAAAATAAAAAATAAAATAAAATAAATAAAATACACTATCGTGGATCGTCCACTGTCGTGGACCCCCATTTTCATTTCATGGACCCCCAAATTTTTTTTCGCCGACGTAGACCCCTTGCAGATTGTCATAGACCCCTAGGGGTCGATATAGACCACTTTGGGAATCACTGATTTAGATTATAGTGTTTTAGATTTCGATTGATTTATGTCATATTTTATGATAATTAAGACAAATAAAATTATTTTATTAAAATAAACGTAAAAAAGTAAAAAATACATTTAAAAAATATTATAAAACTTTAAAGAAAAAGACATATTTGTAAACAGGTTTACGTATTTGTTTTTTTTTTTAATTCTTGAATATGGATAGTCACTCAGAAGCTTCGCGGCTGACTGTGGTACTATTTCTGTATCCAGTAGGATCGTAGCGAAGTAACTCTTTATTTGCCCATATTGTCGAAAACACATCTAACTCGAGTGTTGAACTATCGTCGGTCTGTGAATAGTAGTTGCTGCTTAAATACACAAATACTATGAAATTGCGGGCTAGTTAGAGATTAATTATATATAATTTTGTCTTACATAATATATATAGTATATTTCATTTGGTAAAGATTATTATAAAATTGAAATAACGAGTTGCAGTTTGAAAATCAATATTTATTTAAATAAATAAACTACAATAAACAATACCCTAATTAAAACTGTTGGTAATAATGTAATTAAACTTGTCACTTAAACACATCAAAATATTGTGAACATAAAATCTCTTCAATATTCGCAAAAGGGTATGACTAGCTGACGGCCGACCAGGAACCACAGCTGGACGAGGAACTGTCGCCTTGAAGATTCCTGAATGTAATTTCCTAAAGAGAACAGTTGAAATATATATATTCAATTTCAATAGAATTGTATAATGCTTATTGAAACAAATCTTTTAGCTGATACGTACATATTTATTTCGCAAACAAATTGTGTATTGCAGTGAAACGAGTTTTCTTCCATTTCTAATTTAATTCCGTAGTAGTTAACGCAGGGATATTTCAATAGTTGATTTTTTATGTACCTGTCTCCATCAATATAATATAATATGTCTACTTACAGTAAAACAATACGTGCAAAGAGGCAAAAGTATGCACTGCTTGGGGTAAATACTGATTGAAGATCCTGCTTGTTAAGGACCTAAAATCTATAAAACTTAATACAATGTGTTAAATCCTCAATTGCCGATTTCACATTGTCATAGACAAGACTAACCCCGTTTATTTAAAAGGATTTTTCGTGATCTAGCAGTTTTCAAGTAAACGCGATTTAACCGTAAAGATTTAAGTAAACGTGATAAAATAAATCGTGCTATTTTTTGGGTGAGTGGCATTTTGAGGGCGAGCGAGGATCGTTAGTGAAATCTAGAAATCTCTTTGGTCTGAGTGGCGTTCCGAAGCCGGAATAGGTTCGAATAAAATTGCGTTGTCATCAAACGTTTTCGTGTTTATGGAGTAGGCATTTGGTTATGTGTAGAATGATGAAGTAAATTTATTACTCTTCTTTATTTATCTAGTGGTATTAGTACATCTATATTCTCGAACTTTCTTAACAGCACTGCGTCGTTTTGTTGTCATTTAATAAAACTTTGTGTCCTCTTCGGATCTTAATGTAGAGTCCCTTGGTGTAATTTTATTACACTTTTTTAAGTATCTAAGTAGTCACTGATCTCTAGTACGATCATGTAGCTCATAAAAAAATACACAAAGTATGTCTTAAATAAAAAAAATATATACTTTGGTCGCACGAGTCATACTTTAAAATATTAAGAGCCTGATTCACAAGCTTCGAGTAAATTGTATTTGATATTTGTTTAATAGAACAGCTAATGTAAATTCATAATAGTGCTCATTTTACTACCATTTATGAGGTATCATAGCTTGCAGTGTCTTTTGTATTGGGTCCGCTTATACATTCATGTGACAAATAGCATTTACTCAAAAGTTGTGAAACAGATCCTAAATGCTATAATTATAATTAGCAAATTAGTAGAAATAACGTACAGTCTCCAAATCTTCGTCAATGGTGGAAGGCCTGTAAGCAGACTTGAGGGGTGCCCGTGAGGGGGCTGCGGGCGCCGGCGCGGGCTCGGGATGCTCCTGCGGTTCGAGCCACTCCTCGTAGAGGTCGGGCCGCGGTCCCTGTGGCACGTCGGGGCTCGTGCGACAGTTCTCCAGTATCCACGTCTGCTCTTGCAGTGATGGTGACCTGGGCAAAATATAAACATAATGTGACTAGTATTAGGAAGCTAATGTGACTAGTATTAGCAATATATTCAAAAACTTCAGAATGTTTACGTCACACATTTGGGAAATTTTCTAAATGTACATCAAGTTTAATAGTAATAAAAATATAAATAAGTTTTTAATTTAATCTAGTCAAGGGGTTTGTAATTCTGTATTTAATGGTAGGGGATGGTCCATGATTCGTTTTTATGGCGTTCTTGAATAAAGCGAGGGCGACACCTAAGTGTCATTTGCGTGTTGTCGCAAGGAGCAATGTCGTGTTATAATCACTTCTATTGCCGCATTTCTCCCAGCAGGGACGCGTAATGTGCCCCGCGACATTGCAAATGTCACCAACAACACGCTGCTAGATTACTTTTTGTATTTCAATGTTGCGGCGAAATTGCTCCCTTGTTAACGCTGTGTATTTCGGGGATCGCGTTGTTTTTTTCACAAATTTATCCCCAGATTGTAATTCATATTTGTGCGTCATTAACGCCGCGGTATAAAGTTGTTTTTCGACCATTGTAAATTCATTTTCGTGAATGCCAACCGGTAAACATGGCGATGGGAGAGGTTCAACAAGTCAATTAGCACAGCTATTACCTTCGCAGGTACAGTCGGCGCACTAATTGAACCAGTACTTAGCGTACATCCGCCGATGTTTGTTCAAATTTTCTGTTACCTAATCCATATTTTAAACTTCCTACCACGGGCCTTTCTGAATACGATTGAAATGTTAATTTTGTCAACCTATACTGCGTTTTCTATTGGATGGGCAAATTAGCGAGTATGAATGACAACTATCTTTACCAGTAAATATCCTTAACTTCCCGCCATTTTTACAAAAATATATTTACCATAATAAAATGTCTATTCAAAAGTGCTACCGCTTTTCGTATGCAATCTTACTTCTTACTATCTTACCAATATTATAAATGCAAAATTATGTCAAAATGTTTGAATGTTTAGGTGTTTGGATGTTTCGTAGAAGTAAACACAGAAAAAGCTTAACGAATTTGGGGCGTCATATGGGTGGCGCAATGAATTGCTACAGTAATTTAGGGACTTTTGTAGCGGTAAAGGCGTTTAGCGCACGCGCAGCCGCGAGCAACACCTAGTTTTATAATATATTTTTATATTATATTAATTCTCCTAACCTTATAATTGCAGTGATGTCTTCATATTTATAAACGGTTTTGGTCTTTGGATCGTAGAAGCCGTCGCCTGTATCGTAGTAGCCAGGCGGTATCTCCACAGTCGGCTGTTGGGCAGTCAGGTACGAACGCCCAGCTGGTTGAAGACCCTTCTCGTATTCTATGGTGAACCTGTATGATAGATAATATGAAATATTAGTGTCGAGACAAATTCTAGACTTCAAACATAATTTGTCTGACCCGAGATTCGAGCTCAAGATTTTAGAGTAGTAGTCGTGTCACGCACGCAATACAAATATTCCACAGAGGCCGTCATCCATATTCTTTCTATTTGTTTAATTTGATTACGAATTAAAAAGAGATTAATGTTCGGAGTATACATTATGGTTCCTAGAGACTTGGCGAGGAGAAACAGGAGGAAAACGAAAGCTTGTTGGATTCAACGAAAGGCTTGCTACACACGAGGCCTCTGTAAGCGCAGGGCTTTTTCTAGGGTGAGCATCACTGACCCTTGCTCCCCTCCCCTTTTCTGTGTTACACCCATGGTTGTGGGAGAGTGTGTAAAAAGTCGTTTACCTATACCATAAATCGACAATGAACAAGTAGGTTATAGTAACAAAAAAATCCTACATAGCTTTATATCTTAATTTAACCCATTAAAAATATTTTTATTTATCAGACTTTCTATCAACCATAATAACTATCACGTAGAGATCAAATTCCTTTCATCATGATTTTAGTGTTTAGATATCATCGATTTCGGAAGAAAGTAAATTTTAATCAACAAAACAATGGTAGGTACTTATTGCTTTCTCTCTATTATCTTGTGTGCTTATAAACAGTGAGCTTCTTTGTTAACAAGACAATTTGTTAACATTTAATTACATTGACACACCTGTATGTAATTAAGAATATTTTATTGAATAAGGGACATTGAATGAAATTCCTTAAGACTTCTACAATATGTATATTTAGTATGTATTTTGGACGAAGTCTCGTTATCTAAGCGCTGAGGAGATTTCTCATGCAATATTTTCTTGTTTTAGAGGACTTAGTATATAGTCCAAAATCCGGCGAATCCAAAAAGAACAAGTTACAACGGGATAAATCCGAAGATTTTGGAGGATACGGGATGTCACCAAAGCGACCGCTGGTATTCTGGGCAACCTTAGATAGGCCTTAAATAAAAAAGAACCGGAGCGATCAGTGCATTGATAAATAGATATAAAAATATGCAAAATTATTGCATCTTCCTAAGACCTATTGGCTATGTACCACGTGCATGGTGTGAATATAGTAAAGCGATCGTAGCGCCTGCCATGGCAAAAATTACTTTAATTTAGTTGTATAGAAAATTATTATAAATTGAGATTATAAATTTTATAATGATAGAGGATAGTCTGTCAAAATTACTTCTAAAACTGCTACAATTTGTTTTATATTCTGAAATGGCTCATCATTATTGTTGTGTTGTGAACTTCAAGAATAACGATACAATAATAGTCTGTGTATATTCTTTGTCTTTTTTCTTACAGCATTATATAAGTAATAAGAAATATAACTTTAAATTACAACATTATAAAAAAACATTTTGTTTTCAGTATTATTTGAATTATTTCTTTATTATTATATTGTTGATAATCGGCGGTCGCCATGGTCTCTAAAACTTCGCGACAAAACCTGTAGTTAACATTTTATTGGAAAGAAAAATTAAAATATAACGCACAAGTAATCCGAGTTAAGTTCTCATGATATTTTGATTACAAATACTTTTGAACCAGTGATAACGCGCGGATCATTGATCTATAATAAATACATTTTATTTTTATTAAAATTACTTTACCTGAAGAAAATATTAAATGATGTTTGCTTCATTCTTTTAGTTATGAGAGTACCTACTTACGTTTACCTTGTTTTTATTTGTTAGGAAAATTATATTGTTTGATGAATGATTTGGACTTTTAATATTTATAAGATTTGCCATTATTTCGTTGCCTTTCAACTTTATTATACATGTGCTAAAACTTACTTTTTTTTTTAATATAGCACGCAGTTGGAAACTTTTTTGTGTTTTATACTTTCAAAAGTAGTTTTTATAATATTATTCACTTTCTATATATTTTTAAATATAAATACATTTTGACGTTTTCCTCTTTATCATATAATTACTTTATTTATTAGAAATTAGGACAAAATTTGTTGTGTTGTGTGGAATATTTGTTGACAGTTGCAAAAGGTAGGAGGCGCTGCTGTCGTGCATATAGTCAATACCTTACAACACGACGAACAACCTATATAACAGACTTTTGACGCAAAATTCTTGGTAATTGTAACTCAAATAAAGAGATATAATCAGTATGCACTACCCTCATTATATTAACATTTTTTATTGCTGAAGAAGGGTTGAAAATATTCCCTTTGTCACACTTTTGTTTGGAGCTTATACAATATGCAAATGTCATTAAGGCATTGCGTGGGTGATTTTCATTGGATTACCTAATAAACGCGTCATAACATTATAATATTTTGTACCAAAACGTATGATCCCCTTGTTTTTGTAATTTAACTTATATTTAGAATCGTTTGGTAGAGATGTATTGGAACGGTTAAATTTTTAACAACGATTGTCAGATATCGGATGCAGTACCTTATTATATAGCAATCTTCGTAGATGGTGAACCATAGATATGTAGTTTATGCGAAGGGCGTTCAGGTTTATATCTATCTAGTGCATATTTAGGGAGGGGGCTCGGCTTATTTCTGATGACAATGAAGGATGCAACGTTCTTTATTGCCTTATAGTAAGAGGAAAAAAATATAGTCCAGTCTTACAATAGCCATCCTTTTTTGGTATTCTTTTGGGGTTGTGTCGAAACATATTATTAAATTATATAATATGTAGTGATATATTGTAACTTAATCAAAGGTTTTTCTTTATATTTACTCATGAAACGAACTAAAGATTCTATGATCTTAAAATTGATGGGGGTTTGAGTGCTTCGTTACATCAAAAATTTACCGTTGGGTTTGATATCTAGACTCTAATCACGATATCGAGGTAGGAAAAAATGGGTCGCGGTCTTCCCTATAATTTAAAAAAGGCCTTATATGTAGTGTGATCATTATATTAAAACCTTACCAGATTACATCTGTAAGGTCGTTAATTCGACAAGCTACCTTAAGTATAATCCGGAGACTAATGAGAGATTAGTGCGAACAAAAAATATGAAGGCCCCGATATTTTGCGGCGCGTTCCAAATAAACGTCCATTTTTATGTGCGGGAATGGTGCGTAATTTTGGGAGTATTATGTACCATTACTTATCTCAAATGTATGAGAGGATAGAATGTACTCTATTGTTTATTACGTACGGCTGTTTCGGTGTCTAAATAGTTTTGGAATAGGTAATTGAGAGTAATAATTGTGGTGGATAATGGTCCTCCGTCCTAGACGTTTGCTAAAGAAAACCCTAAAAAATGTATGTGTGTTGTTCAAATAACTTTATTTTTAAATAGTATATGTCCTTTACGTATGCTATACGCCAAATTCTCCTGTGACAGTGTGGATTTTTATGATCGGACTGTACCTACATATTTTTCAAAACCTTTAAATACAGATCTTAACGCCTTCAAACACTATGGTCAGTCTCCGAACAAAGTTTTTTGTAACTAAGCAGGCATAGATAGCCCTTGCTGCCCCGTCTCAAAAATCCACTCTGTGTATACGAACACTTCAATTCTTTTACTTTGTAACCTCAAATAAAACAGAAGAATATTTTCAAATAACTACACGTTAAACACGACAAGGAGAAGCTCTTTATGTAATAGGTTATGAAATACATTCTTTGTGGCGTCAGACATCCACGTTAGTGTTTGAAAGCGCATTATCTTAGTGTCTCTCTCGTATTATTTTAACAACTTTGATGTTAGTGTTTCGACTTCCTCATTCTGTTATTATGTTCGCTTATATCAGGAATGTAAATGTCATAGAAAATGGACTCGATAATACTTTCATAAATATACCGATCTGTAAATAGAGACAGAGTGACTATGCGGCCAGTATTTTTTTTTGTAATGGCAGAGGATGGACTCGGCAATATTGGCATAAAATTTAGCGGTCTGTAGAAAGAGATAGAGTGACTATGCAGCCAGTATTTTTGTTTTTTTTTTTTTATTTTTAATGGGAGAGAATGGACTAGACTATACTTTCATAAAATTTACCGATCGGTAGAAAGAGACAAACTGACTGTTCGGCCAGAATTTGTTTTTTTTATGTTCTTAATGTAGTTGCTGCAAAGTTTGTCTTATTCTTATAGTTCGGGAAACGAGGAGGGAGATCACCTTATTATGTTAAATAATCTCTACCGTTCATAAAGTACCTACCAAAAAATCATGGATATTTCGCCGGCCATAAAGGAAAGCAAAGGACTTAAAAAGGGACGAGGGTATTTGGGCTTCCGAATATCTCTACTCATTATACGTTATGCCACAACAAGCTGTCATTTAGGGTGTTTCATTTGTGAAATAGTGATACTACCCCGGTCGAGCCGTGGCTTTGCCACTTTTATTATCGTTTTCACTGACAACTACATAGAAACACGAACCAATTCTCTAAGCTTATTGTAAACACAAACTGCACAAAGTTAATTTAGAGTATTCTAGTTATGACGGTACATTGAATGAATATATTTGACAAGTTTATTGCAGAAGGTTTGTTGTTGATTTTAATTACTTTATATATAGGCATGGCAAATGATTTCACTACACCTGATCATAAGTGAAGTAGGATATAAAGTGTGGACTGACAAGAGATTAATAACCTCTCGCCAGTCGATACAATTATGCCGGCCTGTTTGCGAACGGATGTACACAGGCTAATACCGGAACGCGACACACTTACGTGGGATATTATGGCGGGTTTCACACCTTGTGTACGATGGTCGCTATCCGGGCGGATATCGCGAGTGATACGTCTAATGACCTCGCCATTACAGCCAGTAATAAATACGAATTAGAAAACTTTAATCAAGTTGTAAAAGTAAATTTCTTATTAGATATTTATGTGGTATCGGCATTGGTTTTATTTTAGTATGTAAATAAATTGACTTAACTTTACTGCCATTTAACCTTTATTGTTTTTTAAATTTACTGCCTTAGAAAAAACTATGTAAATGGCTTATTGTTCTTATATGACCTAGATAATTTCAGGTCACACATATATGTAGTAGATGCCCTGTTACACTTAATGAAAAACAATTATATTCTTTCATGTTACTATCAAAATGTTAGAGGTTTAAGACTGAGTACTACGGAGGTTCAACAACAAATATTGCAATATAAATATGATATCATAATCTTAACTGAAACTTGGCTAAATAATACTATCTATGACTCTGAATTATTTGACAATAACTATGAAGTGTACAGGCGGGATAGGGAGGATTCTATATTTCATCACAGAGAAAGGGGAGGAGGGGTTCTTATTGCAGTAAAAAAGAAATATATATCTAAACGTATCAGTGAGTGGGAGAGTGACTGTGAAGATGTCTGGGTAAAAATTTATTGTAACAGAAATGGTAAATCGCTTAATTTATGTGCTGTATATTTGCCCCCTCCTGTCACTTTAGCAGTGCTTGATAACTACGTAGACAAAGGTAGTAATGCTTGTCTTGACAATGATAATATTATGATAGTGGGTGATTTTAATCTGAGTGGAATTGACTGGTTGCAAAGTAGTAGTGATTGCTATATGGTACCTAATAATTATAATAATTGTATTATTAAAAGTAGTTTGGTTGACTTTATGTCCTTAAGTAATTTAGTTCAGTTTAATCACATTAGAAATAACAAGAATAAAATACTTGATCTTGTATTGTGCAATAAGTTTATGAAGACTGGTGTTACTGAATGTCTATACCCCATTAAAGTTATTGACAAATTACATCCTGCTCTCGAAATAACTCTTGAATTAAATCTTGATGATAAAGTAAATAACAATATATCTAAACAAGTGCCTAATTTCAGGAAAGCCGATTATGAGCTGATTAGAAATACTCTAGATGTAATTGATTGGAATTTTGAGCTAGGAAATTGCCTTGATGTGAATGAACAAGTAGATATATTTTATAAAACTATTAGAAGAGTTATAACATCTCTAGTTCCACTTTCTCCTATACGTAAATCTAATAACTATCCAGTTTGGTACACAACTAACCTAATTAAAATGCTTAAGCGTAAATATAAATATCGTGCTAATTTTAAAAATATGGGAATCCGCTAGATAAAATTGAATTTGAGTATTTACGTAATGACTGTGATAGATTAATTCGTATATGCTATTCAAACTATATAACATCAATCGAGAATTTAATAACTAAATGTCCAAAATACTTTTGGTCACACATTAAAACAAACGAAAGTCTAGTTCCAACTATCCATCTAATATGAGCTTACACGACACTATAGGCAACAATACTTCCCAGATTGTTAATATGTTTGCTACACATTTTTCCTCGGTTTTTGATAAAGATGAAACATGCGATATTAGGGTTCACAAACTTTCTACAGAGTTAATTCAGGAATTACATGATATAACTATTGAATTGAGTAACATAAAGAGTAAATTGAAAAATCTTGATGTAACGAAAAGTGCTGGCCCTGATAATTTGCCACCGGTTTTTATGGCAAACTGTGCAGATCAGCTCTCAATACCTTTATTTATAATTTTTAGACATTCACTAACCTCAGGTATGTTTCCTGACGTGTGGAAAGAGGCACGTATTGTCCCCATACATAAAAGTGGTACCAAAAACTTAATTACTAATTATCGCCCCATATCTATTTTGTCCACATGTGCCAAAAGTTTTTGAATCTCTAGTCCAAAGTCATATTTATAATCACGTTCGCAATCTGTTATCCAGCTCTCAGCATGGCTTTATGTTGAAAAAGTCAACTACCACAAATCTTATGTACTATGTAGATGATGTAACCCTATCGGTAGACAAAGGAGCTCAAGTAGATGCAATATACACGGATTTTTCGAAGGCGTTTGATAAGGTGAATCATAGGATATTAATAGAAAAATTGTCTAAAATGGGAATTTGTGGTAGTATTCTTGATTGGTGTAGATCATATTTGTACCAAAGACCTTCTAAGGTAGTTATTGATGGTTTTGACTCTAACCCTTTTATAGCTCATTCTGGAGTTCCTCAAGGATCGAATTTGGGGCCACTTTTATTTAATGTATTTATAAATGATATTCCGGAAGTGTTCTCCTACTCTAATTGTTACCTATTTGCTGATGATCTCAAAATTTCTCGTGTCATTAATGACTTTGAAGACTCTATACTATTACAATCTGATCTTAATAAATTGTATGACTGGTGTATAACTAATAAAATGTTTCTTAATCCTGCGAAATGTTGTCATATCAAGTTTACATTAAAACGTAACAAAGTGAACACCACTTATAGCATTGCTGGTGAAATCTTAAATGAAGTACCCCAAGTTCGTGATCTAGGTGTGGTTGTAGATACTAAGCTTAAATTTACTAATCATATTGATAATATTATTGACCTTGCCTATAAATCACTAGGATTTGTTATAAGAAATGGTAAAGAATTTAAGAATAAATCTACTACCCTAATGTTGTATAACAGTTATGTAAGAAGCAGATTGGAATATTGTAGTGGTGTGTGGAGTCCAGTTTATAAAGTTCATTGTGATCGGATTGAGAGAATACAAAAAAGTTATTAAGACATTTAGCTTATAGATTTAGGCCACCCAAACATGTCAAAACTTACACTGATAAAATTAAATACTTTGAAATGCAAACTTTGAAAAACAGACGTGATCAACTTAGTTTGATGCTTTTGTATAAAATAGTCAACGGTGATATAGATTGTCCACCTCTTCTCAATAAATTCTCTCTTAATGTACCTACTAAAATCCCTAGATATCCACGTCCCTTATTTAATTGTAGATTCAGCCGAACTAACCTTGGTAGCCACTCGCCTGTCCCTCGCTTATCCCGATTATATAACCGAATTGTAGAAAAATCTGATTGTATTGACATATTTAACGACTCCTTCCTATCTTCAAAAAGAAAATATTGAACTCGCTTGTTGAAACCTAAATTCAGTTTTATATTCAGTCTTATATTTAGAATATACTGCACTTATGGTGCAGCCAATTGTTAATTGTTATGTATTTAAAATGTTCATGCTGTGACAGCCTGTAATTGAAACAGCACTGCAGAAATTACTTACCGAATTCTTAAAAAAAAAACTATGTAAAGTGTATGTTTTGTTGGCTGTACAAATAAATAAATAAATAAATAAATAAATAAATAAATTGCAAATTACAAAATATAGGTAAATAAATACATTGTTAAACGCTCTTTTTACAGTATTAAACATTATATTAGCCAATGATTAAAGATTATAGAGGATGGGTAATATGGTCACGTGACATGCGGCACATTTAATGCATAAAATGGCGCCGACTCCGCCCCTTACAATAGTGATATGCTAGTACCGAAAATTTTGTATCGACATCGAAGAATTAAAAGAGAGACAAACAAGCCCAAAAAGATCAAATACGAAAAGGGTTAGGTTCTACCATAATATAAATATAACAAACCATAATATAAACAAACAAACTGAAACTGATTTATAAGTAACAATTGTTAAAGAAAGCAGTACCTGTTGTGACAAACATCCAGTTGTGTTTGATCTATATTTGTATGTTGCACTATTCCTTGCTAAAAATTTAAGTTACAGATTAACATATTTACTTAATACATGATAAATGGAATAAGATAGCGTAGTCAGCAATTATTTGGTTGGTTTTATTTTATTTTATTATTATGCTCTTTGATCGAGAAACATAACCATGTTTCAGCAAACTAAAATCAATGAGCGTAAAGATGGTGGTTAAGATAATCAATTATAATAATTATTTGCAATAACAACAATATGATTATGTATCTATTTCCGTGCATGCAAAGGTTGCTCGAAACATAAGACCGCCAATTGTAAAAATATATCTTACATTTCATCTTTATGTTGTTTCTTTTATGTTTATCTATTCTTTTATGTAACAATTCTAATTTTATTCATAGCAATATATTAAAGTAATATTACTATTAGGTGAAGTATAATAATCATTACTATTTTACTTATCGGGAATATTGTTGGAAAACAGTTATCTTTACTCGCGTTAATTAAACGTGTGGTTTATGCATATCTTCTCAAAATGTAAAGAAATATGTATTTGGTGTAGGATTCCAATCACGTCGCTCAATATTCTCAATTCATTTTGCATTGGTTTTTAAATTTTTTGGTTATCTTAATAAAATATTCTAATTTCACTTAGTTTGTCGTTCTGGATAATACAATATTGATGTGTGCTCTAACATTCTTTCAAAGACAAAAACCGTAACTGATAAACGGGCGTCTGTTAAAATATCGATATCAATAATTTCTAAACAAATCCACCCACCCATCCCTAAGCTCGTGTGTAAACAAACATAATGATTTTAATGTGTATAAATCACGCCTAAAAGGGTCCAAAGCTTAACAAACCAGATCCACATATCATTTTAATTGGTAAAAACAAATCCAAAAAGTAAATATACAAAGATATTTGCTAATTTTCGGTAAACAGTTACTAACCTATGAAAAGATATTTCGGGGTCTTTCTTGCGTGAATTCGATTTGCATCCTTTCACACAACACTGAGTCATTTTCGAAACTTAACAAATACACTAATAAACATACTGAACAATTGAGAATATGATTATATTACTTTAAATTCAATATTTATGAAGATTTGTTTACATCGTCTGACACTACATGTACTTGCTGACTCGCCTGCAACAAATGGCGTTTCTGCCGCAAGGCGGTCCCAGTGTGTTGAAGTAAACGAAATAGTCCCATATGCGAAGAAAGCAATTATTTTTGTCTTTTTGTTGCGTTCCAAATAAGCTTTGAGTAAAAGAGATAGACATATATATTGACAATTCTGCGTCGATTTCCCTGACATAAATATAACTTATTCATATAGCTAATTTTTGAGGCCTGTCCTCTTTATATTTAGTCATTGGTTAGGACAGCGGTACGTAACAACATATCTACGTTATTCTAATTCGATGACGAGTTCGAGTGAATTTAATACGTGTAGGACTTACATAAAAATTAAACAGTGATTAATTAATCCTGTAATGGATAATGTTCATTGATGTAGAAAGTGATTATTATATAAAATGGATTTTTCTAATGGGTTTTGATTTGGGTAACTCCGTACAAAGACCTCATATATTTGCCTTAATTAATCCATTCGGGAATGTCATATGTGACAACGCATACACGCGCCAGTCCTTTGCCTTCGATATTGACAATAGTTGACTTATCGACGTATTGGCTTCGCATTCAAACCAAGTTTTGATGACGTTTCCACGAAATCTGTTCGCAATATTCACCACAAAGGGAATCTTTGATCACAATGAAATATCCTGCTTTCAATTTGGCGAATATTCGGTCATATTTGGGAAACTTTTGGGCGGTTTAACCGCGTTATACCGGCCCAACTCAATCTGTATTACAATGAGGGTTTACTCGAGATTTACCAAGAAACATATATTTCCATAAGAACTGCCGTCGAGGCGACATCAGCTACAATACGCATCTCTCATTTCAAATATACATATTTATGAAATGTCTATGGTAATGAATGAGTTTACGCAGTAAGCACTGTACTTGAATCGAGATGGGCAGTTGCTTGGTACTGGATTGCTTCCCATAAATCATTTGAGGAGTAACTCTAGTGTACTAGTAGTGATTATATTAGTAGTAATATAAAAAGAAGGTGAAGGTAATCGAACGAAAACGAAAACTAACTTTTAAGGAACATAAGGAGTATAATTCTATACGTTTTTAAAAGAAATATTTTAAACGAAATTTCCGGAAATAAGGTCTAAGGATTTATGAAAATTATGGAAAACACTAGCACACGTTTTGCTCTATTTAGTCGTTATTATTACAATGTTAAAAGTACTAGATGAAATTCGCCAGATAAATGTAATATATTTGTAACACATACATAAACTTTAATTTTTTTGCACTCCTACTTATGAACTTTAATTATGCAAAATCTCTCATTCTTCCGTACGCGCTATGTAATTAAAAAGGTAAACAAAATATTATTTTTCGTATTAACCTATAGACAATATAAATTTTGACGATTTAAATCTAATAGTTATTTAACACAAAACTAAACTATTCTACACCTACCTTCTATCAGGCATACGACAATATTTCCAATCAGTTTCGCTGTATTGCAAGCCATCAGCGAATACGACTTTTCGTTCGGTCATCTGTCCTTTCTTCCATTTGCCGCGCAGTATCACGCCGCTCGGGTACTGGAGCTCTCCTGAACCGTGGAACATGCCGTCTTCGAATTCACCCTCATATACGACTCCTAATATAAGAAGTGTAATTAATGTTGACTGATTCACTGCCTCGTTGACGTAGTTGTACTGCATGCGTGGTACGGCAGCGCTCTCAGGTTCTGGGTTTGAATCCCGGGTCGGGCAAAGTGATATTTGGGTTTTTCTGCTCAGTATTAGCCCGGAGCCTTGAATTTGGGCCTGATTTGGTGATTGGCCCACCCCCTATCACATCATGGGACGTAACACTTGGCGAAAAGTGGGTGCCCTAGTTGCGCCTCTGCATACCCGTTCGGGGAATAAATGCGTGGTGTTGTGTGTGTGTGTGTATAATTAATGTTGTTACGAATCTAATTCAAAGAATAGACGGAAAATAAAATATAAATACTTTACATTTATATAAATAATAAATTCCATTGTATAATACAATTTCTAGTTTTCCGAAGCTAAGTTAGTACAACTTAACTCTCAAAGCTGAGCTAGATCGCAACTATCCGCGATTTTGAATAAACAATCCCAATCGCTTTTTTCTATCTGTCTCAAAAATGAACCAATCTTCTTGACATGCTTACTTATGTTGACTGGTTTATTCTCGGATTCGGATTTAAGATTGAGATCGTTTATTGAAAACGGCTGTATATAAACTAAGCTATGTTTTATGTGTAATATTCTTAACTATGCGAGGTAGGTTAACCTTATTTCTTTTAATTTTTACGTCTACTACCCTTATAATACATACTTCATCATATTTTAATTCGAGTACAAACATCGTTTCAAAACGAATTTCGCGAAAAGCCTATTGGTTTATTAACCTCGCTTCAAAGCTGTAACATTTCGAAACCCACTTCAAAAGCGATTCGCGACAATCATAAAATTTGAACATACAGTGCAATTGAGTTGAGATATGGCGGTGTTTGCAGCACGTATTCCCGTCGCGCTATAGAAATGCGAAATTTTTGCAAGAGTTGGCGAGCGACTTGTAGATTTGCCAAGTAGATCAAACACATTTACTTGAGAATAAAATTTTATAGCAGTAACATATCTTTGAAGGTACTTATGTAAGAGTTGTATTATAAATAGGGGAAATGTAATGTGGAATCATGAAGTGACGTAAGAGCACATTGAAAGGGTAGAAGAACCACTACAATAATAATATTTATTTTTTCGAGTAAAATAACATAGGAATCATATTGTACCCCGGACGGAGTAAAGCTGTGATAACAAATCTGTTTTTTCAGTGCTGAGGGTATGGCAGCCTTCACAGTAAAAAACGTCAACACTAGCAAAAAAAGTCTATGAATAAGGGGCTTAGTCTTTACTAGGTACTTAAAGTACTTATCATTGTGACATTATATAAGGTTATCAAATTCAATATAATTCTACAATAATGTGCAAGCTCCTATTTCCAAACTTAGATTCAGAGATGTAATTCTCGATTCGTCGAGTTGCTTTTAATCGTCATAGTTGATGTAATTAGCCTATTGCCGGTATAGGTACCTATAATATACATTTGCAGGCTAGCTTTAAACTACATAATGCATAAAATAATATAATATAATTTAGTTGGGAGTGGTAGGGACTGCCGAGACGAATGTCCGCAAGTTCAAAATCCAAGAGCAAGCCGAGTGGAGTTTAGATAGAAGGTCGACCAACGAGAGGTGATTACTCCACCCCAGACGATACAATTATGCCGGATTGTTATATACAGTCTGATCCCAGAATAGCACAGAAACACGATACACTTACGTGGGTTAACACATTGTTTACGGTGGTCGCTCTCCGGCCGAATACAAAATATCTTCTATCACCAGCTAAAAAAAGGGAATAAAGATTGTTCTTTTATATTATTTATGAATTATGTCTTACTTACCATGTGGAAATGTGTAAGTACCGAAACCACTCATGCCCAGAACATCCCAAGTACCTTCATACTGGGAGCCGGTTGGGAACTGCTTCACCGAACGGTGCACCCGAGGTATGTCCAAAGAAACTGACCTAGATTGAGGTATCAAATATTAGTTAAAGGGACTTTAAATATGATTAATTCATGAATTAGTGAACAAACAACTACAAATTTAATCATTTTTATTTAAAATGGTAATTGGATCCATACAGTCAGACCTACATCTGATCAAAACACAGAAATACAAGATAAAAGTACAACAAAGTAGAAAATGTTATAAAAATATATATATATACTAACTTGCACTCTTCCTTATGGGCCTTCGAAAACTTCTTCATTAACTCCTCCCACTGCGACGTCCGCTTCTCTGAGAGCCTGCACATTATTACGTAAGTATCACCACTTAATATCACCCTTGACAGATAATTGCTCGTTTGTATTAACTTATTCCATTAGGGCGAAATTTATTTAGAAGTATTTGTATTACAAATTTACAACGTTTTTATGTGACTCATAGGCTACTGGACCATAGCCCCTATTTTGTGCTGCTATTAGATAAAGAAAGCATCAAAATATTTTTATATGATATAAAAAAATGGCGTTTCCAAAACATAAAAGTCCACATAGACTTTCTAAGGATGTACAAAAAAAATGTCAAGAAAATGAAGACATAAATAATTTTCAGAGGTGTGAAAACCAAATCAAACATGAAGTGAGAAATATTACATTTTCTATTTTGTGAAGAGAAATGCTTCACCTCGCGTAAGATATCATGAAAAATGTAATAAAACAACGAGCGGATAAACTTACACAGAGTTGTGTTGCGACTTCTCGACTGACATCGTGGATTCAACAACTGCGAACAAAAGATAATCAAGTTATAAAACACTCACGAATAGTGCCCTAAGCTGGTGCCGCAATCTGACATAAATACGTCCACAAACATTGTTGCCGTCCAAATACATAATGTTTAGGCCTCGGGCACACGAGAGATACTTACAACTGTCGTGTAAACAAGCCCATTTCGATACTGTTGCTTTAGTCGAAACAACAGCTTAGTCTAACGTATAGCGCTCCCGGCTCGTCGTCGATCCACAGATGAGAATTGAGATGGATCACACGACGAAGCATATTAATGTGATCGCCGACCGGTCAGTACACTACTAGCGCTTGCAATATTGCTTCGATGCCATCCAATGACTTCTAATCGTGTAGATGGTGTTAGACTACGACCTGTCGTACAATCCTGATTGTTGTGTGATTAAAAATCAAGCATGTACGTCAGGTCTTACGTTTGGAGACCTAGTTTTAAGAAATTGAGATTTACCAATGCAGACAAAAGTGTGAAATCGTAATTTTCTGCGCTGCTCTATCAATTGTTATTTGCATTCGTTCCAACATAAATTATACGTATTGAAATTTGTAAGTAGGTATCGTTCCTTTTAAACAATGTTATTGGCCAAATCTAGTGTTTTCCCGCAGAAGGGTCACCATGAATAAGCTTACCTACGTATAGTCCTAGTATTTGAATTAAGGTTATTATAGCCAGACCAGAAAATTATAATACCTTGTCATATTGTAAAATGTGTAACTAATGTTTTGTGCTGATGACGTTAATTTTAAAACGATAAAGCAAAAGTGGCACCCCCTAAGTAGGTTCTTTATTTTCCTCGTGAGGCTATAAATAAAAATATTTTTGTATGAATAATTTACTCGGTGACTCTTAAGCAGTGGTGGAAGTAAGTAGTGGTCTAGTAGTGGGCAAGTATATAATGCAGGATTCGTATTATTATACGGTTTTTAATTAATTTTGTTGCCGATAAATCAAACACGTAGCAATATTTTTGGGAAAATATAAAATTATTGTATAGTCTTATTACAACCATAGTATGAACTGAATAACACTATTCTCAATTTGTATAGTGTGGAATTAAACCAAATGGATATTTTGTTTTCACATTGATTTCATATTTTAAAGGCATTGTCATTTTTAGTGCAAAAAACTCTGAATCGACTCGGTGCAGGGCCTTCGTCACACAAGATTCAGAAAAAGATTCCGCATCACATGACTTGACTGATTATTATTTCATTGCTATTTATTTTACGACGTGTGTTGAGGTAGGCGTGTATCCTCTGCAGCCGTTTCCAATGAACGATCGTAATCTCAATCTTCAATCCAATCCCAAAAATGAACCAATCAAAATAACTCATTTCTAAGCATGACAAAACATACTTTGTTCTGATTGGTCTATTTTTGAGATAGATAGTAACGATTGAAAACGGGGGTTAATCATAATATTCTTGGCAATCCAGGATTTTTAGAGAGGGTACTTAACATACTGACATCGTTTCTATCTACTTTATGAAACAAACCCTATGATGTTAATATGTCATTTACTTAAAAACATAATACCATTTACAAAACGACCTCGCCCGTGTAATAAAATATAAAATTAACCCTATTGACACAGCAAACATTACCCTACTCGCTTTGTTGAAAATTAACCAAGTGCTCTCAATTTAAGTCCGGTCCCTTCAGACGATGTGAGTGCGTGAAAGAAAATGTAAATAACCGGACAGACCATGGAAACAGCACATGTATCAAGGTTAGGAGCGCCGAAACAAAACATCTCGGGAAATCTATAGGAGAAATGCATGCTATTGTGTTTAATAATTTAGTATTCAACGCGTGCGATTGTACGGCCATGGTCATACATTGCGTCGCATGCATTATTTATAGTGAAAGAGTGAAACTTGGGATATATGCCGGCGAAAGATGACATTGACATTTTGCTATTTCCGTCGCCTCTCCCGTTTTTACATTCAAGCATAATAATTTGAATTCCTTATTTAACTGATCAGTCTTGTTATCCAAATTATTTGACTATTTAAGAACGATAGTTACTCTGCAGTGATTAGTTTAAACACTAAATAAGAACGTTTATTGGCATTTGAAGTTATAACATAATATCTAGGTATGTTGAATAAAAAGACCCAATCATAAAAACAATGATGATTAAACATTTTCTTGCTAAATACTATCAACGTTTCATCAAAATAATAATATGATTTATTAGAGTTGTCTATTGGAGGCCAAAGCGCTATACAATGTATTGAGTGACGTTAATAAAATCTGCTGTGGGCAATGGCTCACGATTCCAAAGCCAGTAACTCTCAGCTGGTGATGGAAATTGTCTCTCACCCATCGACCTCAATAGCGGAGCCCGCCGGGGAAAGTCACAAGGAAAACGGTTTGTTTGTTATTTCGAATTAAATCAGGTATTTTGTACAAAAACATCGGGATTAAAGAATTTAAAGACTTTTACGACTGTTGAGGATTTGGATGCCGATGTTTCGAATCTCGTATTTACTATCCCTGTTCAGGATCTGTTTTGTTTCACTCTGTTTTTGCCTTCTGTTATTCAAACAGATTTCAAATTAGCTTTAATTTTAACTGTTGTAGCTTAAAATATATTTTTTCAATATCTTAGTGTTTGAACTCGAAACCACGAGCAAAACTAACTGTTCAATATTCCATATTCGGATGATATACGGTACGAATGCTTGCAAAGTGATTACAAAGGAAAAATAAAACTGAGAGTATAGCCAAAATTGGATGGGAAAATCAGAACGTTTCGCCCACATGAATTGATACGTATACCAGAATATATGGTTATATTCCTATGTTCAGTATACGTAGTTCGGAGTGCAGTGTTAGAAATTTCCATATGGATATTTTGGATTTCATTCAGAGCAACACTGCGCTGAATGTACTGGGCTAAGTGCTACGATGTTTTATGATATATAATATTCTGGATGGAGTTAATCTCTAACCGTTATGTATAAGGGATGCGCAGGGAAAATTATTTTATATTGTAAATTTGTATAACATGCAGGTCTGATTCAACATGCAGGTCTGGTCTAATAAATGAAGATTATAATAAATTTATATTTTAACCAATGTAAAAAATGTAATATAGCCCCCACATTCTGGTGGACTACTGTATATTCTCTTTGTGTATCGATGTTTAGAAATGTGTTTCGTTGATATTTCGTTGAATATTCTAACTAGACGGAATCTCTACCTTTATGCATTATTTTTGTTGTTTTTTTTTATTGCAGTTCCATGACGAGACGCACCTACCACTCGCCTGACGGTAAGCGACATGACCGTCCGTAATCAGCGGCAACACCATACAGATCTTTCAATTACAAATCGCGCGGCATTCCACTGCACTTGTCGTCCTGAGACATAAGATGTTAAGTCTCATAATGCCCAGTAATTACTCTGGTTACAATGTCCTACAAAACAGAATACAACAGTGCATACCCACTATGTTGGAGGTGTGATACAGACAATGAACATCATTTACATTCTATGTTCTGTAATAAAAGGCCCTGAATTATTTGTAATGTAATTATTTGTATTGTCTGTAGCTGTATGTTTATGTATTCATAATATTATAATAACTTCTACTATCAAGGTGGAGTTAGACAATATCATGATATCTATACTAATATACATATAAAGCTGGCGAGTTTGTTTGTTGGTTTGAACATGCTAATGTCAGGAACTAACTACACTAAACTAAGCCGATTTTAATTATTTTTTTCATTAATAAGAAGCTACATTACTCCTGAGTGCTTTAGGCTACCTTTATCTCAGAAAAATATAAAACATGACTTTTATCCCGAAAAACTTATGCATGCGGGTGGAGCCGCGAGCAAAACTTAGTTTGTAATATAAGAAGATACTACTCACATATTTCACAAGCAGGTCTGGAATATTGTTTAATGTGAAACCGAGGCAAATATCGCGCACATATTTATACTTAAAAGTGTAAAAAAATAAACAGAATTGTTCCTAAATAATACTGACAAATGATGTGACATAAAATGAGTTGTCGTCTCCAGGCCTACGTTTGTTTTTTCTATATTTAAATTTCCTTTTGTTGTCAAATTTGGTGTCGTTAACTTGTGGTAAGAGGCGAACACAAAATAGGTTGATTTTGGTTAAATTTACGTCATTAGCTGTTTTGTTGCTGGGGAGGATCGTAATACCCTCATTTCGTGAGAATTCTTCAGAGCATTTGACAGCAGTAACGATATAATTGTTGAAGTTTTCATTGTAGTTTAAAAAAGAAAAATCCATTTTCACTCCTTTTTAACCAATAAAGAGTTTAAAGTTTTTATACACGTGCCAGGTCCGACCTACTATTTTACACATGCTTGGCATCAGACAGTATTGTCTCTGGTCCAAACCACATTAATAATTAGCTACGTCGATTGTACCATTCGTTCCAGAGAAAGTTCGGGTCGACAACTAAGCGTTTGCGGTCTGTGTGTTGATTCTGTTTAGTGTAACTTTGTATATACATAATCTAGATTCGTTCACCTCTTCTCGAAGTCTTAGCCATTAATTTAATTAAGAATTAAAGGCTAGTTTCTGTTTATCTAGTTACGGGGTTGTTTTTATTGCGTATCAGTAACTCGACTAGATTGAAGCAGTATCGCTGTCTCTCAGAATACCGATGTATAGTGTCTACTTGGCTTTGTATTTTGTATCATCGCCGAGATCGCTAGAGGTTTATAATATCGAATATATATTTTGCTGGAAGTAGGATATTTTTTATCCCGATAGCGACCACCGTACACAAGGTGTTAAAATCAGCGATAGTGGTCCACGTAAGTGTGTCGCGTTCCGAGATGAGCCCTTGTATTGGTTCAAACAGGCCGGTATAATTGTGTCGCCTGCTCAGGGGTAATCATATCTCGTTAGTCGACATTCTATTGAACTCCGCTCGACTTACCAGGTGTCGCTTTGCCGCGTATGTAAACAAAAAAATTCGTCAATCCTCATTCCTCTCAAGAGGAAGGAAACGTTCCTCCAATTTATCAGACGGTGCGTGGTCATGGGTATTTGTGTTATTTGACGTTAGACAGGGGGTCGTAAAAACTAATCCAAATCATATCTGCAATATCTTAAAATTTTTACTTTATTGTTTGTAGGAAATAGCGGTCACGTGCTATCAGGTCAAATACCTACTCTTATGTATGCTCTTAATAGTATATTAGTAAAATTTTATATTATCATCAAACTATTTCATGATTACAAAGAGAGTTGTGCACTCATATGTGAATTGAAAATTTATTATTATGCAATTAAATAAATGAATTTCATTAAATTAGATATAAAGTAATTTTAATTCGCTTTTGTATAAAAATTATACAAATTTTATACATTTGAAATGATATTCAAAAGAAAAAACAGACTACGGGTAGTTAGAATAGCTACAAGATCTCAAGGCGTAATTATTGTTACGATTTAGAATTAAACGGAACAGACAAGTCGACGTGCTTTGCAACGAAGTACCTACAAAGGACTCCACATTTTCAGCACAAATGCGTTGATATTGCATTTAACCACGTCAGATCAGCGCAATGATTGCATAATTCAGAAACATAAAATCATTTCTTGAATTGTGATTATAGTTATCACGTAAGATCTGTAAGACAGTCCGTGCGGAAACTAATTATTATTACTTTAAATAGAATTGTAATTATTTAGAGGTAAACTACTCTAACCATTATAAAAGAACACAAATTTAACATAATTCTTTTTACATTCTACAAGCTCCTACAAAATGAACTTTTAGCAAACTCAAATTTACTTATTGGGTAGCGGTTCCCAAGTTGCAACGCGCCCGTGGTTCATTTAATATGCCAACACAAACCGTACAATGTTATCGGCACACTAGCAGTCCGAGTGCTGAATTCGTGCATTTTTAAACAGAAAAGAGTCATCGAACTGTTTCTTTTGTGTATTACTAGTGGAAATGAATTCAGCGGGACAATAGGCGTCTTTATTCGGCGTGCAGTGGATTTCTCTGCTTGTTTTTACTTTTATAAGCTAACTCGGTCCTTTTGCGAGCTGCATCCAGTCTCTTTGTGCAGCGTTATGAATTCACTGTCGAACACATCTTTTGCATTTGTGTTTATGCGCTGCGTGCGTATGTCTCGTTTCGCTAATGGAATTTTAAGTTTTGTGCAATATATTTTCGTTTGTTCTAATACGTTTCCTGATTTGCTTAGCTGAAGTATTTGAAAGGGTTAAATTGTTAGCTTAACCTTTGCGACGTCTTCAACTCAGTTATTGTAAGCAGCTCTTCACAAATTTATTTGAATTTCATTAATTTTAAGTCTATGTAGCTTAGCGTAGCTATGAGTTGTGTTTTCTGATCTTTATATTGTTTATGTAAAATTTTATCACAATATGTTTCGTTAACATGAGGAACTATACAGACCCACTCATTTAAACCTATAAATACCATTAGTTATATTATATAACTTTGAACTAAAATTAACTTCGTCTTAACAACTTATATTTTTCAGCTATTTAACTTCCACTGTATTTCTTTGGTAGCTTTCTTAATCTTGGTACTGTAACTATTTTTATAACAAATGAATCTCAGCCGGGCAGAGTGGGATTAAAAGTTATGTGCGAAGATCAAGCAAGATATCTTTATTAACCTTACGTTATCTATTTAGGTAAAGACTTAATCGTAGACGATTATCTTCTCAGAATAGTAGATTTTATCGAAGCTTCTTTATTATCGTTTTGATTCTAACGCTTTCCTTATTTACGTCTCGCACTATATGCATGATTTATGTCTTTTTTATTCTATGAGGAAGGATATTAATAATGTCTAGTGCTAGTTTTACTTTTAGGTCTGGGTTACTAGTATGAATTACTGGATAATAAAATGTGACAAAGGGCTCCCGTGGGACCTTAAGGGGTATGTTTCCAAAGTAGATACATAATAATTTATTTAACGAGTGAATTGTGTTTAAAGTTAATTCTGTATGTGTGACCACACTAACTTTTAAATAACGTCTGTACAATAAATATAACGGTTTGTAGAGAAAAATATTTCGTGATGGCTTCATTCTGTTAATAAATATAAGTTAAAATAACCGTCTACTCATACCTTTTAAATTCTCACATAAATTTTCATCATCAAAAACCCGGTTAATGTTATAAACAATTAAGTTAACGATGTTATCATTTTATTTTACAAACAAGGTTGCATAAGTTTAGATAAAATAAGATATTCTACGTGAGATGAATGGGATGATCGCAACATGAGAGATCGCGTGCTGTCAATGCGATTTAATTAGTCGATGTTTCGTAATCGACTTTTACTTGTTATGGTTTATAATATTTTTCTTTTTATATTCTGTCTGGCTGGTTTAGATAGGTTTATAGACTTGTGTTTTAATATTAAACGTTAGGGTTGGAAAATCAATGTAAATTATTTTAGTAAGGTGTGTCACTCAACAAGTATTTAAAGACTGGGGAAGGTAGCTATATATTTCTAAACTCGGTAAGAATACTTAGTACCTATACGAAGATTATAAACCATTGTGCTAATTTTTCTAATTCACACGCTACAATGCAAATA
This sequence comes from Manduca sexta, assembly GCF_014839805.1. Classification (NCBI taxonomy): domain Eukaryota; kingdom Metazoa; phylum Arthropoda; class Insecta; order Lepidoptera; family Sphingidae; genus Manduca; species Manduca sexta. The sequence continues at coordinate 11,078,799 of NC_051133.1, forward strand.
ACTAGACATCTGACTATAGAAAGAGAAAGAAGGAAAGGTTTATTCTGGCACCATTTTAAACACACGAAAAAAAATACATTTATTTGCATGTTTTTATATACGAATGTATAAAGCTACTTACTGCTCATTATAATCATAAATATAATGTAACATCATCATCATCGGCCGCAGGATGACCACTGCTGAACATGAGCCTCCCCCAAAGATTTCCAGATCGTTCTATTGGAAGCTGCCCGCACGCAGTAACCTATGACTTTTACTAGGTCATCTGTCCCTCTCGTGGGTAGACCTCTGACGCTGTGCTTGTTCGTGGCCTCCACTCCAGAACCTTCTTGCCCCATCAGCCATTAGTTCTGTTAGCTATGGGCCCTGTCCAATAATAATAGGTATAATTATAAACAATTACACACAGAAAAATACGAAAGAATTTAAACCGTATGTCTAAGCCCAAGAGAGTATTGTGGTCATTCATACAGCTTGCCACACGCTTGCAAACTTGCATTAACCATTGAGCCATCTTTTAATGATAGATGAAGTATTTTGGCGTGTACCCAGCTGTATGTAATATAGTGCTGGTATAAAGCCGTTGCCCGGACTATCGGAATGTAAAGTGCATTCAATGATGGATTAACTTAATGTAGTGTAACTTAACGACCTACGCAATGTGTGTGTACATAAGAGCATTATCCCTTTGAGGGTAGACAGATTGGGAACTAAGATAATGATGTAGTTTTTTGGACAGCGTACTTATGTTCAAAATTTGTGATCATCAGATGAATTTGTAACATTTACATTGCGCAGGATTCTGAATCACATGATAAGCTAAACTATAAAACTAGTCACTGTTTACATCTCTGCCTACGTTTTGGGGCAAGCAAACAAGATCATACGTATTGATGCAAGAATCAGCTACCAAAACGATTTGCAAGAGAGCAATATATGAGGAAGCGATTCTTTAATTTTTCGAATAGCTGGTTTCACATGTCGTAAAATAATTTACCAACCCATTGAATTAAACCTCCCACAAGTTATTTCATTTGGTTACATAAAAGATGTAATCTTGACCCTGATGAGGTTTCGTAGTTAACACAATAAATGCGTTCTACAGAGCAACGTGCTATGTTACTTCTGAATTGTAATGCGCCATTGTTAAATACCTTTGCGAAATATTTGTTTTGTTACAAACAGTGTTTATTGAAGTTAAGGTGCATTTACACTAGCCGCCGACCAGTGCGGTTCTTTGTTGTGCAGTTGAATCGTTTTTTAATTATACTGATTAGTGGCTGTCGAATTTCACAACTTTGTTTAGACTCTAGGCCATAAGCTGTGATTATATTCATATGATTAACAACAATCGAAATCAAGAACTGCTTTTGTATTGTGTTGCGAGTTTATTTAAATATATATGTAGATAAAAATCCGAAACACCACCTTTCCTATTCACTATTTTTCAGCCAAATATGTTTGTCAGCTGCGATGATCGCTTGACGCAATATAAAGGCAGAGGCAAAATAAATATATAACACGACATTGGCGACTATTGCCTAAATCTAAAGGGCCTTTTATGCTATCTTTATAACAGCTGGACAAATTACTGAAAGAAAACACATAAGTGACCAGTAAACTAAAACAATTTGGGTAACAAGAAAAGACAGGAGTCATTATTCATAAAAGTATGTCGAGACAGAAAAAGTATGTGGAAGGGTCATCAAGGCGTCACAACTCGCAAGTACTGTATCATTGTTATGGTTATAGTACTTATATACATTTTGAAGGAGCTCCAAGCGTATTTCTATCCTTTGATTTCAAGTGCAACCCTTTCGGACTAGAGGTTGCGTTGCGGGCTATTGTTACAACTTTAATCACAATGCTATTGATCTGGTGATATATTTATATCTACAATTTCGACTCGGTATTGTTCGCGGTTTTACCGTTGTGAAGCATTTTGGGGAATAAAATTGAGGGCCCTGGCCGATGAATTACTTAATACCTACTTAAGGCCCACCCCGAGCATTTGCTCGGGTTGGGCTCAAGGCCATTTGGCCTTGAACATTCGTTTCATACTTTTACAGCGCATGAGTTGCGGCTGAGAATATGTAAGATTTACGAATAATTTTCTAAATGAGGAGATGAACATAATCGTCAATTTTAGTGACATTTTCATAATGAGATTCTTGAAACAACATCTACAATATAAAAAAAATGTACCTCCAAAGTAAACATAAAGTAGTGTAGAAATGTTATGATTTATTTTTTCGACATAAATTTACCTTCTAAATATACGGTTAATGTGCTGTTTTGCTGGAGGGAGCAAGTTTTTGTTAGTTGATCGAATGATACAGTACCCACCTGTCCTTATTACATACCAATATAGAGTCGAAGCAACTTATTAATTCACGCATGTTGTAGGAACAATATAGCTTACTTTTTATAAGCGGCCGCCTGCCTGACGTCAACTCCTCCGGGGAAAATTGATAGAAATATATTATAGAACAGAAAAACATGACCACAGAAAATATGATGAATTATTGTTATCCACTTACAATAATTCATCATGTTTTCCGAGCTTCGGTTTGGTTATAAAAGTATTTGTAAAACAAAAGCAACTACAATGTTGTCTTTTCTGTCATTTCATATAGTTGTTTGTCGACTTTATGTGTTATAGTTCCATTTTGATTATAAAACTTTTATCTAAATTAATATTGCTTAATTTTTTCATCATATAATTTATTAGACGGCGGAATGACTTGTATAAGAAGGCAAGAGGACAGGTATCGATTGCATGCATAAACCAGCAGACCGGCTCTGTGGCATACATGGTGAGAGACCATGTTCAACAGTGAACTGCAACGGGCTGATTATTCATTATATTAACGATAATTATAGATAACTATATGCGATTCTCGAAACTAAATTGAGCACTCTCTTAAAATATTTTTAATTCCTGTCTAAGTTTGTGGGACTTAAATGATAGTTTAAGTGACAATGAGACTGATTAAATTGGAGATCGCCGCAGACATTTCTTGAGAAAAATCCGGCATATACGGCAATAATGATGTCTTGACCTAACACTACCTAACGAGTAAATAACACGGATTATTAAAGATTTATGATAATAATTAGAGAATAATGTCAGCATCTTCAACTCTGAAATGATATTACAGTCCCATTAGTGAGCGAATTCAATATCTAGGTGGGCTATATTGTAGCCCGTAGGCTTGTCAGTGGCCAGCTTTGAATTATAGTTTAAAGGCGGTATCAATTACTCTCTAATTAAATTTGTAATTGTACTAACGTTGAATAGTATTCTATGTACATTATGTTTAGAAGAGAACTATATTCTACTCAAATAATTAGGGATTACTGACTACACTATGAAAATTAAAAAGTGGCTTGTTCCGAATATTTGCGTTCTGTGGTCATCCTGTGAACCTATTTATTTAGTAAGACTAGCCAATATAATTCTGACGGTTGTTGAAGAACCTAGTTAAAATTTAAAACATTACAATACCTTCTCTTAAACACCAAGAGATTATAAAAAGCATTCCATTCCGCATAACATCTCAGTAATGCGCTATGAAAACAGCGCTCTCGTTTCACTCAAATTAGTTCTTACGTTTGTAGGTAATGCCGTATTCGAGGGCCGAAAGGATAAATTTAGAGGCAATTTACCAAGATTGGCTTGGTTCACGTCAACAATAGATTTTACCGAATGGATCCGCTGATTGAGACTCCAGGCAACATTAATAATTCATTGTTTCAATTGGGCACAGTATGTATGAGTAAATAATGATCATGTTAATGTCATTGTGTATGTTAATGTGATGTTTGGTTAAATGTTTAAATAACTGTTTTTAAAACACTGTTGTTTTGAGATGACTTTTAGAGACTGTTGTTTGAGATATACATGATGTATAAATAAAATAATATGGGTAGGTACTATTTATTTTCGTCGGCAAATTGTTTTGTATCAAGTTTTCTTGGTAAAGGGAGACGTTGAGTTAATACATTAAAATATGTAAATATTAATACTGTTAGATATTAGGAATAAGTTCTTTCGACCCCGTCAGATCGTGTCACCAATGTCGTTAGCTAAAAGTAATGGATAAATTATTTAAATTGAAGATAAATTAATTTTACGAATGCATTGTTCGTATCGCGCAATCGGCCATGTGATGACACCGTAAAATGGAAAGTAACTGTTATAATACGCTGATGTGTGGTGCGTGACGATTTTTTCATAACTCGTGAATTTCAGTTAATCAATTATATTATGTAATCGCTTCTCGCGTCATTGATTTTTAAGATTCTTGCCAGCATTAAACTTGGCGTGTTTTTCTAAAGTTGTCGTTGCCAAAGCAATATCGACTTCATGTTGTTTATGTACAATGTTGATATTTGGTTAGCTTTAAAACGCTTATATTGACTAATGTAGTGTTGGCACAACAACTAATTAAAGACGTAATCATATTCGATTCGCTACGTCACGTCAGGTCGGTCAGGTCACTCTTTCTTAATTTGATATAACTGCTTCGGAAAGAGGGTAATGCTTTAATTTTCCATTCTGTATAACAATTTACTAGTTTAATTAATTTAATCATTTTTCGCTTTTGATTATAATAAAATTACAGCTAATTACTATGTTTTTCTGTACGTAAAAAAGCTCAGGTCGAGAACCCAATTAAATGTGGCCTCCCGTCTCGAAATGAGAGATCTAACAGATTATTTTTTTAAAGCTCATTTTTTCTACTTAGTCCCTTAAACCGAATCAGCCGTGACGCATCTTTGTACGTGTCGTTACGGTACTGCAGTACGTGTTAGGGGCGTAGTCAGGTTATAATTCGGGGGAGCGTGCTCCCAATCTGGCAAAAGATAAAGATTAGCATATCTGGTGCAAATGATTACAATTATAAATACGAATTATTTTGCGATATGTTTCAGTAGTGTTATAGTTCGTATTTATAGCTAGTATAGTTTAAATTATCGACTTTTGTTAACATGCGCTTTCGATGTGGAAAGATGTTTGTTATCACATTGAGGCCCTAAATTCCTTCAGGTTAATATTAATTTAGGTATTTTAAAGTATTCCTTTCCCACAGATTTAAAAAGCTAATCAAATCCAAGGATTCATTTGTGAAATAATTCAAAGCTCAACAGCTCTGTATGTTCCGAGTGGATGTAGGTTATGTAATTAAAACAACGCTTCGCACGCTGTCGCTTTGAGTCCAAGATTAGGTCACATGGAAAAGCGCTAACTACGGCTCTGTCCAACCGCTACTTTTGATGTTCCTCTACACTTTGGTAAAAACTAAGCGGCCAATAGTATTGAACTTTAACGGGTCCCGTAATCGACACTGCGGTTTATGCTGATACTGACGTTTAATGGCATTAGTTATCGCAATAACCAAAGCAAATTGTAGGTTATCATGATAATTTGACACCGAAATTGAGCATTTAGATTTTTACTCAACACCGTATTTTACCCCATTGACGTATATTCTATAGACACGAACGTTCGTATAAACTATTTGTTCAAAATCTGAACTAAAATGGCAACCGAAACGTCACTGTTATAACCTATTTATTCACTTGAACAACAAATAATTTTACTTATTTGGCTATTATTTATTATTCAAATCCAAGTTTACACTTAGACTCAAGTTTTTATATCATAAGCGCCACTCCGTAGACAACCACAAACTGTCAAATTTGACCGTACTAGAGTCAGATAGAATGGACTGCAGTCCAATTCATTTGAATACAGTAAATGTTCGGAACACCAAATGTAGTACGTAGTACATATATATCGATGATTTTTCCCTTTATATCTCGCGATAATGGCGTTTAACTAATCTCAGTGCGGCCCAGCATTACTGCAGTCTATGTGACACAGTACATAGATACCGGTATGCAAATCATTGCGAGAAATAGACTGTCGTAAAATGACTAATGTTTGTAAATGTCGCTTGTCAACGGGTTTGAAAAATGAATGGAAATGCTTTTTCCTTTGCATCGATAGGATTTGATATAAAATTCGTGTGTGGATGTATTATGAATTTAGATGTCCATAGTATTGATCAATAGACCAGCATGATAGGATTCCGTCCTCAATTCGCTATTAAGAATGTAGGAGTATTGGTAGAACGAGTCCGATTAAAATGAGAGAAGGTTTTTCGCTAAAATTTTCATTTTAATACATTTTCCCATAGCAACCTGACAAGACAGATAAACTACAATCAATGTTTAGTAAAAATAACAACGGTTGAATGTAGCTCTTGGAGAAAAATTTTCGCAGCAATATCTAGAACACAAATAAGGTTATCGAAATGGTTCAACAAGCTGTTGTACCTCCATAAGTAATATTTATTGTCTACTTTAATATGTTTCCATCAAGCTGGATAAATCAGGCTTATTTTACTAGTAAGATCTTAGATTTAAAATGATAGGAATAAAAATGCTTGTAATATATTTTTAATTGTAACTTAATTTTTTTAAAATATATAACATACTGGCAGCATTAGTATAAAACAAATTGCGTTTTAAATTATTTCTATAACATTATCATCCGATAATAGTTGCGGCGATAGCCTAGTTGGGTGTGGAACGGACTGCCAAGACCAATGTCCGCAGGTTCAAATCCCAAGGGCACACACCTCTGACTTTTCTAAAATCATGTGTGTATTCTTTGTGAATTTATCGTTCGCTTTAACGGTGAAGGAAAACATCGTGAGGAAACCTGCACATCCGAGAAGTTCTCTATAGGAATTTCGAAGGTCTGTGAAGTCTACCAATCCGCACTAGGCCAGCGTGGTGGACTAAGGCGTAATCCCTCTCAGTAGTAGAGGAGGCCCGTGCTTAGCAGTGGGCAAGTATATAATACAGGGCTGATATTATTTTTATTATTATCATCCAACTCAAGAATTAGATAAGATTATTCATAAAACACATAATTTTACCTCAATCATAACTGTACTAAAACTTAATTCTGGACTCAGTGAATCACGTATTCCAATGATTCTGTTCTGCTTGGATGTACGCCGACATTAAGTAAAGCAGCTATTTCACGCTGTGTTTATGATTTATGGGAATTACAGAGCGCGTGACTTGAAGAGTAGTTTAATCCCATTGAGGTTTAAATCGAGTCGTATTCACCTCGCACTGGATGGCACTTGACTTTGGACTTTAAATTTTCGGAGAAATATGTGTAGGTGCTTATGAATATACGTTATGTTATCTTAGTGATCACTGTATTAAATTTACTAATTAATATTATATAATGTTCCTAAGCGATATAACACATAAGTAGGCAAAAATCATAGTCAACAACTCAAAAGCATGCTATAAAAAGGAAAAAAATAAAATTCATTTAAATTCGTATAACAGTATTTATACATACTTGACGATAATATGTTTTTATATTCCCAACACATATAAAAATGAGAATACAGCACAGAACGACACAGGTGAAGCAAAAAGCAAAAAACATTATGGAAACATCGCCTCATATCATGTCCACTGGCCCTAATAACTTTTTAGACAACTTTTAGTGTTAATTAGCGTAAAACATGCTATTCAGTGTCATTAGGTGAGGTAACTGTAGTGTGCCTTATAAACACAATAACAGAAATTGTAAAGTGGGAAATGCAACTAACAAAAGGTGCTTGTGGAAAGCACAGACAATGCGGCAAAAGTCGTGATAGCATTATACCGGTTCAGCGGAAAGTTTAACTGTTGTGCAAAGATGTGATTTAGTGGACGTCTTTAATTTGTGTAGTGAATAATATTTATCTATTTGATATTAAGTATGGTGTTGATAAGGTAGTGTTTATTGGTGAATACAATTGTGGTAATTCTTGAAGACACTACTATGGTAGCTGATTTGATATTTGATTTGAGCTTTATAGATAAGATTTAAAGTTCTAAATTTAAAGTTACATGTATTGTTATAAGGTTTTACACATCATCCATATTAACATCAATTTTATAACAGTATATTTAGATATAGAAGTTATGTATTAAAACTATCTTAATGTTTATGTCTTTGATTAAAACAGATATGAAAATCCAACGTGCAACAATAAATATAAATAATCTTAATTGCCTAAAATTTCTCGTTACTAAGGACCAAAAATGATGTCAACTTTAATTTCGCCTACCATCACGTCTAAGAATATGGATGTTCTATTTAGATAATGTAATTAGACAAAGATGAAGGTTGAAGATTCCATTTGTTGAACCTCGTGGCATTGCGGCAAGATTGTGTCATATTTCCCTCGGGAACACCTCAGTTTTGTTCTAGTTATATTTATAAGGACGCGGCAGAATTTAGTTATCTGTCATTTTTATTGAGCGCAGCGGAGTGTGTAATTAGGTGGACTTTGATTTTAGTTCTTGAAGTTTAATGGTTTCAAGGAATGGAGTGTAAATTCGATCTTTTGGGTATAATTTCTTTTGTTTTCAAAATTAACCAATATTGTTTTATCATTAAATATCATATAAATAAATAAAAAAGCAGTATTAAGTCATGGAATCCATTATTTGTTGTATTTAAATGTAGACCAACGATGTATAATCTCAAACATGTATGCGAAAATAAGTGACGTATATTCGTGTTTTAAGTACTAAGACTGCCACGGTGGCATAGTGATATTACGATACGACTGCAGTGCTGAGGTGTCAGGCTCGATACCCGGGTCGGGCAAAGTGATATTGGTTTTATCTACTCAGTATGTGAGTATAGAATTCGCTCCCTATCACATCATTGTACTGAATACATATGGAGGAAAGTAGGAGCACCAGTTGCACCTTTGCTTACCCATTCGACGATAAAAGACATGATTGTGTGTGTTTTTTTAAGTATCTAATCAATTACAACATTTTTTTTATATTTGTATAATTAAATATAAGTGATAATCTAGTTGTAATGATAAGTATGACATGTATTAGCTAATTTAACTTCTGTGTCATTGAAGTTAAACATTAGCCTGTATTGTTAAGGGATATAGAGTCTAAAATTACACGCGAAGCTACGAGAAAACAATGACTTATTCATAGAACCACTCACAACTCTTCTCAAATAACAATTTAATCAAACAGTCGGTTCGATCGGTACCTGAACTAATAAATCAGTGAATTACCCGAGGCTCGGGGCGGGCTACCTCTAATTTCCATATATTTCTGCTGAGACGTGACTTGCATAACCATACCCTCAGGTTTTTCAAGCTTTTGTGGAATCGAGAACTTGAGACCGATCTTAAGTCCTTTGTGATGAGCGTTTACATTTATGTATTGTCGCCATTCGTGTAGTATCATTTTATCTCTACATGAATAATGAGTGACAGAAAATATTGTGAGGAAACCTGAGAATTTTAAAAGCACGTGAAGGTTAGCAAGTTAAGATAGTTTGGTATAAAAAAACCTTTGACCCTCTCAGGCCTATGCCAAATTAGTTTATAGTAAAGCACAAAAAGTAATGTAAATAGATTTCCTTTTTAATGAAAAATGTACCGTGAGTGTCCGACCACAACGACGATAATCTACCTAGCTTGCTAAATGGAAATTTGAAACTAGTGGCCTGTTTAGTATCAGAATTCAAGCCACTTGTTTGGCTTAGTGATTGTTTCTATATAATATTTTTTGTGAGACCGAGAGTTAAGTATTTCTGGAGGTAATTGTATTTATAGGGATAGTCAGACATTTTTAAAATAAATAGTAGGTATTGTTTGTTTGTCACGCATATTTTGTCTATACAAAATATATATAATAATATATAATATCTATATATTTGTGAGCCAGAGAGTAATACAGAGAAGTAGCTACTAGAAAACCTTAAAAATTTTGGGACGTTTATGTTCAGAAAACGATTTCATGCGAATAAAGTCGTGGGCTGAAGCTACACCTGCAAGTAAGTAACTCCACTGCACCTTATAGTAAGTGGCTTAGGACCTAGATAGACTGTTAATTGACGCGACATGATTACCTATTGGCAGTCGATACAATTATGCTGGCCTGTTTGAATATTATTCATAACCACTACCGAATTTAAATGTAATTCACATGTGAGTTTATTGGTCTAAGGCTAGGTATAAATATACGTTGAGTTCCAACATTCCCGCAGGTACGGCACCAGGAAATTTGATAATGAAGTCAAGTTTACTTTAGGTTCATTATAGCTTTGCAATTTAAATCCGTATGCGATTCTCAGTACAAATGTAACTCTTCCATTTGAACCGAAATGTGTGGCCGCAATTAGCTGCCGTGGATCTGTTTTAAATTTTAGATGAAGGACACACAATTTTGTGGTTTACGTGCACTTACTTTTTAAAATACGCCTGGGAAAATAACTGTCTGCGATTAAGGAGGTCACCGCTTCTTGGGAAATGTAAAAATAATTCATATTTGGCTGAAACTGTTTTATCAATTCAAGCTCTTTTATACTTCACAATTCTTAACTTAAAACTTAGCTCAAAGCCTTATTGTATGTAAACATGTGAACTCAATATTTAAAATAATCATTATCCGTTATCTTTAAATGCTATCGTATTATCTAGTCCAGTACATTTTTGCTCTTGTATGATTTTTGGCTATAATTACACCCTAGACTGCCTCAGCGTAGTTGTATCGAGTGCGCAGTACAACCACCGGTCTGAGGTCCTGGATTCGAATCCCGGGTTAGGTAAAGTCACATTGGATTTATCGGCGCTGTATCTGCCTGGAGTCCAGACTTTAGCCCGATAAGGCAAGAGACTCGCGCCCTATTACATCGTGGGACGCCATATACATTGTTAAAAGTGCCCTAGTTTGCATCTCTGCCTGCTTCTTTTTGGGGATACAGACGTGATGTGATTTTTTTATGTGTATTGAGGATAATTTTTATTTCAGACACTACTAAACCAGTTTTCATAACAATCGTTGACGTAACATAAAGAATATGCTTTTAAGTCAATAAGGCTTCTCGACTGATTAACGAAAGACGCACGAAAACGGAAAAATGTTTAAGATTCGGGGATAAATAAATAACATATCTTAGAGTTCTTTATGATGTTAACAAAGTTTTTAATTACATAAATAAGTTTTTTTTTACCGTCCGCCTGATGGTTAGCGATACGACCGCCCCTAAACAGTAGAAACACCATCCAATATCTTGACTTACAAAGTATTGTTTATTCCACTGCATATTCTATTGTTTGGTATAAGTTGGCGTTAAAATCTTTTTCGTAAGCTTTGGAGATCCAAGGCCAAAATAAACCTTAGCAAAAACATAGTGCATATAATTACAATAATTTTATTATAACCTTGATCTACTTTCTACTTTAAAATAAATAAATACTGTTACGTGTGTAATTTTGTGAAGATCTAATTTTAATGTTAATAACGGTGATTTACATTGTACGAGTATAATAGTAAGATGTATAAATATTTTGCAAGAGGTTTTAGAGTTGAATATTGAATATAAGGAATACCCTTGAAATAGAAAATGACATTATCGATTTTATTACTACTCACACTGAATACAAATTACATTATTCACATTTACGCGAAAACATGCGTAGACTAACAATGTCCACAGAATGTGTTTCAAATTTTAATTTCTATTTTGTTAGAGTTTCGCCAAAACAACACAGGTGATTCATAAATATAATACGTCTAGTAGTGAGTAAGAGTGAAAATAACCAAAAGGAAAGCCAAAACTATGACTTTTAGTATTGCAATTTATAGTTACTATTTTACTATTGTAGAGGACTGACGCTATGATACATTTCAAAATGCACCAAATGATAGCCTGAGATATTAATCTGTTGCATATATGCACAGAAGTTTGAACATGGTATTTTAATTTGTTTTCTTCAATAAGGTTAGGCTGCCTTAGTTCTGGATAAGTTTAAGTTTTTTAATAGCAAAGGGAAGGTGAATGTCGATGGATCAAATGATGTTTGATGGTGAGAAATGAAAAACCAGATGATTTGTGATATTAGCTAAGAACTCTACCTCGTGGTAGAGTCAACACATTCATGCTGTGTAATAATAATAATAATAATAATAATAATATCAGCCTTGTATTATATACTTGCCCACTGCTGAGCATGGGCCTCCTCTACTACTGAGAGGGATTAGGCCTTAGTCCACCACGCTGGCCTAGTGCGGATTGGTAGACTTCACACACCCTCGAAATTCCTATAGAGAACTTCTCAGGTATGCAGGTTTCCTCACGATGTTTTCCTTCACCGTTAAAGCAAGCGATAATTCACAAACAATACACACATAATTTATTAGAAAAATCAGAGGTGTGTGCCCTTGGGATTTGAACCTGCGGACATTCGTCTCGGCAGTCCGTTCCACAACCAACTAGGCTATCGCCGCTTCTGTGTAAACAGTAGATATAATTATAAAACTTAGATAATACTTCTTTTATAATTTGAGCAGATTTTTCATGAGATTTATTCGTAGGATGACGTACAACACAAACTAATTAAAAATGACAATTGTCTGTATAAAGTGGTCAATTTGTCTCACTTTTATATACAGTCAGGTTATAATTAGTTATTAGGTATATAGAATATAGATTTATATTATTAACTATTTCTCTTTTTTATTTTTATATGTTTAAATTATTTTTTCTAACCTTGCGCATGTTGTGGTTGCCTGTAATTAGAATTGCAATTAGTCCAGATGTTTTTTTTTTGTTTTAGTTCTTTGTATGTAATATTGTAAATTCTGTTGGTGATCCCTAATAAATAAAAATAAAAAAAATAAATAAAAATAATTTATTCGATAGACAACTTATCTGACGATTAAATCAGCCCTAAAACAAGTTATCTATATTGATTGACAAATATATGGTACTATTTACCTACAATTAATTTCAACATTACCTACCATAGATTGGTAACGACATTGACTCATTTTATATACATTAGCTTAATAAAACACGAAAGAAAATCATATTATGCCTACTTCAGTTACGTTAAAACTCAATTTAGCACATAATTTTACATCCAATTACCGCACGACCGGATTTACCACGACTACGTGGTCACTTATGATGTATTCAGGCTGACCCATTAGGAGAAATTTACTTTCAACAACCGCCCCATAACAATAGAACGAAGAAATTAGCGCCACAGAGTCTATAAACCGGCCATTATTTTAGAGATGAGCTATTCTATTTAATACCATTTAGCCGTGATTAAATACATTTTATACGTTTTTGACGGTATAAAATTTCTATTTTGTAAATGTTAGGGGTCGTGACTTCTATTTTGACACAATACGGCTCTCCGATGTGGGTTAGTTGGTTAAGTTTGGTTATGTATACTAATTAATGGTTTATTTGTGCAAAGTAGGATAGTAGATTATTGAGATTATGTAAAAAAAATATTATTTCAGATTTGTACGTAATGTTTTGTTTGTTAGATATCATAATTCATTATATGGTCAAGGTTGTAAAAGTGATATTTAATATTAAAGTGTCGATTAAAGTATTTTAATAAGCGAAAGAAGTACAAAAGGTAAGAATGTCATTAGGTAAAGGGAATAAGTAAATTGCTTGTTTTCTTTATCGTTGAACTTAGTCTATGTTCGTGAATTGGATGTTTACATAATATATTAGAAGCCTTTACATATGCCACACTGATCAAAAGTAGGCTAATGGACGTAAAAGTTCAATGACCTTAAATCTTAACAGTTAAAAATCTGATTTAAACATCACGACAATCCCATCATCGCCGAAATTGCCTTTTTTGGCGGGTGACTAATTTTCATCTCATTACCGTACGTAATGCGGTCAGTGACGTTTCTGTGAAACGAAATCGTATACACTAAACAAAGATTTGTATAAGAAATATTGCGAGACTAACCGCAGGCCGAGTCTGGATTGTCTAGGAGTTAAGATACACCGTGATAAATCGGTCTCAGTCTCGGGGGAGGCGAGAGAATAACCGAAAGTAGAGTGATAGCCGGAGGGGGCACTGGCGCAGTCTGCCCGCTCTCGCAGTGTGTTGTTGCCTTTACTCGCCGGAGCCCGCGCGCGACTCACGCTTGTCCCCGCTCGTACACACGACACGATCATAAATAAAATATATTCCAAATTCAAAAATCGAAAAAGTAAAACTATCCGTGGTCTCAGTTTGAAGATGAAAAAGAGTTTGCAGCCGTAAAGTTTATATATCTCCGCGTTATCGGTAAGTACCGCAAACAATTTATAAACACAAGAAATGGCAATGTTAAGTGTATCGGAAGCGCGTAGTAAAAAGTTTACACGAAACACGTTTGCCGCTAAGGTGAATACAAATATTTACATAATTGATTCAATTACGAGCACAATGTCAATGCCCTCGTAATATTCTTGCATACTTTTATTTTTTAACATAAATATGACTTAACGGTTATGTTAGTCGTAAATGAGATTTTGTTTATACAGTTTACGTGGGACACCGGTTTATTTGTATTTTTCTTATTTTGCGTTCATTGATGTGTTTTTATACTTATTAAAATGTGGTAGATTTTTTATTGTTCCGTTTATGTGCAAATGTTAATATGATAAACTGTAGGGTAGTTTATATCTTATTAGTTATATTTATTGTGCAGTCATGTATGTAGATAATTTTATTATCTACAATATATTCCTCAACTTCAATGAAAGCTCAAATAATTAAATCTTTGTATTAGGATAATAGACTTGTTTATAAGCTAAAACAAATTTAAATATATTTGACACGAAAAATTCTTGAACATTTCTATATTAAAATTGAAAAATTATTTGATTTTAAAATATGTACTAGCAATGAATTTGCAGGTCGAAATTATGACAGCTATCGAAAGAAAGGATTACAATATCTATGGATTGAGATTGAATTCAATAGGCAGTATGGTCGAAAGATAAGCCCTTACTCTGGATGAATAATAAAAAAAGTCAAAATGTAACAATACTCTACTAATCTCATTATATAGTTACATTGTAAAAAAGACATCCATAATTTTCTTATAATTGTATGTTAATTGTTATTTGGGGTCGCCGTGTAATGTTTTTGCATAGGTTCGGGAAAAATCTGAATCATTAGGAAGAGTTACGAGATCAAGCTATTCCTAATAATCTGAAAACATTTAAACTTACAATGTCAGACCCCGAATTCGAATCTAGAACGTTCCAACAGCAATCGCACCGGCACTACACCAGAGCCGAAGACATACTAAGGGATATTACATTAAATATTCAGTGATGTAAATCGTGTCGCAATAATAGTGGCGTTAAATAGTTGCCTGTTTAATACCTGGAGTCAAGGGATTTTCTTCTATTCTGTATGTACATTAGTAAAGATCTTGCTTATGAACCTATTGTTCTCGAAGTTTCTAGTCTTTTGTATCGTTAAAACTATGTATTTCTATGAATATTTACTTGAATAAATAAGCCTAATGATTGTGATACTTAGGGTTTTTTGACTTTGGTAATATGGTGAGTTCTTTTTATTATTTTTAGTGGTGTTTAATTGCATTTTCTATAAAGGATTGGTTATTAATTGATTTAAAGAAAATGGTTATGACCCAATTAACTGATATAAGTACTGTTTTTATATTTTATATGACTGATTTTTTAATTTAAACATTATTATTTTTAAATACTGTAAGCGGAAAAGTAGCTGAACTAATTCAAAGTTTCAAAACGCTTTTACACTTTTACTTTAATCTAAATTAGTTTTTCTTTATCTGAAATAAAGTAATACCTTGAAGTTTATTTTAATGAAGAAAAATAGTAGATTCTTGATAATAACACAAAAGTTGAAAGTCCCCAAACCAACCGACGTTGGTTTGGGGACAAATCATGTTGGTTGTTGGTTGGCCTTTTCCTTTACTTTAGTAGGGAGGGGTGTTATCAAACTAAGGGTTCGTTATGTATGTGGTGTCCCATGTGGTAGGATGAGAGTGTTAACTAAGAAGGGAAAAATAATACTCTTATCTATGTCCAAAAACTAAAATTTGACTTCAGTTTTGCTACATTACACAAAGACGTATCAAATATCGACATATTTATAAAGAAAATTTACAGAAGAAATTGTGTAAGTTTCATTCTAGCGTAACTTTTGATACAAGAAACTTCTTTAAAGTTACGTGTACACGTACGTTCGAAAAATAGGAGAAATTTTAAGTTTTCTTTTGTTTGTCGCCGTTTGCGCTTTGTTCGAAGAGTTCAGTATTATTGGTCCGGAAACGGATAGAAGGCTAGAGTGCACAAGCGGATGGAGCTTTTGTAAAAACTTGTTATATTTATATACGTTTAATTAGTAATGTAGTGGTGTGTAAGGGTGGCCTTAATGGTCTCGTAGTAGTATATGTTAGGTGCTTGCTGTGTTCGATTTCGAGAATTTAAAATTTGTAGATTCTTTGCAAAAATAGAGAAAAAAGTTGTATGATAGGACTGCCTTGGTGGCGTAGTTCCATTATTACGCCTGAAGTACTGAGGTCTCGGGTTGGATTGCCGGGTCAGGCAGAGTGTTATTGGGTTTTTCTACTCAGTATCAGATCGGAGTCTGGAATTTGTTCCCGATATAGGATCGCCTCTATCACATCATAGGAGGAGTGGTGGACTAAGGTCTAATCCCTCTCTATTGTAAAGAAAGCCTGTGCCCAGCATTGGGTCAATATAAAATACAGGGTTAAAGTTATTACTATAAACAGATGCATAAAACTCTTTCAAATCATTTAAAGACGTCAAATTTTGGTATACATAATTAGTTTCCTTAGTAAATCATTTTTTTTTACTATTATGGTACGGCAAAAATTGTCCTCAAAGGTGTAGTCAATCCGAATTCTACGACTTAAATAATTTTATTCCATCCCTTTGGATACACACAAGTATTGTAAATAATTACTGCCGATATGACGCAAGTGTGTACGCAATTTGTAATTACTAATACTCAAAATAATTATACTCAATGTACTCGTCAAATATCCCGAATTTTATAGAGAATTGCGCAACCCTATTTTCTTCACGATATTTTTCTTTATCTTTAAAGCGACTGATAACAATTAATAAAAGTCACTTCGAAGAGCCAGAAGAGTTTATTCACGTATCGGAAACCAATTTACGACCTTTTCTTATTCCTATACAAATAAATAAAATAAAAACGTTAAATAATTGTGATTTGCCGCTTATTAATAAAACTTAATAACGCATTTTAATTGTTTTATCTGTCTATTTAGTTTTCTAGATAATTTTTTATTCGGCGGAACCACGCCACAAGCAAAGTATGTTGTACATTACTATATATTAATTAGTTTCTTAGAATTTTAAGTCAAAATATCCATTATCTATAAAAGTTAGCCTTCCAGAATTATGATCCTTTTGATAAAACTTATTCTTAAGGTTTTGAATAACGGGAATTGTATGAAAACTTTATTAATCTTTTACAACCTGTACATTACAAGACAGAAAATGATACGGAAAGCGATTTGAGAATGCAATATTAATTTACCAGTTATTTGAATTAGTAACGTTGATTTCTAAAAGACTGGATTTTGTACTATTTTTTTCTCTGTATATGTATAAAATGCGGGGAATACGCCGTTTCATAGATATTTTTAAACTGGGTTCTAAAAATCCTGTTTTTATAGCACCGATTCGATTTAATAAAATCTCATCAATCAGTGGTCACGATTCAAAAATCGTGTCCCCGCCATTGTCGGTTTATGTAGACTTTATGATGTTTGTTAATATTCATTGTGGATTTCGAATTAATGTTCTTGGTGCTGTAAACTGAACATCAATGTATAAAAGTTACTACTGTTTCAATTTTGATATTATTTTTTTATTCGTGCACTTCAAGTGACTACTGCATCAGGTGGAGTGGGGTCGAAAATAATGTCGACTGACGAGAGATGACTACCCCTCGGCAGTCGATACAATTATGCCGGCCTGTTGGAACCGAACATTCACAGGCTGATCCCGGAGCGCGACACACTTACGCGGATTTTAACACCTTGTGTGCGGTGGTCGCTATCTGGGCGAATATAAAATATATCCTACCATCAGCATTTTGAAATTGAATTTATTTGATATTACCTTAGAATTTTTGTGAAGTGCATTAATTAGTAGTAAACTTTACTGATGTTAGCTTGGTGAGTTCTGACTAACAACTGCTAGGAATTCGTGCCGAAGTTTGTGCTTCAAATGGTGAAGGTTTTTGGGTCACATTTGTACTTGCATTTAGTGGTACGTATGTCAAAGTCACAATCTTTGTGTTCCGTACCAACATCAAAGACTTCGTTATAACATCAACACTCGCACACCGTAATTGCTCCAGATAGTTCGCGTGTCGCATTCCCTTATAGGAGACTCGGAAAGTGAAAGATACGTCAATGTACGCTGTGCAGTGTAAAAACTCACAAGTTTTCTAGGTCACTTACTTTAAAGGGACTTGTAAAACCCAAAACCAGCCAATAATAAAATATTTTTTTAAATTTTCAAATAAAAGTTTGAATAGGTCTTTCAATTTCGATTAGTGTTTTCGGAATAAAAATTCGACTGTGAATTGGTAGCGTGCATATGAATTTTGTGTTTTTATTGTTAACGTTTTTGAGTTGGGCAATTCGCAATACATTCATTCAGGGATTTGTCTTTGTTGTAGGCGTGACTGTATTATTTATGGATGGTGATTTTTTTTAAATATGATTATTTACACGCAGACTGAATTTTTAATAAAGTTTCTGGGTTTCATGTTTGTGTAAATTATATTGATTTTTCAGGGGGCCTGTATTTTACATCTGTATTTTTGCAATTACGGGCTAGTCGAAAAACGGCTTTGATAGCCGTATGGGTAAATAGGACATTTTTTGACTCTCACAATATTTTTATCCTTCGATTAGAACGTCCGGAATTGAAAAACGATCCGGTCTCGTAGACGGAATAGAGGTCCCTGACTATACACGATTAATATTTTAGCATATCATTTGTAAATGTTCGATATCTAGGTTCCGAGACGCGGCGTCATGTTAACATTTGCATACAAAAAACAAGTCATTAATTACCGTTACAACTTGAGTAATGTCTATCCGTTGGGGGTCGATGTTGGCTCGTGACATTTGTTGATTCGTAGATGTTGCCGTGTTCCTGCGTCACGCTACACGCTGTCACGGTCACGCGCCGTTTTGCACGTATCTATGTCTATAACTAAACATGTCGATTGTGGAGCTTATAGTCACGAAATGTTAGTGCTTGCCTCATCCTATTGTTGCCGTGTCGTACTCTCGAATTTGAGCTGACATAGTAACATAAGAATAGGAAGTCAGGTGAATCTTAGATATGACGCAACCATCGACTTTTTTTTTGCAATTCGATATTTTTTTGTACTTAATTTTTATATTTTCATAATAGCGGTTGTAAGCAACTTTTGCATTTCCCCATCGCTTAAGTAGAGATACCTGACACAAACCGGCAATGCAGTTCGGTTTTACGCGTCATCTGATGTCGCTTCGGTACTCTACGTACGTTATGTGAGTGGAAACAGTGGTTAAGCTACTTAGAAACTATTTAAGTATGTAGAAAACTTTGTAAGTAGAGATTAGAAGATGTTTCTATAAACCATAAACAAACGATTGTATTCTTTGTGAATTGTCGCTTGCTTTAACCGTGAAGGAAAACATCGTGAGGAAACCTGCATACCTGAGAAATTCTATATTAGGTATTTTCGAGGGTGTGCGAAGTCTACCAATCCGCACTAGGCCAGCGTGGTGGACTAAGGCCTACTCCTTCTCAGTAGTAGAGGAGGCCCGTGCCCAACAGTGGGACAGTATATAAAACAGAATTAATATTATTATTATTATAAACAAACGATAACGTAACAAGTAACATTGAAGACTAATAACTTTGTTAAAATCAGATATCAAACTACCCTAGAGCGTTAAATATTATTAAAGAACATCAACTTTATCAGAAGATTAAGTGGTCGTGAAGACTTTAAAACTGGAAATTTAACAGCTGCATTGCAGGTCATAGAAAAATTAGGTCAGCAGGCCCGTGGAATCCGTTAAATTTGACAGGTTCCCGATATCATGCTGACAATATATTTCTCGACACGTGGAACATTCTCAACACATAAAGTATCCTTTTGATATCAATAAGAGGAAATATTTTCTGAAGACATTTATTGAGTAAATATATTAATAATTCAACATAAACAATTGCTTTATTAATACATGAGAAGAGTTTCATTGTTTACTAATATCAAATTCCAAACCCATAATATTTTGTTTGTTATCAATACAATATAATGGAGTCTAAATAACTTTATTTTGGAACAGAATCGCGCTTGGATATCATATGAACTATAGTATTTTGTTATGTTAACCTTGCGAACCTTTACTTATTTTTTATTCCTAAGGGTACGTAGGTACAATCAAAGGCGATGCAAATTTAAAAATTTCAAACCGCATGTAATTTTTTGTATAAAATTCGCGAGCGAACATACGTATACAATCGCACATTGATGCGAAAATGTGATTATTATTATTGCTGTTTGTTCAACGCGCGTTCGAGTTTAACGCTTCAAGTTAAATTGCAAACAGTAAAACAGCGATAAAAGTGGTCTGGCTGCTTCTGACGCAAGGATACATAGAAAAATATAATTCATCCTTTTTTATGTCGTCGGATAGCAACATTCGTTGTTTAATAGGGTTGTCAGCATAATTGATGGCAATCCAGACAAAAGCAGCGCGAAGTGTATGAAATTGTCCGCACTTGTTTATGCAGTTTTGGTGTGAAAATAGCTATTTTTGAGAATTTAAATTTGGATGGTTAGTTTTTAGTACGCTACATAGGAATAAAGGGGAGAAGTATGGCTGACTGTATTTGATTCTCAATATAAGTCATTTTTATCGTAAATGAACAGTCGCATGTGGATTTGTCTTATTCATTAATACGTATCTCAATGAAGATAATATTTTTTCATTTGAATTATGTATTTATATTTAAAAAGTTACGATGAGGTTGTCATGTCTGTTAAAGGTAAAACACTATTAAAAATAATAATATATGGCATTAGAATAAACGTATAATTTCTGGCGGTTTCAAAGTATAGTAAGACCGATGCTTCTCGATCTGAACATACCCACGATTTCGGGATCCCTCGAAGAGAACATAGCTTTAATACCGTACCCATAACTATAAATTTAGCCTTATTTAAATAAACTGAGAATGCCATATAAAGCAATATCGCAAATGTATTCTTGGCACTTATTTTTCAAATGTTAACAAGTGTTGGGTGCTAAGTTCTTTTTGATCTATTTTTATTACCGTCTCATAAAATGCGAACGATTCTTTTGACAGCTATTACGCAAGTCATGTTAGATGCAAGACATTTATTTCAATTACATTAAGTAAATTTGGCATCTGATGACCTACTATTACGTGTTCTTTCCTATATTATTTGGTTAATGGTAATTTGTATCTTATATAACTAAATTCGGGTACAAAACATGTCTCAATATTTGTATCAAGTTACTTAAAAAAATATATTTTTAAGTCCGACGAACCACGTGTAAACAAGATTGTAAGACGAAAGCATTTTAATATTCAAACCACTTTAAACCTAAGTCTACATAAATAAACATGAGGAGGTTGAGATTAAAGCGGACGTGAAAAAATAAAGCACTATCTTCTCAACAGACATACGGGTACTTAAATCTCTGTTTAAAAGAGCAAGATTTTCCCGAGCACCTCACAGCGATAGAATGATCGTTCAAAACGAACGAATTTATTGAGAAAATATTTGAAAATCTAAACGTTTTGATTTGATCTCATTCCAGAATTCAATTTCAACCAGCCCTGGGCCGTAAAGTAAATTACGTACAGACATCCGAGTGTGCATTTGATAGAAAAAAGGTTCCTCATAAAAGCCGACTCAATAATCGTAATTGAATCACGAATGTAGTTTTTAGTTGCTAAGACGTTAAAATAGTTGTGAGTTCTTTCACACCGTTGTTAAAAAGCGTTGTTTTTTTGTTGTTTGTCGGTGATTACCTCCGAGTTTTTGTCAATCACCGGTCCCGTTGTCTGTACCTTCGGACCTTCGCGGCGAGCACTGACCTATAGCAACCCGTAGGTTTTTTTTACCGATGTCCCTTCGATTGAGAAGCATTTGTCTACCAAGTTTGTAGTTACAATAGATCGACAAAGTTATGAAGTACTATAATTCGCGATGGACTATGCCTTCAATAATAGCTATTATTTTTACTCCAAACCATAAACAGCTGTCATTAAGTAAAAACATAATACCACAATAAAGGATTAAAACACCGAAGAAGCTTAACTACAATACTGAACAAGCACTTTCGCTCACTGTAATACTTTGGTATTACTGTGTCTAAGTTTATTATTATGCTAAGCAGATTCTTCCCAAGTTGTGCTACACCGAAGCCCCGGGGTTCGGATCGAATGAAATTATTATCTCGTTTCTCTATTATATAATAATTTGTGTCAGCCACATTGTTTTCGTTCTAGATAATCGATTAATGTATTTTATGTTCGGTTAGATAATTTTAAAAGTGGAATGGTGCTTAAGTTTCAATGTGTGGTCTGACATACAAAATATTTCTTTTAATAATTAGCGTTGCGTTACAGATTAGTTATAATAAGGACAGTTAAAGTATGCATGTGCAGACATTAAAGTCAATCCATAGTCTCTGCCTACCCTTATGGGATAAAGACGTAATACTATGTATCTATGAATGTTAAAGTAAATAACTTTAGTTATAATTAAATTAAAAGGTAAATTCAGTTCAAACAAATAATTATTTTCTACAGTCATGTTAGTTGTATATCAATAACGTAGGAGTGAACTAAATATTTGTTTTATAAACATTCAGAATTATAAAGGAGAGATATCCTTAGGGGTTGTACCACAGATGACCTTATTGCTCGACCGAGTTCTATTTTAAAAGCAATATTACAAAATAGTGCCGACATTACATAATTTAACTCGCGAATGCAATATAGTCTACGTAACAAAGTTAATGCCAGCTCGGGGTCATCACATAAATATAAAATGCAAAAATTTGTTCGATAAAATTCCCTTTAGCGCCATCCATTATACCGACTTAATTATATTAACGTAACTGGAAGCAAAAACCACTAAATCGTGGGGGTTAAGTATTTTCTCAGTTTAAGCACTATATTAATTCTGTGACATACTTTTTATAAAAACTTATAACTATCCATTTTACTGGAAATTACATCAGAAGTGTAAAAATACTTGATAAAGTTAAAAGTATTAAAACTGGTTGAAATTTAATGCGTGTCAGAGGTCTAAATCAGGTAAGTATTGAGTTCAAAATATGGAGCCCTATATCAATTAGGTTAATGGTGAGAGTATGCACAGAGACCATAATGCTGGAAATATATGATGAATGAAATCGAATAATTTGAAGGATGATACTAATACAGTGTAGATTTATGTCGAATGAGTATCAATAGGAACGTAGCAATATAAATATTGGATGCAAGAATTAAACAATTAGGATAATACAAAACTTAATTAGCAATATAAAGTCTTTACTAATGTTTTGTAATTGGTTTCCCAAGATACAAACCTTAGTTTCATCACCTCTGGTAATAGCGATGTTGATAATTATTTTAACCTTTTTTATGTAAGATTTTTTGTAAATAATTTGAATTGGAATAATATATTAAGACAACGTGGAACATAAATAGCCTTGAATAGCACATAAGTTTAATAAAATACGGTTTCTATACCGCCATTTTGTCCGACATTGTGTCTATTGACATGTCGTCCGTGAGAATTACGAGGCGGTGATCAAGGGACCTTCGAATGGACATTTGTTGGTCTACTTACTAAAAAGATTGATCCAAATTCCGATGCGCTGGCACATGTTTACGGCAAGGTAAGGCTTTAGTTCTGGATTAGTGCCGTTATTACAGACTAGGATGTCACTAGTTTGACATCAATGTGCGTCGGAAGTACTCTAAAACCAACAGTCAACAACAAAAGTCCATAAAGAGGAACTAAATCATCCAAAAACGATGTTTCCTAAACTTTACTAGCAAATAAATAAAAATGCATCAAAGTATCACTAACGCCTATTTTAAAAGCTATACCATCGCATAATGAGAACACGTAGCCAGTAATGACTTTCTGGAGAGCGCAAAAACAGTTCGCCGACAGTGTTTATGGCGTATCTGCCCGGGGCGAGCCGCGTCTGGAACTTTCTCAATACCTCACCGCACACACCGTTTTTTCTCCTTTTTATATTCCACTTTTTAGTTAACTATAACTGGCATTAAGTAGATGTATTGTTACTTTATCTTACGTTTGTTTATTAATTACTTTTGCTTGCAGCTTTGTCAGCGTCAGAGTTTGTCCGGGATAAAAGTGACCTATCCATATACATTTTTATTCAAGTCTGTTAATTTTTGAGTTTATTGGGTTGAGATAGATAGACTCGGAGGGGGATTTTGTTAGAAAATAATACGATACAATTACTGATGTCGAGGAAATTTAAATGTAAGTATTAAATGAAAATGAAATGTAAAATAAAAGAAGTATTAGACGTTTTGTTAGAGAAATATTGTGCCATTAGGTAAATTGTCTTTAAACTAAATTATCAATAAGAATATTCCAAAGAAATCTAGGTAAGTAAATCGCGTTTTAAAAATACTTACTGTTTTGTATCTATGAGTTTAGTGTCAGCGTGTACAATCTCGATTCTAAGGTTTGTGCAAGCGGTAAGTCACGAATGCAATTTTCTTTGACATTTACTTCCACTTAAAATTTCTTTTGTTTGTACAAGTTTTTAGCACAATCGCTGCGACATTGAGGTTAATCATGAGATTTGGGAAGTCGATAATGCTACGTGAATTGCTTTGAGACTGTCTACACTTTCCTATTGTAACAAATTGTCCATAGATTGTGGTCGATGGTAATTTGTGAATAGAAAAACTATTTACAAAATGAGTATACACTAATAAAGGTTCTTGAAAGCCTAGGGGTTAGATGCGGGTCATCCATTTGTTTGTTATAATAATAATAAATAATAATATCAGTCCTGTATTTGCCCTTAATTACGATTTAATATTTGAAAATACACGTCTTAGGAAATTAACATTATATACTTGCCCACTGCTGAGCACGGGCCTCCTCTACTACTCTCTTGTTTGTTATGTTTGTTAATAATTGCGGAAAGCAAAGGGTGTCATAAAGTAATAGTTATTACTGTAGTGAATTAATAAGTACTTGTACCATAACATTATTAAAACTTAGAATAATGCCTATCAGTACTACTGGTGGTCGCTCTCTCGTATGCGTGGGGTTCACTGGGTAGGTACCACCGCTATGTCTATTTATGCCGCCATGCAGTAGTGTGTATGCACTGTTGGTTTTCGGTTCGAACGGCATTGTTCACTGTAAAAACATTATGAGGCTTAAGATCTCATTTCTTTGGCGAATGAGCGTAGCGGGGTGCCACGCAGTTTTTTGTGATACTATGTTCTGTCTGGCGTTGATACTGTTTGTGGGGGGGGGGGGGGGTATTACTTACTATCAGAATAGTGGCATGCTCGTCTCGTCATTTTATACAAGAACAAAAATCTGTTGTTAGAAACATGGAACTAAGGATCAAACTTTGAAATTGCCAATAGTTCATCGATAGCAATAGCTTCTAACAAACGCAATAGTCATTAACAATTAGAATGACGCTATTGCATTTGTAAACATTGTGCGGATTTGCACATTGTGATCCAAATCAGGCGACCTTATTGAGGACTTTCCAATGTTTGGTCTTAAGAGGAGGGCGGGGAAAGATTATTCATGTGGTAAAGTTGGCTATGTCGGCGATATTCCATATTTATTATCCCTTTTGTAGAGTGCGATATTGTCGTTTAATGTTGTTTTGTAGCTTTTATGACGTCATGTTTTGTTATGTTGAAATATAATACGATTTTTGACTTATCATAAGTGCAACTATGTTCGCCTACGTGATGAAAGAAACATTTTATTTTAAAAGAATCTAAAGTATGGGAAGATGTTTGGGTGTTTGATAATGAATAAAGTTTTATCTTAAGATTTCAAAAAAAATGCATAGTAGGATAAAAAATATCTTAACATGTAGACGAACATGATATCCTTTATTAATTTATTTAGGTGAATAATTAAACAAAATGCTAAAATGATGTAATTTATTAAACTCAATTTTTGAAAATATCATATACAATCATCGTTATGAAATATAAAATGAAGAATGTTCGTATAAAAATATGCATAGCATGCTAAATAATGTCAGGAAGCACTTACAAAATAACACTATTAGATCGCTGTTTCTGCGTTAAAGACATGCTATTTCTAAATGTCATTGTATCGAGAATAAAATATACAGATATTTGCTATTACTAAATCACGATTTAATATTTGAAAATACACGTCTTAGGAAATTAACAATGTTTTGTTAGATTTTTTACGCATGTCTATAATTATTTATAAAGGGCATAAAGTTTTTACGTTAAAGTACTGAAATTTGACATGTTTTGTAATATATTGATAGCCGTTTCCAAATTTTTCCTTGGCATTTTATATGATGCGTGATTGATGATCGGATAATAACCTTTGCAAAATCACTTTAGGGATATTTGGAAATACATCAATCTGTCTTAAAGCTTGCTTCACAAATACTCATGCAAGGGCCGCGGAGATAAAAACATTGTTTCGTATTTACTCGGTAAATCAGTTTAATACATGATATTCACCCACCAATCTGGCATTTCACCTGACATTTTTCCCGGCACGTTGTCTGAAATTGCCTAGTTGCAGAGAGCAACATGTCCATTATAACATTAGGTTGGGGTTGGAGTGAATGAAGCGGAATTGCAGATACGTGAAACTCGTCCCGCCGCCATGCCGCCGCACGCCCATCAACACGTACGCTCCTGTGTTTTGTCCGCACGGAATCCTTTGGTAAAATTGCCTTTCAATTTTCTCTTTTTAGTGTGGATCTAATCCGGCAAATGTTTGTTTAGTTTTCGCGTACATTAGTACGATGAGAGTGTGATGAGATCGTTATCACTATGTAGTTTAAAACAAAGTCGCAATCTCTGTCCCTATGTCCCTTTGTATGCATAAATTAATGACATTTTTAAAATTAGTTTGATTAAAAAAACTTAAGTCAAAATGCACTTAAATTATATTCTTGAAAATTACTGTCGCTAACTCTCTAAAATTTAGGATGATGCAATTTTGTCCCGTTTCCTCTCGTCTTGGTCGGATGATAGTTAGCGTGAAATTATGGGAATAATTAACTGTTTGCTTGATTGATTGCCGCGGTTCACACGTCCAATTTATCTCTCAATATGACGGCATTAATTAAAATCATTATACACTATACAGTTATTGTTTCCAATACCATTTGTTCTCACTATTCTTTCAAGACATTGATGATTAACTGTTGGTGCTGACATAATATTTTGTATTATATTGTAATTGTTTTTAATTAAATTCCTGTTTCGTATATTATTGTATTTGGAGTGAATGTAATACAATTTTATATTAATGAAACGACATTTAATTCATAATAAAATTCAATTAGATTTCAAAAATAATTATTTATGGCATGGCAAAGTTACTTCACTAGAACTGATTGTTAGTATATTTTAATGCTACAATAACGCCAACCAGGGAAAGGTGTTGCGTGTTTTGCTTTTCATGGTGAGTATACTCGCCTCTGTTACTGGATTTACTTGTTGACCGGTTAACCCCAGAACACAACCAGTCGTAACAACTATCATTGAAGGTTTTCCATAATTACTATCCAATATCAAATAAATCAGACACTTTTACATCAAAAAAGAGTATATTATATTCTTCCCATTATGCATAATACGTAAACTATAATAATTTGTAACAGAACACGTTGATGTGTTGTATTATTGAGTTCGGAAGTCTAGAGAAGCGCCAGTCTCCACTTAATCTATGAATCATTTTATGACTAGATTCCTGTCCGCGTTATCGCTAAGTGAAAGGCTTTTACTAACTGGGACGATGGCTTATAGCCCTTCATTGCATATGTAGGTCATCTTGAGTTGCACTGGATTTATATCGCCAGGGGACTGCCTGGAGTACAGTTGATCGGAGTTCGCGTAGTGAATGAAGGATTAAATTTAAGAGATTTGGCACGTTTTTTGTGTCATGTTGTGAATTATTTTAGGTTATTATTGAATTCTATGTTTGCCTAAAAACTGTGGTGATATGATTATGGTCGAATTTAAACGTTTGGCTTCTGTATTGAAATGTATAAAATTTTGTTAGTAAGTTAATAATTTTATAAATTTTGCTAGACTAGTTTTATTTTTGTGCACTACTTTATAATCCGAAACAGCGTTATGCAAGTTTTTTGTTTTTCATTGGATTGCTCTATTTACGGGCGGAATGTTCAATTTTCGCTCCGTCGTGGCTGTGATTTGATTATTGGTTTCCTTCGTTTAGCAATCGTTTTTCTTATTGGAATTCTGTTTCTGTTTTAGTGCCTGAAGTTTATTTACGTTCTGCAACGGTATAGTTAAGTAGTAATAATGTTTTTTTTAATAAAACGCAGTAATATTTTTTTAATGAAACAATGTGCGCTAAAACATAATAAATACGCTATACTATTTATAAAATATGAACAACTAAATGATTTGTCTGATACCAACCTTCATATATTAAATAATATCAAATTACTTGCTCAGTTTTGATTTCATTACTTTGTTTTTATAAATTTATACGATAATTATTATCATTGCGTAAATGGGAATATATTTCTCTTTTACATTTAATAAACACTATGAAAGGAAGTTGATTTTTTTAATACATTTTTCATGCCGAGAGCATTACATACGAAATAGCATATAAAATTGCCTTACCTATTTTTTTCCTCATATTCTCAAAAGAACCACATTTTTTGCTTTTTCTTTTCATCCTAGTCTCAATATGAAATATTATATTCGAGGAAAAAAATCTGATTTGTTACGTCGTGTGTTTGGCAGGAAATAACACGGCGCTTAAAATATAACGTCATTTTCAGCCGGAAGTATGGCGCTTTGGAAAAAAAATCTTTACGCACATTTATATGTGATGAAACGTGCTATTTATTCAAATGAAACGGAAAAATTCCTGGCAATGTTCTGATATTTTGCAGCGGTATTAATCAGGAAAGTTAGATGGAAAAATTGGATATATTAATCTTGTATACACGTTACAGTAAGTTATGTTTAGCTATGTATATTCACACAACTGCCAAAACTATATAAAGCTGTAGAATTTATTTGTTTCAACACGATAATCTCAGGAACTATTAAGCTGATTTAGATGATTTTTTAACCTTTTTTTTTACTATTAGGAAGATACATTACTCCTGAGTATTACCTAAAAGAAATATAAATAAAATTACTTTCTATCCTAGAAAAACTATTTCACGCCTGTGTAGCTACAGGCAAAAAACTTGTTAACTATTATAACTTGTATAAATACTACTACTATTCTTTAAATGTACATCAACTTTTTTAAGTTAAAATAGACAAAATATAAACAAAGTCCTCTTATTCTTTCTGCTCATGGAAACAGTCTGTAGTTCCTTATTTGTGTGTGAAATGCATTAAATTTTATGTCCCTTGTTTTTACAGCTCGGCTTGTGGTCCTTTTGCCACTTTGCAGACTTTATGTACTCGAGTAAACTAATTTCTCACATAATAGTGGTTTTACCAACATTGTAAGTGAGCTGGGGGTTCAAATAAATTACCTGTGGAAATTAATTACCGAAGTTTCAAGTTATTTTATAATGAATGGTGAATAAAAGGTGTACGTTTCGCAATTAAGTTACGGCATGCCTAGTTCTGAGACTCTGTACTTTAAGTTTCATGTCACGGACTCAATTTATTTTTATTCGTTTCTATGCAAAGGAAACGAGATTAAAGGGAGCCGTGTTAAGTTTGCAACGAGTAGCAGATAGGTAAAGTTATTGCAAGTTTTAATTGAGTTTTTTTATCTGTATTGCTAATATATTTTGTACAATTGTACAATTTAACCAATAACCCCTGTTCTTTGTTTTTTTTATCGTATCTTTATGTATGTTAACCACATTAATGTTAATTAGTTTAATTAACAATTTATACTTTTAATGTAATAAAGTACTTATGGTGTAAAGCTAGAACATACAGATTTACAATCTCAGTAACATTATAAATGCGAAAGTTTGTAAAAATGTTTGCATGTTCGTTATAAGTAAACGCAAAAACAGCTGAACGGATTTGGATGAAATTTAGCACACGGATAGACCATATCCTGTTTTAACACCTAGACTACTTTTATCTCAGTAATTTGTTCCCGTGAGAAATCAATATTTTTTTTATCAGATTCTTACATAATTATATGGCACAAGTGTCATAGCGCTATGAACTGTGTTTTAAGGATTTTTGTAGAAGCAAAGGCCTTTCACGCGGGCAAAGCCGCGAGCAATACCTTGTAGTAACTAAAATGTAGTCAAATTTCACTTTATCAGCTTCTTGAGCTATAAGACAGCATCGTTAAAAGTTACGGTGCAATAAAAGCAGATGTCGCTTTATTTCAGGAGCTTTAGCTTTGGATTTGAATACGTAAAAGCTTTCGATCGGATACACAATCGCTTTGTATTGTTAAAGATATTCGTTTAGAAAATCAGTTAATTTTTTTCAGTAACATTACAAAGCTTCTTCACGAGTCACGATAATAAAAATGTTGTCTCCATTAAAATTGATGTAATTATTTATGTATTTCATATACATTTAATAAACTCTATGGTAGGAATAACGCAATTGAATTTTTTTTATAACCTAATGTATTTAAGAGGTTATTATTGATTTATTTATTTAAAAACATACATTTTTGGAACAATAATATAAATCAATGACTAAAATGTTTTTTTAAATATCTCTATCGTAAGAGACAAAATATTCAAACAAAAATATATTTAAAATACACGTTATATGAAGACGTATTTCTAACTTCACAAAAGCACACGAAAAGCCACAGAAAGAAGTCGCGAGCTTTTAAGGCGCGCTCGTAAGAAACTATTACCGTCGGCCGAGATTTATAAGCATTACTCATTAGTGACGCGAGGACTGACGGCGTCTTGAGCTTGCGGTTACCTTCTTGCAAGTCCACGCTATTATGTAATTTAGAGACATAAGCTACATACACACATCACGCCTTTACCTCCAAAGGGGTAGGGAGACGCGCAACCATGTGACTATTCGCCCGTGTGTTACGTTCCATAATGTGATGGTAGCGAGCCTATCGTCATATCGAGCACAAATTCCAGACTGCGAGCAAATATTGAGTAAAAAAACCCAATATCATTTTGTTCGATATGGAATTCGAATCTTAGACTTCGGACTGGTGTCGTAACCTAACTGCAAAAAGTCAATATATTAATAAAACAATGTATCAAAGCAGAATTTGACGTTGATTATTTGCTCAGTGTTTACGCACTTCTTTATTTCCATTCCATTCAGATGTGTTGAAAATCTATCATAAACTTAAAGGGCACTTAATGGACGTTTCAAGTTAAATATTCTAATCAAAATTACACAGATTTTAATTTTATTCCATATAAATATAATCGAATCCGTTTAGAGCCTACATGATATGCCGTTGAACTAATATGGCGTTGAGGTTTTTTTAATTTATATCTGCCTCGGTGGCGTGT
This sequence comes from Manduca sexta, assembly GCF_014839805.1. Lineage (NCBI taxonomy): Eukaryota > Metazoa > Arthropoda > Insecta > Lepidoptera > Sphingidae > Manduca > Manduca sexta. The sequence continues at coordinate 11,110,509 of NC_051133.1, forward strand.
TGCATGGCGTACGCAAACCTATTAAACATTACGTACCGTATCACGAAAACACGATCTGTAATAGATATTTATCGGAGATAATATATAACCGCAAATGACTAAAAAGAAGAAGGTTAAATAAGTATGTCTATTTTCAACATATTTTGCAAAGAAATGAAAAATAAAATTTGATGCAAATAAAATAAACGTTTACCGTTTCTAATTGTGTCAAAAGTCAAAAGATATTTAAACTGATTTGTAATGTAATATTATGTATTTTAGAATGATAGTTTCATGTAGTGTTAAAGTTCCTTCAAAAACAAAGATAATTATAAAGGAAGCGCAACCTAATAGTATTCGTTTGAGTAACATTTGTAAAGATTTTCTGCAGTTACAGAGAATTTCATTGTGCATTCGAAAAGCAGCTCGGAACCAATTTACAATAACAGGAGATCTCCTGCTGCGTCCAGCTATCGTTATTGTTATGGCGGTTGGCTCGGTGTCTAGTAGTTTAAAAATATTGCTTATGTTTACACGAATGTAAGATATTGAAATTAAATTATTTTTCTCATTTTATCGCGGTTTTATATTTTTAAATTTTGACCCCACGTTACGTAGACTATGAAGTCTTAGAAACATGAGGTTCGAAAGTGGTTCCCCTGTGACCACAATTGAATCATAAAAATAGTAATTTTAGTGTAAAAAGGTTATAATATATAAAATAATATTTTTTGGTAAAATTATAATATCCTTTAAAAAGTTGCATAGTGGTTAAAGGTATTACTTCGGTCGTTCGATTTTTAAAAACCAGCTTCTTCCCGAACCCCGTCAGTTTGATAAAATATTTGAATAAATTATTTATAATTCATAGAATAAAATAAATGAACAATTTATTAGTCACGTAAGCGAACATAGTTACACTTAGGGCAGGTACATGATAATAAAACATAAATATCGCGATCAAGAGTTAATTATATAACAACGATCATTTAGATTTTTTAATTATAAAGCAAAGCACAATATTATACCCTAGCTCAGGCTGGCAGGCAAAGGGGAGAAGAGAATAATAATCTAACGTTGGGGACACGTCGCGAGCCTCACCGTTTGGGATGCAAACCCTAGCTAACCCACCAGAGTACTACGCTACATAATTAATTGCACTTTGTCCACCGTTCATTTTATTATAGCATAAGCATGGCAAGGAGTAAGTCTCTCACTTGAGCAGCACCGTTTCCAATGCTGATAAACCCCTATAATTATACATTAATTCCACTATATTAAGCTCACCTGGTACACATCGCGACACAAATAGAACGTGAGAAGTGTTCAAGTGTTCCGTTCAATTCAAATCAATTATGCTATTAACGCTAATCAATACTGATGGAGATATCATATCTCGAGAGGATTGGCAAGAATCCAGCTGGGTTTCCTCATTACTTGCCATAGCAGCTCGTTTGCCGATGGTTATCGCCTACAGCCTCCAGTGCTAACGTGACATCCACTGACCTACTTAATTATGCTATTTACAAAGCAAAATATCGACGTGAATTTTATTTTATAGTTTCTATTGTGGAATTAGGGACATAGTTAATGAGAACTGACGCCAATGTAACTGATTCTAGATAGATTACTCATAATTATAAAACATTTATTTTAAGTTTAGGTTTATTGAGATTTAATAATAATGTTCTCAATTTAAAAATACATGTCTAACTCAGTTTTATGGTACGAGGATTGGTTTGTCGATATTGAAAAAAGAAACACCTTGTCACAAATTTAGTGTTTTTATTTTATGTGAATACTGATGCAGATATTCTCAGCTTGATGCAGTTGGACTGACTGACAAGTGCGTCATTTAAATGCACTTTAAGCAGTATTGACGGGGTTCAAGCATAGCAAATTTGCATCCAAACACGACGCTGGAAAACCGAAGGCGGTCAAACGACATGCTTTGTCATTTAGCCTTGAATTCGTAATCTCAGCACGTTGTGTTATGATTCATGCATGAAAATAAGTTTCTTGTATGTCATTCAGTGCTGCAGATAAATCAATCCAGATGTCGGATGAAACATAAATGAAGTTTTAAAAAAAGACACAATAGACAAGAGTAAATGAAGAGAATTATATTAATGCATTTTAATGATGAGACGAGCATGTCGCCTGATGGTAAGCGATACTACTGCGGCAAGTAACAGTAGCAACACCATACAGGACTTTGAATTACAAAATACTGTGTGGCATATCACTGCGCTAATTACCCTGGGACATAAGATGTTTATAATACCCAGTGAATACGCTGGCTACAATGTCCTTCCAACTCGAATACAACAATGCAAACACACTGCTGCTTGGTGGTAAAAATAGACGTTGCGGTACCTATCCAGACGGCCCATCAAATAGACCTACCATGCTTACAATAAATGTAAGCGAGTTTTCTTACAAATCTTAATAAACCGTTAAGTAATTTTAGGATAATCAAAAGACTGAGTCAAAAAACATAATTACTAAGAACAAACCGTGTTAAACGAAGTCAACTTCTGTACCGGCTTTTAATTCAAAAGGAGAACGAATTATATCTGTTAGATGTAATTAAGTTTCAAAGCGGAACAAACTTAAGCCGGGCTTCAATAATTTTTACTTATTCTTGTGAAATTATAATGGGCAAGTTAAGTATAGTTAGCATCAAAAGAATGTAAACGTTGATAGGAAGATTAGTTTGTGATACATACGTTTTGTTTTACACACGCTATTTTCTTTTGAGGTTAACTGTACCGAAATTGAGGTCGAGCCGGGGTGTGAACTGGGGATTGGAAAACGCATCTACCGGATATCTCTTACATGCAATTAATACTTATTTACTGTGGCAATGATTAATATACCTCTGTCTATATGGCTTGTAAGATGTGGAAGTGTTTATGTGAGATCTTAGGTGTCAGATATAGGTAGGCAAGTTTTAAGGTTAGTGCTAATTTGTTTACGCCTATGAAACGGCGATATAGATTTGATTCTCGTGTTAGGACTGCGATTGTGTCACTTTAAAAGAGATGTTAAATCCCATAATTAACAGTCAATTCCAGCTGCATTGGGTGTGTAATAAATGCGGGGCTCGGAACGGTTATCTTTAATAGATCATTTTACCTGAATGCCGAAGGGAGGTTATATTTTTCTTTTTGCTTCTTGCCAGGCCCTTGATGATTGCTCTTTCCACCAAGTCCACAGTCTAACCATAGTCTACTAGCTACAATAACCTTGAAACCAGAACCCAGTGCTTTCACAATGTTGCTTGGTAGCAGAAATAGACATTGTAATTTGTAATGGCTCTTATTTCATAATTTTCTCGAATACGAGAAACTTACCACCTTATATTTAATTTATATTCATATTATAAAGCTGAAGAGTCTGTTTGTTTGAAGGCGCTAATCTCAGAAATTAATATACTCATTTTGATTTTTTTTTGCTGTAATAGGACTCTATATTACTCCTAAGTGCTATAGGCTACTTTTAAACCCGGGAAAATTTATCACGCGAGTGGAAACGCAGTGAAAAACTAGTATATAGTATATTCAATCCGCACATGAGAATAAAACCTCTCCCACTAAATGACATCCAACATTCATTTTGCTGAATCTCGTTGCGAATTGCAATATGTCTTGCTCTAAGTTGGCCTACGAAATAATACGGGCTTTAGATTTATTGCAACCGCGAGTCTTTTCATTACTCTATTCATATTACGTATGTCTGACGTCTTAATTAAGTCAACTAACGCTGATATATGACTTTAATAGCGTTCATTAATTTTTCCCGCTATTTTTTTGTTTTTTGCCAACAAGCTCCGTGCAATCTATTCCCCGATGGTTTTGACACATTGACGGGTTATTGAAAACGGACTTTTTCATTTTTAAACGTTGTTTGTTTGTTTTGAATACATTTTTGTTTATATTTGAAATGGAAACTAAAAGCAGGAGAGGGGTGTTAGACGTACTTCCATCAACAAATATTTGGGTTTAGTATAATTTCTGTTTAGATTTAAAATGGAAAGTAATAATCGGGGAAGATCGACGTATCATAAAAAAATGGGTTTATTATGATTGGTATATTATATTATTATTAAACTAATAAAATAAAAATACATTTAAGTATCTATTGTCATTGATCATGCATAGAAATGACGATATTTATAAATATGCTTTACCTTGCAAAATAAAGAGGCAAATGTATGGTTCTTAGCTATAGTTATTTGTCATGTATAATGATTTACCTGATAAAATAAAAAGTCAAATGTATCTAACGGTTCACAATATACTAGTCATAAATCCCGCAACAGTATAGCAAATTAATTTTGTGACAAGTTGGTAAACTGTGTCGAAGTCAGGTGACACTGCAGGGTGTTGCATTACGGGATGTTGACGGTGTCACGTCGGAAACGCGAACACGTGCCGTATAATCCACTTAATATTGGTAGACAATGGGCCACACGCGTCGTATGCCCACGCTTTGTGTTCGAATTTGTTTCTTTTTTATCCGAGCAAAGTGCGTCAACAGTTTTTTTCCTAAAGAATAGGTGATCAAATTGATATTGCGATGTTGTCGCCAAAGATATTTTTTTTACACATTATATATGATAAACACACAGAAATATAGACCACTTCCACGCCTTAAGAAATAAAGTCTAAAATGTTTAGGCGTCTGTTGCGTATATTTGTAATGAACAATTCTATTGAACAATATTACAATAGACAGTACTTATATTTAATTAAATATGTACATTAATGCTATTAATAGTTGTATAATACTTATTTTGCTATACACGTATATTAGGTAACCTGAAAAGGAGTATAATATTTGCTTACGTTATATTCAATTAGATACGCCACTTAGGTCAAACAAGTAAACACAACACATAATAATACGTTAGTAAGTACTTATACGTGATGACATCAATGGTCTAGTTTCATAATACTCATAATGCTCTTCAAAATGGATATGCAGAGGTCATTACTATCTAAATTAATTCATAGACAATAACTATCACAATGATATATAATTATGTGGTAACCATGTGCGAATGGCACTCTGGTGAACCATTGCATCATCCGCCAAATTGAAGAATCTTTTGCAATATTTCATTATTCATTATGACCATTGTTTACTCCCTGATGTGTTTTATTGCTTGTATTGTGTTCAGAATTTCAGAAGCTTTTTGTTGTGAAAGATTTAGGCTGTTAAACGAGTACCCTTTTTCAGTTTTAAATAAACTGATGAAAAATATTTGGTATACGTAAAATTGTTTGTTATTTGTTTTGTTCTAAAAGGATTGTATTTCACTGAAATATAAATATTTTTTACTAAATATTATTTTTTACATTTGGAAAATTTAAAATAAAAAAAATAACACCAAAACAAATAATAATATAATGTTACTTATTTCAAAATGCAGGTGCATACGAAGATCAAAGCAGGTGACTTTGTGCAACAACAATACAAAATTAGTTTATCCTGAACCATCTTTCCTTGCTATGATCGCAATCTGTTCATGTGTGCGGAAATATATTACTGTCGTCACGTCCTCTCTTTTAGATTTGCCTTAAACTGTTTTTGTCTAAGCACGTTTCAGTGGAATAAGATTTGATAACATTACGAGTAGGTATCACCAAAATCGTGCTGCACTTAGGTCAATCAGATTACTGATAATTTCGTTGACCTACATTCATTTCTCTGGTTGTGATTTCAAGTTTCGTGCAATGAATTCTTCGCTATCATCGACATAGAATGTTAGAGCACGTTTCACAGATTTCATATATCGATAATTTTAAAGATGTTGTCTTGGAATTGTACAATTGTCTCGTAACTTAAGTATATTTAGAGTTTTATTGCAAGTTTTAGATTTTTTTGTATCAAACATGTTGCAAGAAAGATCTAAGTCAATAAGGTTTACTCGTCCGCAATTAACCACTATAATATTAATCAATATTATAATATTAATCAATATTATAGGGGTTCATTGCGGACCTCTTCATTATTGGCATATTTCAATGACATTCACTAACGTTATAAATTCAACACATTTCCCATTTAGTAAATTCCCTCTTCACGTATTATTTCCTTATTCAACTTCGGAATTTACCGTCGTCCGTGTATCGTTTACGTTAAATTCTTTAGTGGAACATCGAACAACCATATGATAGAATGTAGCTGCAGAAATTATTCACCCGAAATATGTTAGGATAGGGTAACAAATTCCCTTAAAAGCATTTGCTCGAGATACGACTATGTAATCTGCTGGTAGTATGGAGGACGTAAATGGGTTGCAGCCGGCGCCGGGACCAAGGAATCTTGCTATCGTAAGCTCCTTACATATTTTAACGTGTGTCGATAAAATTTATAGGAGTCGTGTTTGTAAACAATTTGCTGTATCGATATCTCTTTATTGTTAAGTATTCTGTAGGAGTTAATTCTGAATTCCTTGAGCAGACGATAATATTAATATGCGAGAAATGCTGATAGAATAAGCCTTGTTTTATTATAGTCTTAACTTATGACCCTGCTTATAACCATTATGTCCCAGCTAGAATTTCCTTCGAAAGTCAATTTGTCTTGCAGCTCGACACAAATTTAAAATGCGTTTACCGCAGCGGGTGCAGTGAGATAGTAATTTTTCATACTTATATCACGAAGTTAAGATATTTTAGATTTACGGCAGTAAGGAACTGCATTAATGGAAACTTAATTTTGTAGATAAAGTTTTAAGCGGCCGTTTACAAAGTTTAATGCGAGACGATTACAGTTGCTACTTATTTTTTAGTTTATTTATTAAAACACTTTATATACAGAGAAATACATAATATATTTACGGACTTATTGTCGGAGGCATTTTCTGCGTAGATCTGTAAATTGTGAAATAAATAATTATTAAATGAGTATATATATATAACTATAATAATAATGTATACATAATAAAATAATTCAAAATGTATAGACATTACACATATAATACGAAATAAATAGATACATAATGTATATGTATAGTAAATGGTGGCGTTTCCTCCATTCTATCCAGCAGTAGTTTACTTTTTTGAGTTATTACACGCGGCGATACTAATAATTATAATTACCTGCGCGATGTATTAACCATACAATAGATCCATGTTTTTCGCTAGTTTAAAATTTTATGTCCCTTGTTGTTATCGTTAAATATCTTGATAATATTTTCCAAACTATTAAGAGATTTAATGTGTTTCTAACTAAATTTCGTCTTCTCTCACCGGGGATTTGAAACTTGGACGCTACGACATATTTAATATGCACATTAACAAGTTAGGTGTGAACATCGTAACTGTCAATGATTTTAAAAATGAATTGTCATATTATTGAAATTTTATTGTATATTGCGCATCTGAGATTTTTTTTAATTCATGCTAAGATGTTTGGTTGGAATCTAATTTATCGAAGAGCCTATTTTAAATATATCTCTTAACTAACTTTTCTCTAGGGCTACGCCTGTGTGAAAAAAAATTCGAGATAAATATTTTCTTAAAAAAAAGTAACCTGTAGCATTCAGAAGTGATGCAGTTTTTTATTAGTGAAAAAATCAAAATCGGTTTAGTAGTTCCTAAGATTAGCGCGTTCCAATAAACAAACTCTCCAGCTTTACATATAAGTATAGATATAACACAATTTGCATGGAGATAATTTAATTTACCTAGGAACTTTTATAATTTTATTGACGCTATATTATTTAAAGTGGTGTCATTAATGTCAATTTCTTCAAAGTATGTAAACGGTTTTATTCTATACCACAATATTCCATCCATTATTTACAATGTAACTTAATGCTAAGTGTACGAAGCGGTCAGGTCCCGGGGCATCGTTGCAGTTTCCTGAACGCTCGTCGATTTCATATTGCAGTAGAGTGCAGTGAAATGCTCAAATGTGTCCCGCGAGGCACTAAATGATCAATATTTTTTATTTCGGTAATTTTTAAATTTATTTTAATGCTTGGTTGTGTTGTTATTGAGAATGACTGAATTATTGCGTTGATATTTTTCAAGTTAAGAGCAAAGTTTTGACCGTCTACACAAAACACTTCTTACACTATACTAATATTTCTTTTTATTCTGTATCCGACCTTCTTTTAAATGTTGTAATAATATTGTTTATAAGTGTCATGCATGCCTTTGATCTGTATGATTACATTGTACCTTATTATTTGTAATAATAATAATATTAGCCCTATATTATATACTTGCCATAGCACGGGCCTCCTCTACTACTGAGAGGGATTAGGCCTTAGTCCACCACGCTGGCCTAGTGCGGATTGGTAGACTTCACACACCTTCGAAATTCCTATAGAGAATAATTTGTAAGCCATATTGTAAAAAAATTAATGTAATTTATACTGTTGGTTTGCTATGCGGCGGTTGAAGGCCAGCCCGCAGATAGAAGGGAGACAATTGAAAACTCAGGGTAATTACGTGGTACGAGCTTTATTTTTACACCTCCGCGTTACACTCGGTACTGGTTGCTGGTGTTATGCAACAAGAGTCACTGGCCTGGGGAACTCCGATCCAGGCGAACGGCACGTAGATGTTGCACGTGGCTGGCTCCGGCGGCAGCTCGCCGGGCAGTTGGAAGGCCACGTAGGTGAGCAGGGTGTGCACGTGGTCGGGGTCAGCTCCCGCGACGTTGGTGGTGTGCACGTGGTCGGCTCCGGCGACAGCTCGCCGGCAGTCGGTCGGGGTCAGCACACCCGACGATGGTGGTGCGCAGCTGGACGTTTTCGGGAGGCAGCTCTCCCGTCCATCTGCTGTCCGTAATAGTGCACCGTACAAGCACACGTGGTAGCACCGTGGAAGAAGAAGGCACGCCGTAAAGAAGAAAGCACGCCGTAAAGAAGAAGGCACGCCGTAAAGAAGAACCTGGAATCAGAATCCACCAGGTCGGATGCAAGCTAGGCTTACATTCCGCGCCAGCGACTCGTGACAGCTCACAAGCCCTGATGCCCAGAATACATGATTAGCGGTTAGTAAATTGGCACACTCACCCTAGCGGGAATAACGACGTGTGTAAATATGTAGTGCCACGGCCAAAGATAATGGCTCAAAAAGGCTGCGGGTCGCGTTGCACGCCTATTTATGCAGGCGCCATTCGGACGTACGTCAGTGCAATGACAATTCATTGCAATGATGATGCTCATTGGTAGTTCTAATTGCGAGGGCGTTAATCATTCACATTATAACCACAGACTATTTAGAAAGACAATAGTAACGTTGATAGAGTATATATATTAGTATAATTGGTAACGTTACAGCTAAATAAAGAAAAATAAAATAGAAAAATAAGACGAACACAAAATAATAGTTTTCCTTGCAAAAAGCGACTATCATAACAAGTCCTACAAAGTTTAACGTTGTTACATGTAATATGATTTTAGGAGTCCCTCATGTGGTAATTCATAAAGATATTCGTGCGGTTATTATAAGTATTGGCTCACGTCCAAATATTCTAGAGCCAGTATCCGCATACACATTAAACTTATATCTTCAAATAATTGTGGGTATGATCGACGTAGAAATGGGCGAAAATATTCTTAGGAAAAATAAGGTTATTTTCCTCAACCGCACACTTCAATTTCTTGTTACATAAAATACAGCCGTCATTACTGGCAGTAGGGTAATACCACTAGTGCCATAGTGTTTATGGGCGTAAATCAATGACGGGATTACGTGACTTCACTGACCAAATTGCTGTGCGGTTTTTGCAGGGCTGCCTTTTTTATGGTTATCCAAGATGGCGATATGCTGTATACTGATATAACGAATAATACTTTGTTAGTTTGAGGTCCTGGTTATTTTATAATAATAGTTCATTTTAGGATAATATATAGCCATGTTAGTAAATTACAATACTTATATCAAATGTTAGTAAGTACTGGTACACATTAATAGGACACAATGAACAAGACAAAACATAATTACAGCGGGCAATTCACTAACACAGCAGTTGAGCGACTAGTTTATGCAGCTAATGGAATAGATTTAGAGTATCAAAGCTACAAAAGGAACCTAATTTACGTATTCGAATTTATGCTTTATTCACATGACAATACGTCGTCCTAAACGTATGTTCATGAAATCTCACAGATGATGATTACCTCTTGACATCGTCGTTAACAAGGCGTAATATGCAAATGTGTTTCAAGGCTCTATATTATGTATATACCTATACATAGCATTCTTTATAAGAATAAAGTATTGAAATTAAACTAATTTTCGGATTCTATCGCGGTGCTAGTATTTTATTTTCTCCCGACGTTTCGAAGACTTTGCAGCCTTCATGGTCACGGGGGGGACTGAGGTGTTGTTCATCCGTAAAGTCAAAGTTACAATATCTACCTACATTTTACAATTATACAACTTTTTAAATTTTTTAAATTTTAGCTGTTGGTGGTCCGATCTACGCAGAATGAGCTCACAGTGTCTTGAAGTCTGGCAGCCGGTCTTTTGGGTTCCGATTTAATTAAATGTAGAACTGGATCCCAGGCTTGTGCAAGCTTCCAACCATCTTCCCTATTGAAATTAGGATGATTTTTAATTTCAATAGCCTCGCGAATCATCCTAGGCAGGAATCGGTGTTCTTTGGCGAGGATTTGTGGCTTGTCTAGTCGCAGATAATGATTGGCGCCTCCCTCAGAGTGTTCAGCGACTGCAGACTTCGTCGAGCGTCGGTGTTTCACGTCAGCTATATGTTCTTTTACGCGGGTCCCTATATTTCTTTTTGTTTGCCCGATATAAGAGAGGCCACAGTTGCAATCTATTTTGTATACTCCCGGTTCTTGTAGAGGTATGTGACACTTGACAGGTGGTAAAATTGACTAATCTTCTTAGGCGGCTTAAAATAAGTTTTTATGGAAGCACGCTTCAGGATGTAGCCAATCTTGTCGGTGACTCCTCTTACATATGGTAATACAACCGGAACACGTTCAACTGTGGCTGGTTTCACTCGGTTTCTGTGACGGCGGCGTGGAATTTGGAGCTTGTTGTCTCGCAGTACTTGCTTGACATGTTGCAGCTCAGCGGCCAGGTGTTTCTCGTCACAGATTCCTTGTGCTCTCTGAAACAAAGATTTGCCCACGGTAGCTAACTGTTTTGGGTGGTGATGAGATTCACCGTTCAGATATTTATCAGTATGGGTCTGTTTCCGATATCCGATTCCGATAGATATACAAAATAGATTGCAACTGTGGCCTCTCTTATATCGGGCAAACAAAAAGAAATATAGGGACCCGCGTAAAAGAACATATAGCTGACGTGAAACACCGACGCTCGACGAAGTCTGCAGTCGCTGAACACTCTGAGGGTACATTTAATTAAATCGGAACCCAAAAGACCGGCTGCCAGACTTCAAGACACTGTGAGCTCATTCTGCGTAGATCGGACCACCAACAGCTAAAATTTAAAAAATTTAAAAAAGTTGTATAATTGTAAAATGTAGGTAGATATTGTAACTTTGACTTTACGGATGAACAACACCTCAGTCCCCCCCGTGACCATGAAGGCTGCAAAGTCTTCGAAACGTCGGGAGAAAATAAAATACTAGCACCGCGATAGAATCCGAAAATTAGTTTAATTTCAATGTCTAACATTCGCGTAAACATAAGAAATCATTAAGAATAAAGTAGGTATACATTTTATATTTAACGCTGACCACAATGCGATGGTTGCGGAGCGGTCGACAACCTTAGGTCTTCGTGATCCAATTTGTTGGTCTCCTGAGTAGCGTAGCGTAAATAAAATAAAAATAAAATAAAATACTTTATTTATCACGTAGGCGAACAAAGTTGCACTTATGATACGTCAAAACAAAGAATAATAATTATTATTTCTAAACAACTATTAAAATCACTTATATAACTATGGAGATTTTAAATTAGGGATAAAGTTTATACAAAAGACTAGGTACAAACCGAAGTAACCAGCTCGGGCTGGCAAGTAGGGGGAAATAGAAGGGTAACGCGTCGCGATCCTCACCGGTGAGGACATGAGCCCTAGCCTAGCTAACCTACCAGCCTTTCACTAGCTACCTAAGTGATGACTACCCGAAGAAGAAAGGCAGAAAGAAACTCCGGGCTTTCTTTTTGTCATCAATTGTTCAGTACTTCTTTTGTATTTTTTCCAAGTCTTTCTTGTACATAGTCACAATAGTTATATAAGCTAATGCACGCACATCACCGTTAACATGGGATAAGATGAAATCCAATCGACTAAACCTGGAGCGGCATAAAATAAAATTAGCGATAGCAAATAAAAGAGAACATAGATTCATACTTAAATAACGGCGTACAGCGTGCATTCGCCTACATTTACAATCATAGTTTTCGATCATGAGAAAAGAAAAAAAATAGTGATATTGAACAGGCAAACACAACATGATCGGGTGGTCGTCTTTCAAAAATTACATTTCATTAAGATATGATATGATTATGTCAAATTAGAACTATAGAAATGTCATTATTATAAAAAAGCATGTGAGACATGTAACAAAGACATTTTAGGCAGTTAATTAATTACTAATTTGTGCTAACATGGTGGGTCATTGTGTGCAGGACAAACTTTCCAAACCGTCTTATCATTAAGGTAATCAGATACAGTATAGTATCCTTTACACATTAATTCACGCTTAACATAACACTTGAATTTTTCTTCGGTCAAATTGGTAACTTCGAAGGGAAGTTTATTATAGAACTTAATGCTATTAACTAAGAAAGATTTATTGGTTTTACAGAGCCTATGATTAGGGACAACCAATTTATTTTTATTTCTGGTATTTAGACTATGCAAGTCACTGTTTTTAATAAAAGTACTAAGGTTTTACGTACGTACATTATATTCTGAAAATATATTCGGCCGGCAAAGTCAGTATATTCACCTCCTTAAACATTTGCCTAAGGGAATCATGAGAGCGAAGGTTGTAAATAGCTCTAATCGCTCGTTTCTGCAAGATAAAAATGGTCTGCAGATCTGCAGCAGAGCCCCACAGAAGAATACAATAGGACATAATGCTGTGGAAGTATGCAAAATACACTAGCCTTGCCGTAGCCACGTCAGTTAATTGTCTAATCTTCCTAATAGCAAACACGGCAGAGCTCAGTTTACTAGAAATTTTTGAATATGGGGCCCCATTGCAATTTACTATCGATTGAAACCCCGAGGAAGACCGTTGAGGGAACTAATTCTAATTTATCCCCATCTAGATCAATATTTAGTTCCTTTTTTATTCAGTAACGAAAATCTGACACATTTCGTTTTTGCGGCATTTAAAAGTAAATTATTAGAAGAGAACCAGTCAGAAATCAAACTAAGTACTTTATGTGGCTCACCGAGATTCTCATCCCTTCTATTTAACTTAAAAATAATCGAAGTGTCGTCAGCGAACAATACTACATCTGCCATATTATCAACCATGTAAGGCAGGTCATTTATGTAAACTAAGAATAGGAATGGACCCAATATGGAACCCTGGGAACCCCGATTCTAACTGCGGACCCGGCAGAGGAGACGTTGTCGATAAATACTTTTGATTTCGACCTGATAAATATGAAGATATTAGTTTAAGTCCAATTCCTCTAATACCATAATAATGAAGCTTTAAAATGAGGGTTTTGTGATCGACGCAATCGAATGCCTTGGAAAGATCACAAAAGACCCCCAGTGCATCCTGGGATCCCTCCCAAGCATCTAACACAGCTTTGACTAAAGCACGTCCAGCATCTTGCGTGGATCTGCCTTTTGTAAAGCCGAATTGTCTATTATGTAAGATCCCATTTTTATTAAAAACACCAGCATTTGGTTAAGCATTAGTTTTTCAAATACCTTACTTAAGGCTGGTAAAATAGAAATAGGTCTGAAATTAGAGGGGTGTTAGAACAACCTGCTTTAAAAATTGGTACTACTTTTACAACCTTCATAAGATCAGGAAATATGCCGTCTCTGACGCAGCAGTTAAAGATTTCCGCAAGAATTGGGGCAATGTTGTCTATTACTGACTGCAACGCTTTAACAGATAAACCCCATAGGTCTTCAGTGCTTTTATGTTTAAGCTCTTAAATACTTTTATTATATCAGAGTGCGTGACAAACTCAAATTCGAAATTTGGAATCGACAGATCAACATTTTGTTTTAAGAACGACTCAGCTGCCCCTGGTGAGGATGGCAGACATTTTGTCGTTTCAAAAGGTATGTTAGTAAAAAATGTTCAAAGTAATTAGCTATTCTATATTTATCTGAAACTAGCTCGTCATTAATGTTCAATAAAATCTTGTCATTAGTTTTATTTTTGCCAGTTTCAGTATTAATAATTTTCCAAGTAGTTTTAATTCTATTATCTGAGTTTTTAATATGACTACTGATATAGGCAGCTTTAGCATACCTACATACACGTTTAAAAATTTGAGAGTATGTTCTCACATAATTATTAAATTCGACATTGGGTGTAAAGGACCTTCTGTCATATAATTCATAGAGAACATCTCTACTACGTCTAATACCGTTTGTTGCCCAAGCACTGAATGATATTTTATTTTTTAGTGGCACTGATTTTACACTACATGTTTTATTAAATATGTTTGTAATACCATTTAATAATGTTTTAAACATATTATTTGGGTTGTCTGAACCGCAAGTCAGCATAGGCAACACCAAATTAAGCCTAGCACTAAATTTCTGTAGATTATATTGGGTTAGGGGTCTAAATTGTACTATGTTCTTACTTCTATTGCTTTCACAATTCAGTTTGACCATTTGACATGTGTGGTCTGAGCGAACGCCAGCTAATAATTCTTTAGAGTTAATTTTAAAATTAG